>NC_069079.1:3600000-4200000 GCF_025698485.1 Gossypium arboreum
CCCATTCTTCAATCAATTCGGTTTTATATATATATATATATATATATTTTAAAATAACAATTGATTAGTTACTCAAATTAAGTTGGATCGGATGGTATTATTTGAGTCCGAATATATTTAAATAAAGTATTATTTTTCATTTTATTTTATTTAAAAAATTATCCACATCCAATAAAAATGCTCATGAATCATATAATCATGACATAAACTCGTTAAAATTTAATTATCGAATTATTAATAAGATCTTGGTTTAATCACAAAATTAAAAATTTAAGTTCGAATCTCGTGATATCCAGACATCAAAATCCTACACCTGTCTCCATTGAATTGGAAACAGAACATTAATGCCACCAAATTGAATAGAATAATAAGAAGTTTTGAATCTCATTGTTGCCTTTTTCCTTTCGGTAAGATCTCAATCTCCATAATTAATATTTGCTACACTCTTTTTTCAACCTATAGGTGTAACACAATTTGTGTTTGTCAATTGGCATATTCAATTTTTACTTTTTCCTTTTTAATATGTTCATTATTGTGTTAACTTTTTCCCCCGAAGGGAAAAATTTGAAACTTCCCAGAAATTAATTTGATTCATCAAAAGAAACTCAAAACAGGCAAAAATGAAAAGAATAGATTCTTTAATGTCTCCCTAGTTTGTTCCTTTGTTTTTCCCTTTCGGTGCCATCACGTCAATTTATTAGGTTACTTGGTTTTAAATTTTAATTTAGTTTAGATAAACAATGAGGTTGATGTGTTTATTTATAGTTAGTGTAAAAATAGCAGTGATTGTGAGATTATATACTATAATGATACTGTAGTGTGAGACAAAAAATAAGTTAAACACACTACACCGCTCATCCAAAGAGGTACAAAATCGAATACATAAATAGAGTAGGATTTAAATTCACACACATTTAAATTAACATTTATATAATTTTTGTAATTAAATAGGCTAGTATCAATACATGTCTAAACTGGACCTGGTGAATACAAGTATTACAACGAACGAAAAATAAAAAGAAATACATGCACATACACATGCACATGCACATGCACATGCACATGATAAGATTAAAGATCATTTTAATTTGGTTTTAAGTTTATATACAAATTTTTATTTTTATTTAATTATACAAAAAATAATTTGATTTTAATTCAAATAAATATATATTAAATTCATTAAATAAATTTAGTTATAAATGCGCTTGAATTCATGTCCTCCTATATTGATAATAATGTCGATACCAACCGAGCTAAAACTTAATCGGCATGTCAAGAATAATGTTAATTGTATATAAAACCAATATCAAAATTAAGCACATTTTATCATAGTTTATTCATATTTAAATAATTTAATATAAAGATGTATTAAATATAATTAATTTAAAATTTTAATTACCTCATCTAAATCCTAACTTTTAAGTGGAAAAACATTTTTAACAATTCTTTTGACTCCAAAGGTAAAGTTTTCTCTATTACTCCTTGGAAAGTACTTTTGATCTCACTATAAAAATGCTATTGTCTTTTTTATGTTATTTATATGAACTCTATAAGAAATAAACTTAAATTGAAAATAAATCCTAAAAAAAACTCACACTTGGTATATCTATCTATCTATTTATTATAATAAAGTCTCGATTGAATTAGTGTCACCCATTAATCGAATTTTAATTTTGAGAAATTACCAAAACTAGTATCCATACAAAGTAAGCTATATTTTTATGAAGATATTTTTATCTTTTTATATTTTTATAAATTAATAAAAATTACATATTATAAGATTTGAACCAATTACACTATGAATATCAAACATTCAATTTGATACAGATCGTTAATATGGAAGTCATTGGGGATATTAAACAATCTTTTTTGAAGGGTCCAATTCTAATTTGATAAGTCGCATTATTCAACTATTAAGAAAAGAAGTAAAATGGCCTATTGATTAAGTTCCTAAAGAATATAACATGAAAGCTGATCAAATTACTAAATTGGCTTTTGATAGAGAAGAAGGTTTATAGTTATATGTAGATTCTCCTCTAGTTTCTTTCTTCTTTTTTATTTTTATTTGGGGGAGAGGTGGGGAGCCATTGCCCCCTAGCTTTTTAGAAATTTACATAACACCCTCTTTAAGATGAATTTTATTACATTAAACTTCTTAAAAAATTTTCAACCCCAAACCCAAAAAGAAACACCAAATCCTTTAAAGTTTAATATATATATATATATATATATATATATATATATATCTTATTAAATAACTTCTTTTAGGAGTTTTAAAATTTTAAAACTCTCAAACAAAGCTACCATATTTAAAAATATATATATCAACTAAAGAAAATACTCTTACCCATAGGTGAGTGATTTCTCTATTTTTTTTGTATTTTAGATAATATGATTTCTATATGTAAAAATTATATTTTAATTTTGGTTTCTTTATTGCATATGGTAGAAAATTATACTAATTTTGAATTTTAATATGTTGGTATTACTTAGTAGAAACTCAAGCATAATGAAATTATCAAAATTAAAAATTAAACTTTAATTTTATTCATATTTCAAATCATAAATATATATATGTATATTTTAATTATTAAATTATTATACATGAAAATTAATAATAATAAAATATGTAACCAACAATACTAATATAAATTTACTCTCCTAAGTCGTTTCTAAATCCATCACTAATCCTGATAAGTTATAAACCATATCATATTTTCCTTTTCAACTTTACCATTCTATACAAATCCATTTGTTTATTATATATATATTTGTTATGTAAATTCTTTTAATCTAATTACTTGTAATTTTGTGAATGTATTATAATATAGAGTATATGAATCTCACTTTTAGTGAGGAAAACGCGGGGCAGTTGGTCATAAACAGTGAATAGATTGCCAAAGTTAGCCCTCTCCAACTGCTAGAATCCCCTCTCTCCCCTCGTTCCCCTTTATCCGTTTAAACAACTACACTTTCTCCTCCCTCTTCATATATATATATATATATATATATAACTGCCTCTCCACTCCCTTTCATCTCCGACCAACCAAAACAAAAGAAATACCTATAAAGAAGAAGCAAAATTGATGGGTACTACGAGAACCAAGAGATGGATGTTATTCAAGAGGCTGATGAAGAAAGAGTTATGGAGATGGAAGTTTTTGGGGTCTGCTTTCAAGTGGAAGAAGATTCCATCCCTAACCATTCAACTTTCTTTCATTGATGATGTGCTTTTCAAGATTGCCTCTGTTTTAGAGGCAATTTTCTTGGTCTCCACTCTCTGTTTCTTCTATCTTTGTTGCGGCTGTCATTTTTGACAAACCCCACATCTATGTATGTACTATGTATTTATTTATTTTTCCTTTTGGGGTTGTAGTAAGAAACATTCTGGATTCTGAGTTCTGACATGGGTTTCTGAGAAGGGAAAGTGTTTTTAATGGTGAAAAGAAAAAGCTTTGAATTCCAGGACTTTGATGAAGGGTGGTAAAAATGTAGGGAAGAAACAGGGCAAACTTTAGTTTCTTGATGTATAAAGTTGGTAGTTAAATTGAATTTAGCTTTAATTTGAACATATATGTTCTCTTGTTTACATTTTCCCCTTCATTTTGTTGTTTAAAGTTTGATGAGTTTGGTTCTCCTCTTTGGCATCCATACATGATTTTGTGTTGTTGAATCGAGTAGGTCATTCTTAAACAAAATTTCTTGAGTTTGTTAAAGGACTGGAGTTCAAATATATGTAGTAAATATCAGACTGTGTTAGAGCAAAAGATCCTTAGTTGTTATCAATGGCAATACCAATCAAATGAAGACAAAAGAAATGGGACGAAGGCAAAGGCAAGGCTAGGAACGGAATTGGTATAGCTATAGAGCTACTTTTGCTCGATATATAGATAGAAACAGCAACAGGAAATAAATAAGTCTTCTTGCACGTGCAATGAAGTGGCTTTGAGTCTCTTTTTAGGCCAGCCCCAAAGATTAACACTTTTACAGATGGTAATATTTTCTCCACTGAATATAAGACATGACAGACATCATTAATGAACACTGTTTTGCTCTGCTGCTATTAAGCGGCCTTTGTTTTTGTTTTTGTTCTTTCCACTGTTTTGAGCTTGATGATGATAGCCAAAAACAGCTAGTTCTGCTTTTGAGGGATTTGAGCAGGTAAGGCTTTACGTGTTAAAAGACCAATAGTCAGTGATTGAAAGCAAAGCAAAATCCAATTATGATATTCAGTCGCAGCTTTTATATTTTTCAGGAAAGATTTGGGGGGACTTGAAGGTAACGTGTGAAGATGATGAAGGAAGTGTATTGATTTGGATTTTTGGAGTTAGTGTGTCGTGATTATATTTTCTTTTTATTTTCAAATACTAAACGATAATATATATATATATATATATATGGGTGAATTTAACTCAAAGTCACTAAATTATTAGTAAGTTTACATTTTGGTCACTTAACTTTAAAAAATTATAAATTACGGATTATTAATTTTTGTTTAAAAGTTTAATTAGTGAGCTCCAAGCAACAATTTGACGATTGGTACGATGGATCGTTGCCCTTCAATGATGATTTTGGTTTGTAAATTCTTGATATTCAAAGTTATTTTGTAAAAAAAATTAAATTGTAGAAGAGAAGGGGAAAGTATGTTTTCAATTATTATAGGTAATATGAATAGGGCAACAATTTTAATAGTTCAATAATATAAACTTTTAAATAATTTAATGACTATTTTGTAATTTTTAAAATTTAATATTTAAAACATAAATTTATTAATAATTTAGTAAATTTGATGTAAATTACCCTCTATATATATAACCAGTTTCAGCAAGTTAATACGACAAGTCAGACTTAGCTGTAATGTAAGACGGCAACAGAGACAATAAATTTTCGTTGATTTTTTTTTTCTTTTTTTGGGTTCAATGATTCAAGAAATTTTCATCTGCAATGGATAAATAGAGTGAATGTTTACTAATAATTTCCACTAAATATATGTTAATAATTTTTTAATTAGTTAAATTTTAAAAAAAAAGTGAGAAAGCGTGTTAATTGAGTGTACTTCCCACTGACATGTCAAAAAAATTTATCTACCTAAATGCGTTTTTATATACTCTTTAAAATTAACCTATTTTTTTAAAATATCAAGAGAAACTATTTATTCGGCGTATTTAGCCAATAATTTCTCCCACTGTACTGACAATTTAAGCTATACTGCATTTTATAAATTTTTTCAGTGTTTTAAAACAATTTTCCTTGTATTTACACCATTATTTCTTCCTTTTCTTAAATCTATTTAAGGAAAATTGTAGATAAACATAATATGAGGATGAGTTTCATCTTGATAAAACATTGAAAAGTTTTATTCAAACTGATTATGACATATAGGTGATTTTTTAAAATTTATATATTTATTAAAATTTTATATAAAATCCAAATGAAATTTTAGTTGGAATTTTAAAGTTAAAAGGTGTAAAAATTATAGGTTAAAATATGTTGTTAGTTTTATATTTTAAAAGTTAAAATTGTAATTTCTTTTCTAATTTAAAAATCTCACTCTAATCATTATGGTTGTTGGTAGTTTCTATCAAAATTTACCTACTAAACATGTTTATTTATGATAATAGCCCTAACCGAAATTCCAATTTGACAATTTTTACAAAAAATACTTACGATTTTAATGAAGGGATTGATATTTTAAATCAATAAAGTAGAAGGATATAATTTTCAACATTTAAAGTAAAGGGATTAAATCTTAAAATTTATACAAGTATAGAGACTAACAACATATTTAGAGCTACAACATTGATTCTGTATAAAAATGAAAAGACGAAAACACTTAAGTAATAATATAGTAATTTACTTTGTAAAAACAATGTGTTTTAAATTATTTAATCAAAATTTTAAATATAGTATAAATTTAATATTTATTTTTTAAATGTTTCTCTTCATAATTTTTACATCATACAAAACTTATCATTTAATGATAATGTTAATATTATTATTTTTAAATATTCTAAATAAATTATCACTTCATTTTTATTAAAATAAATTATTCAAATTATTTTATTTAATTTTATCAAAATTATGAAAACGAAGATTTAATAATATTATAAACATTTACTTTTTAAATATTTATTTATTTTTAGTTTTCAAAATAACAAAGTATCTTTAAAAAAAGCCAGCAAAGAGTAGGATATTTTACAACCCTTTTTGCCTTAGCCCTGAAGTAGCCATCAATCACCATACTATGATTTGAACTTAGGGTTTGTTTTAATTGGCCTACTAGCAACCTTCCAATTTCCAAATAGCAATTTGCCATTTGTCTTCTGTATTGAAATTAAAAAAAAAATGAGCCAATTTGACTTTTATTCTATAAAGAAAACAAAAAAAAAAAAGCATCAAATTTCATGAATATTTACTTGATAAATAGTCAGATTAACGTTCAAGTCTGCGTGACAATAATATATATGTAAGAACTATCTCCAAGCAGTGATTTACACAAAAATGATACAGGGGTGAACATATTTGCCTACATTAATATGCTACTCATATAAGTCATAATTAAACCACTACATCTATGCATTTCCTGGTACAACACCACCTAAGGTTTATATATATTTATTCATCAAACTCCGAATCATCTTCGGTTTCTTCATCTTCGCCACTTTCCTGCAAAATCGAAAAACTTTTAATGCATTTGCATCTGTTTCACTATTGAAGACTTCCTTTTAAGATAAATTTGAGTAGAAAAACTTAAAGCAAGTTTACCTTTCTTTTAATGTATTCCGCCATGGCTCTGTCAAACTCTGCTCGTTTCTCGGTTGCAATATCGTAATATTTAACTTTCTCCTGTTGAAAACAAGTTGAAATTAGTATGTCAGACAACTTATGAAGCCCTTTAGTTTCTATTTATACGTGCATTATATATAGGCTTCAAGTCCAAGTGGGGGAATATGATGAATCAACCCTTGAGACATTCGGCTTACTCGGCATGCACTAATATTGATTGCCGTATTATTTCTATACATGCCACTTACTTCTGCACCCCTAGTTAATAAGCCAATAAAAAGAATTGGAACAATTTTATCACCAAACGATAATAATATTCAATATCAAAACTATTTTCTTCATCCTTATGCAAATCCATGAACAGATGATATACGTGCACCTTGTATTTAAGGAGAACTTTAAGTATGTTTTGATGAACCAATGTCACCCATGACCACGGCCAATGATTTTAGCTAACAAGAGGCTAAACATCATTATGGATATTCCTTGGCTCTCAGATTCAAATAAACATGTCTTGACCAAACTAAATCTTACAAGCATATAACCAAGTTATCATAACAATAGCATATGCTAATTATATGAATTTGTAAGAAACACGAAATTGGCACAAACCTCGTATGTCATTGTCTTCCACTTCTCACCACATGCCTTCCCAATCTGAAACAATATCGGGGAGGATTCATTAACATATACGTTAAATACACAGAGATTCATTTTCTAAAATAAGATTTTGTGTTTTTAAACCGTAACATACATCGCGCATTGACTTGATACCCGGATTCTGCTCTTGAAATTCCTTACGAAAATCCTCCCTTGAGTATAAGAAAGTGAAAAAATCTGTTAGTTTAATGTCTCTCACAGGACATTCACTTTCCGCAACAAAACTAGCAGGCGTTTGATATAAGAACCAAAGCTCACTTTCCAGAACACACAGACACACACACATATATATATATATGTATATATATTGCATATACATTTGCTCCATTACAGGCAAGGAAACACAATCCATTTGCCAGCCTAAAAAACCAACCCAAAATTTTGCATAATAAAGACAGTCAAGAAATAAGCAGATAGATTTTAGCTCTTGCACGACAAGGGCGCAAGAATAAAAGCATAAAATTTGCAGGCAGGGGAATGTTATAATCAACAAAATGTTAACCAATACTATGAACAAAAAATGATTCATAAGCAATACTCACAAGAAGTAAAAGAAAGCAGTGGGGGGTTTCTTAGGCATTTTAGCATCGATTTTTGTTTTCCTCTTCAGCTTCGATTTGGGTCTTGACTTCGACTTGGGTCTCTTTTCTCTCTCGCTAACAACACTCTCTTCAGCTGTCTTCTTCATTTTCTCACTTGATTTTACCCTTAACGCCATTTGACTAACAAATTTTTTTCAAGCAAAAGTGTCTATTGTTAACCCCAAAAATTCCTTACAAGCAAAACAAACTAAGAAAGCCATAATTTATTTGCAAAAAATACTATAAAGCAAAGGGATAAGAGAGAAATACTGATTGGAGGCTGTTGATGGGTTCTTAGCGGAAGTAACGGAGGTTGAAGATGAACGATCATTTTTCGACTTTGAAGCTTTCTTCGCCATTTTTTTTCTCCTTTCTATTTCTAAGACAGGTAGGAGATGGAGACAAATACCCAGAGCTTGTGCGTTGCTTAGTGTTGGCTGGCTCTCACCAGTGAAGCAGTTACCACCACAACTCGACTGTTTCCGGTGGGAAGGAGCTGGGATTTGGACTTCCACGGGTGAGGGTCAGTGCCAAATAGCTAATGTATTGCTCTTAGAGATTAAGGCTTGTAGTAGTGGTAATTACTTGGGCTTTTGCTAACCCTACGACTAGCCCAACCTCAATGCAATAACTATACTAGCCCATTGCTTAGTGCTTACTTCAAATTCTACAAATACAAGGATAAAAGAAGAATTATAGGATGCCACACTCATAAGAAACATAAATCTCAAAATTATATATAAATTTTAATTTAATGGGTTGATTTATGAAATTTAATTTTATTATTAAATAAATATTTATTAAATTCAATATAAATTTGATGTACTTTAAATTTTAAAATATTCATTATATCCAATAATTATAATAATTAAAATAAATAATCATTTTAAGTTCAAATTTTAAGGTTTTTTATGAAATAAAACAATATATAATTTTCTTAAATTATAATATCGACAAAAGTAATAAAACATATAGTTTTATCGAGTTATTTCTTTATACATTTATGAAGTTTTTTAATATATATTAGAAATCTTATCATATACGTGATACGTATAGAAATTTATAGATTTAAAATACAAATGCCTATTTAAAAGTAATATACAGTAAATAATAAAATATCTAGTTTGAATCTAATTGATCATAATAATACATATGTATGATATTAAAATTAAAAAATTAGATTAAATTATGAGTAAAACAAAATTTAAACTCATGAATACATCATATAAACAATACTAAATGAGTTACAGTTATTTAACATGATTTTGTCATCAATTATGAGTTAGTGTTGAGTTGACTTATAACACCAACTTAATGAATAATATTATTAATATTAAAATTCTATCACTTACGTATGCACGTGGAAACCATAGATTTAAAATAAAAAAATTTGTTTAAAAGTAATAAATAATGAAACATATTTTTGAAACTAATTATACAAGTAACGTTTTGGATAAAATCACTTTTTGGATTAATACGAAAATATTAAAATTAGATAAAATAACCTTTTGGATTAAATTTACAAAACAAAAAAGCGGTTGTCCGTTTAGGGAAGACCCAAGGAACCATGAAGGATCCAAGTGACACCGGCCCGTTATCCTTCCACTGCAAAGAGAGGGAAGTTTTCGCTGCTCTGTGAAACCAGCCTTACGCTTTGCCTTCCACTCTAGGAGCAAGGAGACCCAAAGCTTTCGCTCAAGACTCGTAGCCCATCTCAATGCTTGGAACGGGCAAGCCAGATTATAGCCACTGTAAATCTGATTCAATGAGTGGACCCAAAGTCCAACCACCTTACTGCCCCCACACGGGTCACAAGCAGGCGTTACCCAACTCAGCGAACGGTCTACATCTTAACCTGCATTTTAAATACTTGTTATTCTATTTATTATACCGATGTGGGAGTTTCTTTATTTCACGTGCACCGTGACCGAGTGGGTGACTTTTAGGTGTTATCCGGATAGTAAAATCACTGTTTTACTCAAAATCAATGATTTCCAAATATCAAATAGATTCATCTAAATTGATAAACCGACTAATTATATAATACCAATGAAAACAATCGATCTGGACAGAGCCCTCTCTTAGCTACCGTAATCACACACAACACTGAATTTGCTTTTGTTCTTTTTGTCTATGCAAAGTACCATAGCTACTGGCTTTCATCAGGAACATTATTGAACATTGAACATTAGAATCGATTCCTGTTAACCATTATTTCTTTTGAAAGTAAATACTTACTGAAGTTTAAAGACTGTAAAAGTCCTTTCCATAACCCCAGAGCCTTAGGGTATGGTATAGCTTGTACAATATGTACTCTAAAAAAGCCATCTCCTTGAACGTGACTCGATCTCGGTGATAACAGACGAATATAGGGATGTGTCCACTACGGGTTTTTTATGTTGGAATGTATAAGGTGCATATATTTCGAGAGAATGAAAAATTGGAATAACATAGTATGCCAAGGTACAACATGTACAATCCTTTCTCCATCTCACTTGCTTCTAAGTTTTTTCTCTAGTTTTTATTTTATTTTATTAATAATTAATAATTGGGGAATAATAATAAGGTTGTTTGAGATTGAATATAAACTCTCATGTCTACAACATATAATACTTTTGTCACTAGACAAAGAGGTTGTTGGCGTAATTACACGTTGGACACAAATACATTATATAAAGTTACACTTGAAAATATAATATTTAGTGTTATTTCTAGATTTTATTAAATAAATATTAACGGTTATATCCAACTCTTACCCCTATTAATTTTATATATGGTAGTGGGTACCAATTCAATCAATTCATGGAGTATTCCAATTGCAAAATGAAAGTAATTTGTGATAGAATTAAATCATGTAATTAATTAAATAAGTGGTTAGAAGAAGTGGGAGTAATTTTTTTTTCAAGTATCTAGATCAAGTTCGAATCTAAATACCATCTCGACATGAATAAAACTATAACTAAACTATAAAACAGATGAAAATACTTGTGATTATATAAATAAAAAAAAGAGAGAGTAAAATTATAGCTAAAATATTGTTATAAAAGGTAAACCTTTCAACTCCTTAGAGAGTTACTGAAAAGTGCAATAATTAAGAGCTTAAATCATTAACAAATATACCATAACTTTAAAAATAGATTTGACTAAAATGGTAATATTTAAAAAGGTAAAATTATGATGTGTTGGGGTGAAATCTCTGTATAAGTATATATTTTCTAAAATTTATATAAAATATAAAAGACAAAAAAATTAAAATTTAATATTATTTATAAAATTTATATAAAACATAAAAGACAAAAAAACAAAATTAAATATTATTTTCTATAAATAATAAGTTTTAGTAAATTTTCAATTAAACTCATTGATTAATGATCCAATCCAGTAAAAAATTAAATAATAGTGTACATAAATAAAATATGTTAGCATATAAAATCAGGTTGTACTTGTAACTTAATCTTCAGGGCTCAGGACCACCACAACTTAAGAAGTTGAAAATGTGAAGTTCGACTCCACTGGGGATCGAACCCAGAATCTCTGGTTCCGTAGACCAGCGCCTTATCCATTGGGCCATGAAGTCATGCGATTGGATTCTCATATTTAAATTAGTTGTTGATATATAAACCAAAGAGCGAAGGGGGTCTCGGATTAATTAAAGGACATGCAAAGTTGGAACAAGGCTTGTGTCATACAACAAATTTAGTCCTTATTGTTTGAAGTTGGTTCTCTGTGGATAGCGTAGATAAACACTTGTGTTTTAAAGGGTCGATATTTTCTGCCGGATCAACTAGCTGCCAATGGTAGTTGGAGTTGGAAAAAGCTAGTAGGAATACGAAGTGAGGCTCTTCATATCTTTCGATGAGCAAATCGGATGGGGCAAGGCACAGTATATTATGTCAGTAACGTTTGGAACCAAGGAATAGAATTATCGACGACACTGTTTGTACCCTAAAACATTCATTTATTACTTGGTTGGATACGAATGATCGATTGGGTGCTAAAGACAAATTATGAGCCTGGGGATTGAATTGCTATGCTGGCTGCGTGTTGTGCCAGATTGGGTAGGAAACTGAAGATCATTTATTTGTGGAGTGCTTTTACGCAAAGAGAGTTTGGAAAGGTGTCCTACAGTTATGTGGCCTTCAAAGGGAACCTGAAATCTGGGAATAGGAGCAGCGTTGGCCAATAACAAAGCTGAAAGGTAAAACTCTCTTTATGATCACTCTTAATTTGGCATGGAATGCCCGTTTATATTGGGTTTGGAATGAAAGAAACTACAGGTTTTTTTTAAGGTCAGTGGAGAAACGAATCTGGGTTGCTTGCAAAATTTAAGGAAGGTGTTAGAATTCATTTTCAAACACTAGAATGAATACAAAGGAATCTATAAAATATGGATCTTTGTATAACTTGGGAGATTAGGTGTTTGTTAACAAGTGGCATCATGAGAAACTACTTGAGAAGTACTCACTGATGGCTTTCCACCTCTTACTGTTCGGCTGGTGATTGGGTGGATCGCTATTAAGATAGACTATTCGCTTTTAACGCACTTATCTCTAAGAGGGACCATTGAGCATGACAACCTCATACTATCTCAACAATGGGAATGTTAGAGAAAGTACCACACTTGACTACAATTAATGTATAACCAACTTGTCACCGTATCAAGCACACATTCACCATCAACAATTGGCATAAGTGGACAAAGAACCCGTTGACATTTAATAATAGAGGGACTAATTTGATTCTTTTTAATAGTACAATAATAAATTTGGCCCATTTAATAATAGGACTAATTTAATCTAATACCTATCAGGGACTTCGTTTAAGTTGTTTGATTGACTTTTTTTTCTAAAAAAAACACCATTAGAATTTGGTTGACATGTAATTATTTTAAAGATTTCACAACAAAATTAATAATAATTAATAGTGTAACAATTTGGACTAGTTAAAAAATTATAAAATTACGAAACCTAAAATTTGTTAAATTAAAGTATATAGATTAAATCATAAAATTAATATAGTATAAGGATCAAAATCTGAATTCGACCAAAATGTAGATATTTTTGCTAAAAAAAAAAAAAAAGCCCGACTGAAACTGGATCAGTTTCCGTATACCAGGGCCTTACAAATTGGGCCATAGACTCATTATAAAAGGACTATCTATCCATGCTTAATTCCCGCCAAAGCAGTCATCTTCTCTCCTTTTCCCGCCAAAACCATTCTCACTTTCTAGTAGAATAGAAGAGAATTAAAACAAGACAAAAAAGAGGCCTTCATTTACAATAGCGTTTGGTGTTTTCTTCCAAAACTTACAGTGTAGAGTTCTGGCTGAAGGATAAAAGAAAAATGGAGTTGGGAGCTCAAGATTATGCTGATAGGAAGAAAGATATCAGCCAATTCTTGTCTCAGGATGTACTGTTAATTCATCCATTCTATGATATATATTCCTATGTGTTAATGTTAATTTACCCATGATTTTAATTTTTTTTTTGTAATTGATTGATCAGATTTACCAAGATGAAATCAAGGCTATGATAAATCACAAGCGCCGCCGCCTCATCGTCAACATTTCCGATCTCCACTCTTTCAACAACTTGGCTCCTAGGTTCTCTCTAATTTCTTTTCTTTTTTCCCTCTCTTTTGAGCTTTGATTGAATTAAAGCTCATTTGGGTTTCTGTTTATTGTTCTGGGTTTTAGGATTCTGAAGAATCCGAGTGAATTTATGCAACCATTTTGCGATGCGGTGACGGAAGCTGCTAAAGGTATCGACCCAAAGTACTTGAAAGAAGGAGAAACGCTTCATGTGGGATTTGAAGGCCCTTTTGTTTCTCGTCGCGTTACTCCCAGAGATCTTCTCTCTGAATTCATTGGCTCCATGGTATGCGTCGTGGGTATTGTCACCAAATGTAAGTTTCCCCCTCTTTTTTTTTATGTTTATAATTTGAAGTATAATAAATGGGTATCTGTTTGTTCATATAATGTGGTAAAAATTGAATTTGGGTTTTTGTAAAAAAAGTGGGTACTTGCTTGGAGCTTTGAAAAATCCCTAACGCTTTTGGGCACTTGTTCATACTGCAGAAATTGTTTATCAGTGTTTTTTCTGTGTTGTGGTCTTCTCTTTACGTATCTAACATGAACTTATCCTCCAATTAGGTTCTCTGGTAAGACCAAAGGTTGTTAAAAGTGTTCATTTTTGTCCTGCCACTGAGAACTTCACCATTCGGGAATATCGAGACATCACCTCCAATAATGGTTTGCCAACTGGATCTGTGTATCCTACTAGGGTAATTTTCCACTGATCAGACCTCCTAGTATTAGTATGGCTGTTGGATTAAGCATTGTCTCATGAGTAATATTATTTTCAGGATGAAAATGGCAACTTATTGGTGACTGAATATGGGTTGTGCCAATACAAAGATCACCAGACCTTGTCAATTCAAGAAGTTCCGGAGAATGCTGCACCTGGTCAGCTTCCTCGAACTGTGGATGTCATAGTTGAGGATGACCTGGTTGATTCATGCAAGCCTGGAGATCGTGTAGCTATCGTAGGGCTATATAAAGCTCTTCCAGGAAAAAGCAAGGGCAGCGTGAATGGTGTATTCAGGTATCTCTTATGCAGTGCATTTTTTAAATCTTCTTTTGTTCTTTGGTCTTTTTTCTGTCTACAGTTGCATGAGTAATTTTCTGTTGTAGGACTGTCCTCATAGCTAATAATGTCTCTCTGCTCAACAAAGAGGCCAATGCACCAATCTATAGTCCCGAGGACCTTAAGAATATTAAGAAGATAGCAGAAAGAGATGACACATTTGACCTGCTTGGTAATTCCCTTGCACCTTCCATATATGGGCATTCGTGGATAAAGAAAGCTGTGGTTTTACTCATGCTTGGTGGTGTGGAAAAGAATTTGAAGAACGGCACTCATTTACGAGGGTTAGTTCTACTCTAAGTGTCTGCGTCTTTGTTGTTAGATACAGCCTTTGTTAGACTTGCTATAATTTAGATCCTAAAATAAGCCAAATTCTTGCTATCTTCTAGGGACATTAACATGATGATGGTTGGAGATCCATCTGTTGCAAAATCCCAACTTTTAAGAGCAATCATGAACATTGCTCCCTTGGCCATTTCAACCACTGGTCGAGGTTCTTCTGGTGTTGGTTTGACTGCTGCTGTCACATCTGATCAAGAAACAGGTAAAGCACTTCAATTGATTCTGTCATTTTGGTTTAAAGTCTTGTTTTTGTTGATTTTGACTAAATTAAATATCTCTTTGATCAGGAGAAAGAAGACTGGAAGCAGGTGCAATGGTCCTTGGTGATAGAGGTGTTGTTTGCATTGATGAGTTTGACAAGATGAATGATCAAGATCGTGTTGCAATACATGAAGTCATGGAGCAGCAGACTGTAACTATTGCCAAAGCTGGTATCCATGCATCATTGAACGCTCGGTGCAGCGTAGTGGCTGCTGCCAATCCCATATATGGAACTGTAAGTTCAATTGGTTAGTAAGATGCAGATACACTCCACTAGCAAGGTGGTGAATTTTGAGTTTATACTAATTGTTGGTCAAAATGCAGTATGATCGTTCATTGACTCCAACAAAAAATATTGGACTTCCAGACTCTTTGCTTTCTCGTTTTGATTTACTCTTTATTGTATTGGATCAAATGGATGCTGATATTGATCGTCATATCTCTGAGCATGTCTTGAGAATGCACCGATTTCGCTCTCCTATTGATGGAGGTAAGACAAGGTGTTTCCTTATGGTGCTTATAGACTGGTTGGACATATACCTATTAAGGTAATTAATAATGTAGGCGAGGCAGCTCTTGATGGAAGTTCAAGATATGGAAGAGAAGATGAAGCTGATGCTGACTCATCTGTTTTTGTCAAGTATAACCGTATGTTACATGGGAGAAAAACAGAAAGAGGTCGGAAGCGTGATACTCTTACGATAAAGTTCCTCAAAAAGTATATCCATTATGCAAAACACAGGATTCAGCCTGAGCTGACTGATGAGGTTGTGACCATTCCTTTTCTTTTATTTTTATTTATCCAGTAATCTATTAATATTTTCCCACTGTTTAAATCGATGCTTTTTTTCTTCCCCTTTACTCTGTTTTAATCAATTCAAAATTTCTGCATGGTTATGCTGCAATATCTTCTCTAGAAGAAACCTCGATGACCTCTTTAACTTTTCTCCCCAACGATCATCAACTAACTTCTCTAGAAGAAACCTCGATGACCTCTTTAACTTTTCTCCCCAACGATCATCAACTAACTTATCCAGGGCTTACTCTAAAGTATCTCATCTGCAGGCTTCAGAACACATTGCTACAGCTTACGCAGAGCTCAGAAATGCCAGTTCAAATGCAAAGGTTTGCTTTTGTAATCAGCAAAGAAATACCTTGATATACTTACCTCGGTTATGCTAATACTGTCATTGGTTTTGTAGACTGGCGGAACCCTTCCAATCACAGCTAGAACCTTGGAAACCATAATTCGTCTATCAACTGCTCATGCAAAGTTGAAGTTAAGCAGAAAGGTATTTGGGATTCCTGACATGTTCCTAGTAGATTTGTTTCCCTAAACCTTATATTACTCTTTGAATATAATCTAATTCTTTGGGATCAACTGTGACCAAAATTGTTACAGAGATTTCATTTTTATGCCTTAAAATTGCATGTTTGGTCCTTGCTTGTTACTGCTTCATTATATTTCCTTTTTCATGCATTTTATTCATACTTCTGTTGCATGATGATTTATCATGGCAGGTTACAAAAGTTGATGTTGAAGCTGCTCTGAAAGTTCTAAATTTTGCAATTTATCATAAAGAATTGACAGAGATGGAGGATCGTGAACAAGAACGGCAAAGAGAAGAAGCAAGGACACACAGAGCGGATCGTCAAGGGTGAGCATGGGATATGCCTTCAAACAACTTGCGGATTTTAAGTGCCTATTGCTTATAATTTAAAAATAAATATTGCTTATAAACAATTGATTTGTCTTTATAATATAGATGCTTATCTTTCTATATAAACTTTATCAGAAAATTACTGAATGATCAAATTTGTTCTAATGTTTTTGACCTTCTCTTTTGCTTTAACTAGGCTAACGGCCACTGCTATGGAAGTAGATGATCCTCCAACGGCCCAACAGCCTACTGCCACTGGCTCTCTTGAAAGGTCTGAGTCCTAACAAACACTTCAATTACAAGTTTAGACATGGCTTTTTCTTTCAACAATATCTATAATCTATTGTTGCAGAAGTTCACTTTAAAATCTTTTTTCTATCTATTTGTTAATGAATTTCAGGATTGAAGCATTTAAAGCTATATTTGGTCAGCATATGCGTGTGAACCATAAGGATACCATATCTATTTCTGAAGTAGAGAATGTTGTCAATGCCGGAGCTGATGGCCATTACTCAAGGGCAGAGATTGTTACTATATTAGAGGTAATATTGGTATATGGATTGTTGGATAGGAATAAAGTTTTCATTTTCTTGAAGATGAATGTCCCTGTTTTTCCTCCATTTTGGTATAACATTTTGAATCTCATATCCACTTGCGGTTAACATGACAAACTTACATATTTTTCAGTTCCAGCTACTAAATTTAAGAATGCTATGAACTAACAGTCAGTACTTTCACAATTGCCAGAAACTGCAAGATGATAATATATTGATGATAGCCGGTGAAACAGTGCATATGATAGTATGAGATGTAAGGAAAGACCTGGATGGTTTCTTTCATGCAATCACTTTACAGCATTGTGGGATTGGGGATGGATCTGTTGGCATGGAATTCTTGGTTTGTACAGCTCAATGATTTATCCTAAAATTGTCTTAAAAGTGACTGTTGGCTGTACTCTGTAGTAGATGAAAGGTGAACTGGGGATGGATCCCCTCTTGCTCTGCAAGTGAAGATGCAAAAATTTGGATGACATGATAATTCACTAATGCTTTAATTATTTACTTGTAAGCTATTGTGTTTTTGGACTTTATGTTTTCAATGGTTAATATGCTGTGGATCTAATTCTAAGCATCTGCACCCTGAATTCCTTGTTTTTGTAGTATTATACAAGGTAAGCAAACACCAAAGATACACTACAAATCAAGATTTTATTAACATTATAATTACTTGAAAAGAAGAATAAAAATTTCAGTCTCCATCCACAATACCAGTTGCTTGGAATAATAATAAACTCAAATAAACCAACAGGACAAATCTTGAGAAAGAGAAATTAAAAAGGGTTTAGACCATATTCGCCAAGGAATCAAAAGATAGATACAAAGGAATGAACTTCAAAAGAACCATGCAGCCATAGAAGCTAAGGCAGCTACTGCAGCTGGAAAACCTAGAGCTGCTCCTGCACTTTCCATTGGAGATGGTGCGATGGCCCCTTGATCTTCCCTCAAAGCTGTGGCTCCATTGGTGAAAACGGCAAGAACCGTAACGTAGGCAATCAAAATCATGGTCATTTTGCTACCCTTCATTGTTCTAAGCAACAGCTGAGTAAAGCACTCTTAAAAGATATCAAAGTGAGAGATGCTATTGAAGTTGTGTGCTTTTGAGCTTGACTTTGGATTGTAGAGATTTCAAATGTTTTTATAAGGGAAGGATTATGCTACTAATCATGTATTTGCCAGCTTCTTTTTGTTGGTTTTAACCACTAACCAAATCATTTTAAGGCATTTGTGTGTTGTCTGCTAATTGTTTTTTGCCTCTCACTCTCTTGTAAACTCTACACCAGCCTGGACTGACTATATAAAATATAAAGCTAGATTAATTATACATTGTTTACAATCATAGGTTATTTTCAACATAAAATAATTGGGTTTTGGTGGAATAATTGATGGAAACTTTATCTTGATATATTGTGACTATTATATTATATCTTTGTAGCCTTTCAATAGCTATTAATCTCCCTTAATGAATGTCAAAAAACTTTAATTCAGTATAAAAAATGGAACATCATGTTAGAGAATCACCTTGAAGATTCTTTACAATTATAGGTACACATTTGTATAGGAACCTTAAGGAATAAATTAACATACAAGCAACGTGGTTAGTAGACTAAATGTAATGACCCAAAATTTACGAGCACCGGAAAAGTGAGTTATAAGGTTTTCGCCTTAGTGCAATAAGTTCGAAAATACTTATTCGAAATATTTATGAGTTTAGTAGCATGTCTAATTAGGTTTTAATTAAGTGAATTTAGCTTAATTTAGAGAAATTAGTAAAAGAACTAAATTGAATAAGGGTAAAAGTTTAATTTTAAAGTAATAGAAAATAAAAGGATTAAAATGGTAATTAAACCATTTACAAAAGATTAGGCGCCATATGCATTAAAAAATCTAAGATTTTATTATTATTATTATTAATTATTATTATTATTATTATTATTATTATTATTATTATTATTAAGTTAAAGATATTTATTAATTAAATAATTAATTTATGAAATTTTTGTTTGACAAACAAATTGAATAATGAAAATTGTAATAAAAATATTGGTACATTTGTAATAAATAGATACATGTACACTTGTAATAAAATAATTAAGTTACTTAATATTAAAGTAAAAGATATTTGTTAATTAAATAATTAAATTATTAAATACTTGTGTAAAAATAAAAATACAAATAAAATAAATAGTGACAAATGTATGGTATTGATGGTATACACTTACGTGAATATAATTAAATGTTTAATAGATATTTAAAATAAATATATTATAATATATGTTAATTAAATAAATAAAGTAAATAAAAGAATAAAAGAATGAAATAAAAGAAACAAACAGAATAAGAAACAGAGAGCATTCTAAAAACAGGGAAGAAAAGGAAAGAAAAGAAAAGGAAAGAAAAGAAAAGAGAAAATTGGGATTTTCTTAAATTTGATGTTTTAGAAGTCTTAAAATAAGGTTTTGATGAAATTAATTTGATAGTTTGAAAGTTTAAAAGCTTTTAAACAAAGTTCATGTTGAAGAAAAAGAAAAATTAGGGATTTAATTGAATGAATTTTAAGTTAGAAATTGAAAAAGGGATTAAATTGTAAAAGAAGTTATAAGTTTTGTGTTTTAGGAAATTAAATTCAAAGAAATTTTAAATTAGGGTTTTATAATGAACATTAGATTGTTAGGGTGAACATGGAAGGAAATTGAATAGAAATGAAGTATAAATTAAGTTAAACAAATAAAAGAGTTAATTAGGATTAAATGAGAATTAGGGAATAAATTGAATAAAATTCAATTAATTATTAAATTAATGCTGTAATTATTAATGTAAATTGTTATTATTATTTTTTTCGTAGCTATCAAGGAAAATGAGGCATCGGCATTGTAACGCCCCCACGCCCGAAACCATCACCGGAGTCAAGCTTGAGGTGTTACTAAACTTATCTTACCTTTTAAACAACTCTAAATCACTTATTTTAATTTTCGGAATAAACTGTTTTTCTGCGTCATGGTTACTTAAAAATTCATTTCTCGAGTTTCAAAACTCGAAATTAAGATCCGTAAATTTTTCATGAAACTAGACTCATATATATATCTACTAATTTTTTTCTAGAATTTTTGACTTAGCCAATTAGTACAGTTTATTAGTTAAAGTTTCCCCTGTTTCAAAACTCGACTGCACTGACCTCTTCTTACTACGAACCATTTTTCTTCCTGTACAAAATTCATATGACTAAGTCGTTTGTTTCTATCAAAACTAGATTCAACAAGCATTCTAACCATATAAATTATACCTTCTAATTAGTTTTGTACAATTTATGGTGAATTTCCAAAGTTGTAATAGGGGATCCAGAAATCGCTCTGACCCTGTTTCACTAAAACTCAGATATATCATAAAATATAATACTTTTACCTGTTTTTCTTATTCCATAAGAAAATATACATAATAAGCTTTAATTTCATATATTATTCATCTTCAAACTATGTTTCTACAATTTTAGTGATTTTTCAAAGTTACATCATTTCTGTTACTTGAATATGTTTTAGGTTACTTTCACATTTTCATAATTTTCATGTGATAATCATCATTCAATCATACATATTAATAAACATGTATATCATCAGCTATTTTCTTAGCTAATCACTAGCAAGTATTTACACATCATTCATTATTCATATTATACCAAAAGTAGCTAAGTTTCTATACATGCCATACCTAAAACAAAACGCCTAGTTATACCGAGTTATTTCTTTGATAGTGTGATCGGCCTCCGACATTTCCTTCGATCCTCGAGTGACTAGATAAGTACTATAAGAAGAAGAAAATAAAGAGATTAAGCACTAGGCTTAGTAAGCTTACAAGCAAATAAATCACAACATTCAACATAATGGATAATTATGCATAATATCATCTAACATCATAAATTTCTTTACTTCTCAATTTCTATCTTCTTCTTTATTCCCTTACTTTCTTTCTTACGACCTTTCCTTTTCATAAGTATAATCTACTTTTCCTTTGCTGTTAATTCACTGTAATTTAACTCAGATCCTGACCCGTTGAACCACTCGGAATACTAAGGATACTAGGGTCGCTCTGCTCATCAATATCCGCCAATGCCATGTCTTTGACATAGACTTACATGAATTATTCCTGTCTCCAATGCCATATATAATATGGACTTACATGGCTCAATCCTGTCTCCAAAGCCATATTTCTAATATGGACTTACATGGCTCATTTCTGTTCATCTGTCAACCCTAATATCCCAACATTCCTAGGGTTCAACCGGCTTTCTAACACTTTTCCTCCGTCACTTCACCTTAAATTCGACTTTAAATATTTTCATAACATAATATATAAATGCTGGAAATTGACAATAATAATGTAAAATAAAAGAATATTGCATTTATTTACTGTAAACTTACTTTGATACAAAATGTGACTAAACCTTACAATTTAGTCCTTTACTTTTTCTTTTCCTCGTTCTTCTTTGGATTCTTGATCTATAATATAAAATATTTCCACTCATTAGCATTTATTTGATTTCTATTTCACTTCACAATTTATGCTGTTCAAAATTCGAAATTGCACTTTTACCCCAAAATTTACAGTTTTTACAATTTAGTCCCTGCTCAATTCACCCATCAATTGAACTAATTTTTTCTAAATTAACACTTTTATTTTATCATTATAAACTATTTCACAGCCTTTGATATTCTGAATTTCAACACCAACATCTAATTCACAATTTTGCTCACAATTAGGTCCTAAATACCATTTTCTATCAAAATGACTTAATAAAACAACCTTAATATGAAATTAGAACTTCAATTTCATAATAATTCATCATAAAATACCCTTACTCAGCCAGGGTAACTTCCAATTTCACCCACCAAATCAAAAACTAATGAATTAGATAATTGGACCTAATTGTAAAAGTCACAAAAACATAAAAAATTACTAAGAAATAGTAAAAATTGAACTTACATGGTGCAAAAAAATGAAAAACCAGCATAGGAGACCTGCTACGGCGTTTCTGGCTGAGAAAGATGAAGAAATGTCTAGATTTTCAATTACATCATTTTTTTAACTATTAACTTTTATGCTAATTCCAATTTTGTCCCTTGTTCACATTGTTTTCTTGCTTATTTCATACCCAAACCGTCCAGCCATTAACCTTTGGGTCTAATTGCTCTTTAAATCCATCTTTTTAAATACTTAAGCTATTTACTCACAATTTAACAAATTTTGAGCTATTTTCAATTTAGTCCTTTTTAATTAATTAGCTATCCAAACATCAAAATTTTCTAACGAAACTTTAATACTAACTCAATGACACTTCATAAATATTTATAAAAATATTTATAGCTCGATTTTCAAATTCGAGGTCTCGATACCTTGTTTTTGACCCGTCTGACCTAATAAATTATTTTAATTCACTAATTTCACCATTTCACAAATTCTTCTAAATTCTTACTTGACTCATAAATATTAAGTTACTATCTTGTTCAATCTTATTTGTCCGATTTAGTGATCTCAAATCACCATTTTTGACACCACTGAAAATTAGGCCGTGACATTCTACCTCGGATTTGTGGTTTCGCAACCACTGTTCCGTTTAGGCCCTATTTCGGGATGTTACAGGCATCCAAAGGAAAAGAAAAGATCGTTGAGGAGTAAATTCGTATTTCGGGTTTGTATTACTATAACTCAAACTATTTATTAAATGTATATTAAATTTATAGTTATGGAATAATTAAGATAAGGTAAGTATTATATTTAAATTTAAATATAAGTATGTGTGAAAATTAATTTGTATATGAATTAAGATAATAGATATTTGAATTGATTGAGTATTGAAAATTTTTGTGTAAATGAAATTGAAATAAGAAAAAGTAAAATAATACCCTATTAACTTGTCGGACTAGATTTGATACAAATGGCATGCCATTGGATTTGTGATGTGATGAGGAGATTGTAGTTCGGCTGATAAGATGTTTCTGTTATTGTATACTTCGGTTTATCCGAAGAGGCACTTAATGCCTTACTGGTGTGTTATGGAGGATTTATAAAATTCTGGGTGTGTTTGGGTTGGACATTCTGGTGTGTTTGGGTGGAATCCGTGTATCTGTCAGAGTCCGAGCCTTGTTAATAGGGTAAATAATTGAAATGAAATTTTGAAAATGAGATTATTTGTTTTAGCACTATTGAAAAGTACGAGAAATAATGTATGAACTAAATTATGAATTGAGTTGGTATGAGAAAAATGAATTATGAATTTAAGATTTATGAAGTAAAATAATTATATATAAAAGTTGTCTAAATAATTATAAAATTTATGGTTGATATTTGTAATTTATTAATGTTAAATAGTCTTGATTTATAGTACTATCACTGAGTATGAAATACTCAACATGTCGATTGTTTCCGTGTGCAGGTCTTTAGAGTTTCGGATCCGGTCTAGCATCCAAAACAAACCCGACTCAACAAAAAGATTTTGATGATGTATTTCTTCCTTTGGTTAAGTGGCATGTACTAGGTAGTTGCATATAAATTATATGTATACATTAAGTTAAATGATTTTGGTTGTATATAAATGATTATAATGTTTTGGATTATGAATATGATATAAAGTTATGAAATGGTAGAATTGATATTAAATAATTGAAATGAAATAAATATTATTAATTATACATATATACTAACATGTTATATTGTTTAAACTAAGGTATTAAATTATTATTTTGATATAAATTGAATGTAATTGAGTATACTTAATCATTGGTTGGAGTATTGCTATTGGTTTGTTTTTGAGTTTAAAGTTTGCAGGGGGTTTTATGTAAAAATAAGCAGAAATGATGTCGAAATTTAAAAAAAAAAATTCCGGAGAATTTGAACAAGTTCCGTTTCACTTTTAAATTTATGTTTTGGCTTCGAGCGTCTATTATTAGGACTTAACTATTATATTGTACTATGAATATTATTATTTATTTATGAATTATTTTATAAGTTGTCTGATTTGTCTGGTAATGTCTCGTAACTCTATTCCGACGACGGTTTGGGGTTAAGAGGATGTTACACTAAACGTATAAAATATGTTAAGTTGGTTATGGGTTTAGTTAGCATTTTCATTGTAATTTTCTTGCCTTTTGGGCTGTACATTACACTTCTACATACAAGTGCCATTAGTAGCATTAGCTGTCATTGTTTTCTTCTGGACGTATGTGTTGCATTAATGTTGACACTGATTTACAACTTTTTTGTCAGAAAACATCAGAGAGTGACTCCGTGGCCCAATGGATAAGGCGCTGGTCTACGGAACCAGAGATTCTGGGTTCGACCCCCAGCGGAGTCGAGTCTTTTAATTTAAGTTTTTGCACCGTGTTGACTGCATAAAAGGTAATTATGGTATATAGTAGCTGAATTTGGCTTCAATGTTTAAGTTGGTATTTGTATTCTTTTTTCTCCAGTTAAATACTTATGTTTTTTCTTTTACTAGGACACATATGTCATATGTTTTTTTTTTTTTTTGTTAGGACACACATGTCAAACATTCATTCGGGCCACAGTGAAATTTGGTTTGAGTATTAAATTGAACATTAAAATCAAATGGAATTATCAAATTGAGACAAAAACATTCAAGTACCAAATTGAATATTGAAATCAAACTCAAGTACCAAATGTTAAATTAACCCTTGCCTAAAACATATGTCCTCAACAGGGTAAAACTCAGAATTTCTAACATATGTTCTCAACAGGCACAATATGAGTTTAACTACTCCTTCAAAGTTCAGAGATACTTATTTCAGTGTTTTCAGTTCAGAGGACTAGGGACTGGCAAAGTTTGCATTAACAAAAGGGAATTTATTGATAGTAGAACCATAGAATATAACTTGAAATACAAACTATGAAGGTATTCCACAGGTTCTTCAAATGAAAAGTTCATTTCCGCTTCTTCCCGGTCGCGGCTTCCCATGCTTGTAATACGTGGTTTACTATTTCCTCCACGCCTTGCCCGTGCTTCACCTTTGAATGTATAATTTACACAATCAAAGAAGGGTTTGGAACGATGATATAAGTTTCAAAATATTAAATATCATAAAAATTGTGTTGATATGTGCACTAATTGATGCAACAAATGAGGCTAATACCAATGGTTTTATTTCAGTATATGGTGAAGGATGCAGTCAAGTACTCAACCAACCTGAGCAAATACGAAGGGTCCTCCATCACGCATACGAAGCGCATCGCATTCCATGACTCCCAAGTCAGCTCCAACCGCAGGTGCAAGGTCTGTCTTGTTTATCACCTGTTAGAATTCCCGATGTTACAAAAATCAAGTACATTCAAAACAACGGAACGGCACAATAAACAAAAATCAAATACCAGGAGATCAGCTTGGGTTATGCCAGGGCCACCTTTCCTAGGGATCTTATCACCACCAGATACATCTATTATATAGATAATATAATCAGCGAGTTCTCTGCTGAAGTTGGCAGCTAAATTATCTGCATCCATAGAAGTTCACATAAATAATCGGTAAGTAATATTCTTGTGCCAAATCAGTTCAAGAGAACATTGTACATACCTCCCCCGGATTCGCAAAGAAGTATATCTGTTTTATACAAGTTAGAAAGCTCCTCGAGAGGGCCGAGATTGATGCTGATGTCTTCACGTATGGCAGCATGTGGGCAGCCTCCCGTTTCTACAGCACGTATCCTTTCCGCAGGAAGTGCCTGGTGTTTCACCAAGAACTCACCATCCTCCTTCGTGAATATGTCATTTGTCACCTAAATGCATCATTTGAGTTTGGTTTAGCCAATCAACCACAACTTCATAAAGACTGACCATGGTGGCACAGCTGAATCTATTATTCTCACAGTCTACATAACATTCATAAAAGTGTTAAGGTAAACACTCAAATGGTAGGCTGATAGCTTGAGTAGAAGATGCATGATACTTACAGCGGCAAGACTGTACTTATGCCGCAGGAACGTGCACAGTGCCAGCATTAAAGCTGTTTTCCTGTATGGCATAAAGCAACATTAAATCAGATACCATCTCTTAGGATGTTTTAGGATATCACCAAGAATTGCATTTTAGTCATACAAATAAAGTAGGGAAAAACAATGATAGAACACAAAAACCTTGTAAAGGAAATAAAAAAAATAAAAAATAAAAATTCAGGGGCTTGGAGAGTAAACTACTCAATTATCAGTGTAAGGTGGTTACTGGATTCTACACTCCACTAATTCAGGTACAATAAAGCATCATCTTTGTTGAAAATTCTTATAAAATTTACCATTTTTAATCTTTTATAAGCAAAGAAATAACAGACTGTATTATGCAGAGCAAGTGAAAAACCAAGTTAATTGTTGATACTAGATACTGAGAGGGAAAAAAAATGGAAGGAAAATAAAAAGGAAATACCCAGTACCAACAGGGCCACCAATCCCAACAGTGAAAGCCCTCTCATTCAAATCCCTGTTGACAAGCGGTGGGGCTCTTCTGCTGAAGTATCCAGGTGAGTAAATGGGTTCATGTGAGTGAGGCGCTAGGCCATCATGGCTATGGTAAACCTTCCCATCAGCTCCTACCCATGATGATTTTGTTGATTTACTGTTGCATGCCAAAAACATATAATTAAAAAACCAAATCAGCAAAAAGTCACAATCCATTAAAACTGCAAAACTTAAATGAGAATACACTTACTCATGGTCATGATGGT
This sequence comes from Gossypium arboreum, assembly GCF_025698485.1. Lineage (NCBI taxonomy): Eukaryota > Viridiplantae > Streptophyta > Magnoliopsida > Malvales > Malvaceae > Gossypium > Gossypium arboreum. The sequence goes on from NC_069079.1 coordinate 3,627,211, forward strand.
GGTGGTGGTGGTGATGGTCATGGTCATGGTCATGGTCATGGCCATGGCCATGGTGATCATTGGAAGCCATTTGACTATTGTCTGAAAAGGGTTTTACTGTGGGAGATAGTCTTTGGGTAATTGGGTTGTTTGTGTTCAAAAGGAACTGGAGGAGAGTAAGTGAGGGCCGTGGTTGTTGGATTGGATTAGGAAGTAATCTCAACTGTCAAATTCTATATCAAGTCCCTGCCCTATACATTTTTGTTGCATTTAATCCTTGCACTATAATTGGGTCATTGCCAATCATGTATTTTTTTTTTTCAAAATGTGTATTTTTAGTTTTATGACCAGCTTTTTTTTTTGGTTGTATGTGATCACGTAACATATACACTTGATATTTTGTACGGTTGGATAAATTTTTGTACATTTTAAAATATATATGCCACAACACCGTATCTTTAAAAAAGTCTCAAAAAATTATTTGACAGAATTGAGAAAAAAGAAAAGTGCCTTAACATTAAAAATACACATTTTGAAAAGTGAAAAATTAAAAATAAACAAAATATAGTAGATGGACTAAATAGGATAAAAGTGAATAGTACAAGGACTTTCTTAGAGTTTTACCAATCTTAATTGTAGTGATAGATGGAGATTATGACCTGGAAAGAGAGATTTGGCTGGGCTAACCTTTTTTTTTTGCACGAATTAATCAAAAGTGTTACTGATATCTTTGTTAGTTTAGGTCAAAATGCAATTCTTACAGATGATTATTGATTAATTTGGATCAAATTCTGATTTTTTCGAAAAATGATTTAATTTTTATATATATAATATTAGTTAATCCAAATTCTTAACGCGGCTAATTATTTCTAATAATTTTTTTGAAAAGATTGAATTATGTCATATTAAAGTATAGAAATTAAATTTTAAATTGTTTAACATAGTAGAAGGACGAAAATAAGAATTTGACCATTATCTTGTCTCCTACAACAACTTTTCAATATAAACTATAAAACAAGTTTACAAGCTTTTATTACATTTCTTCAAACATAATCACAATCTTTACATGCCAGTATCTCAATAATATCCTTCAATACAATTACCTAAAAACCCAAATTTTTATCCAAAAAAAAGGAAGAGATAAGTTATGGATCATACTCCACTTTTTAATACTCCATCAAAACTAGCATACTTGAAGGAGTTTTATGATATTTCTATCTATATCAGCATGAAAGGCATCAAAAAGTAGAGTATGAAACCTTTTTCACTACTTCATAAAAATCATGAAATTATATCAAACAAGTAAACAAATCAATAAAAAAAAAAAGAATCCAAAGTTAGTCAAACAAATTCCTAAGTGCATTACGCTTGGCAGTACAAGCCTTTTGGTTATCCCTTTGGGTGCTTACATTGATCTCTTGGTCTTGATCTGAAGCTGGAGCTGGCTGCTGCTGGGGATTATTATTATCATTGCCTAATATCAGCCCTTGTTTTTGTATATATTCCCATTTGTCTTGGAAGAGGTAAAAAAACGCAATGAAAATGATCTCAGCAGTGAAAAGTATAGTCCAAATACCAGTATTTCTTGATGTTTTCTTATGGTAAGCTTTTAAACCAGTGTAGATGTTAATAATCCCCATCATTGATGTTACTGTTCCAATAATCCAGTGTGTTAAGTACCATGTGTTTCTTCTTTTAGTTCCTCTGTGAGAAAAAGAAGATGGAGTTAATTAATGTAAGGAAAAATCGTGGAATCTTGAGTTTAATGATGATTAATATTATTAATAACCTTGGGGGCCTGAAAAACCCAATGAAGGTTTGCATCCAAATGGCAGCATAAAGGGCTAAACCCAATCTTTGGTGATGGTTACTGAATGAATTCTCGAAGTTTTTAATGGACATGACAGCTCCAACTGTTGCAAGAAGCACTGCAAGTATCTGCCATTTGGGAACATAAATTGTAATAATAATAAAAAAGGACACATGGTGATATGATTATATGGACAAATTATGGTGCATGGTCTCCCTTTTCTTGTTATTGAAGTCTTCATGATCAATATGATTTAAGTTGGCTTAGATCAGTTAATGGGGCCGTTTCAAGCAATTAAAAACTGTGGACAGCATCATTAAAGTGAAAGTGGGATTATAATATTTTATGAAAAATAAAGCATACAACCAGCTCTTTCTGATCTCATTTAGCACCCAAGTAAAGGTTCATGATCGAGATAAATATACACATAAACATATTCATATATGTATGCATGTATGTAGATTATATATAGATATAAATAATTTGCAGAAAAGGAAACAAGAAGAGAATAGTACCTGCAATATGGCATGGAGATAGAACAAAACTTTAACCCTTCTCCCAGCTTCTTCTTTGTTGGCCATTCTAACAGTAAGTATGCCTACAGGCATTAAGAATCCCATGGAACCCCATAGCAGAAGGCCATGAACAGCCATATAAGATATCATTTGAGAACTAAGCTGCAATAGATAACACAAATGCATGAACATATTCAGATATATTAACATTCAACAATTTTATTTTATTTTTTATAATTAAAACAAGGCTTTGGACCAGAAATTTTGGCATACCTTATGTGCATTTCCTTTAATGTTTTTGTGATTGGTGGATGCAGTAATCTCCCCATGGGATGAGCAGGAAACAAATGTTGAAAGAAGAAGACAGTGGAGTACAAGAATGGTGATGAAGGAGCTTAGCATGTGAGAAACTTGCATCTCTATCAGTATATTCAAAGCAATGGAAAGAAAAGAAGAAGTGGTTAAAAGACAACCCTTCTTTCCTTTTTGTTTCCTCTCAAAAGGTCTAAATTAGACTAGAGTTAATTTGAGAGGCCATTAAAGCACTCTAGAGAGGGCTGAAGAAGAGAGAAAAGCAGCGTGAATGTGTCAGCTCTTGAAGAAACTGCTTAACTTTATAAATCTTTTAGTATAAAGAAGCTAATGTGCTATGATTACTACTGAAAGACAAAACAAGGGGTGGTGCAAACCTACCATTCAGTATGGGGTAAAAGATTTGGAATTCGGATAAGCATATGGAAATTCTTGTTATATATATATATATATAACAATGAGGGGTCAAAGGCCACAGGATGGCCAAGATTTTAATGGATGGGAAGATGGAGAAGGGCGGTGTGTGTGTGAGTGGATTACACAGTTGATAAACAAAGCTTATGTAATACTAGATATTCATTACTCAATCATTTATATAATTCATTTGATATGGTGGTTGTGTAATTAATGGATTAATATTCTTTAATACAGAAATGTGTATGTCTAGAATTATAGCCACTTTTTTATAACAGGTATAAGTGTTTGCTTTCATTTTGAACATAATAATTGGTCGTTCAACATTAAAAATATAACAAAATTATTGCCAAAATTTAATTTAAATTTTAAAAATATTCTGAAAATTTTAAAAAAAAAGTTCTAATAAAAGGAACAAAATTTGTGTTAAGCTTTTAATCTCTAATTACTTAATAAAATTAAAAAGTAATATTTTATTTAAATTCTCTTAAAAGCTTTTCCTTAATCAATATGAAATTATTCATTTTGCATTATCAATATGAATAACCCGAAATCAGAATTTTTAATCTTTTCCACATAATTTGAAGGTAAGTTATACATATAAACCAATCTTTTTGTTAGGAAAAATGAGTGCAGGCTTGAGACTGTCGTCGTATAAGAAAAGCTATGTTGTAAAACATCTTTTCGCCAATTCCTCGACTACATAATGAGATTTAAATCTTTTGCAAAGTCATAGTAATCATTACCCATCGCACTATATTCAATGACCAAAGATAATTACATATTTGTTTGGGCAATCAGCATCACGTCATCTTCATTATCCTTTGCTCCATCTATGGTAGATTTTCACCCGAAACCCATTTTTTCCAGTAGCTGCTTTTCTCGTACCAGAACACAACGAAATAACATTATTTGTTAATGGATTTTTATGAGAAAGGGTGGTATTAAATTTCCATTAAATTTTTTTCAAAAACTATGATTATCTGTTGGAAAGGTTTCAGTGGCCGTTGTTGGCTTAGATGATTATGTTTTTTTTTGTCGGTGATGCATTGTGAATTAATATTGTCATTAGCTATTAATTAAAATTAGTTGCAAATTGATCGGTTTGATTCAAAAGAGAAAAATTATATACATTTCAACTCATCTATTCGAATTCTAGAATTTAATACATAAACAACCATAAAGGCTAAGACTCATAACCAACGTTCTTTGCTTAATATATTCTTTGAGAGTTGAATTTCACAAGTGGCTCTAACTCATCATGGGTTAGTTAACTCCGTTGTCTGGCATGAAGACTCATTCGAAAAATAAAAAAATTTGGGCAAAAATATAAATTCGATAAATAAGTTTAGATAAAAAATTAAAATTTATATAAAAAATAGACAAAACCTTATATAAGCTTTTTTTTACCTAAGCTCAACCCGAATTTACAAAAAAGATTCTCACTACTTTTTACTATTGTTTTCACTGTTTTTGTTGTTGTTTTGTCACTATATTTAAGAAAAAATTTAATACGGGCAAACCAGGCTAAACTTGAGTTTTAATATTTTCATCTAAGCCAAATTTGAACAAACTTTTAAGCTCATTTTTTGAATTAAGCCCAAACCCAAACCATAATCACCTCTATTCTCATGTTAGAGTCTAAAAGCCAAGCTCAAATTTGAATATTCAAGACCCAAACTCAATCTATTTTTAAATTTGTGATACAATATACAAAATATAATTATTAAATATTAAAATAAAAATAAAAATATTTTTAATTTTAATTTTAATTTTAAAAATACAAATTAGCTATAAATATATGCAGATTTGAGCAAATTTTAAATCTATTTCAAGCCAAGCTAATTAAGCATAAGCAAGCATAAAAAATATTAATATCAAGTCTAAATCCAATAGAACTAATAAACACCTCAATCAATAACCCCTCATTTCCTTGACAAAATGTTGGACCAAAAACACTTTTTGTTCAAGTTAGTCTCAAATATTTCCTTAAAATAAGTTTTAAAAAAAATTAAGTCCTAATAGGAACCAATGGCCTAGTTCAAGCCTTAATACAAAAAAATTTGCTAAGTTCAAGAATTAACTAAGATAGGCCTCAAAAAAGGATTAACCCTCAAATTTACTACAAAACTTGTGAAATAAAGCCAGTAATTTCTTTTACTAAAGCATCCTAGTTGACTTTGAAAAACAAAAACCGCGGCCAAAAGAGTTCAAAACATTAGATGATACTTAATATTAAAGACAATGACAATAACATAACAAACCAGTTCCAAGTAAACAAAATGAGAAATTAAAATGAAGAAAATTCAACTTCAACCTCTCTCATGTGGCCTAGGCTTCTCAAATAAAAACAATATCCAATCAACAAACTTGTAGATGTTCACTAACAAAAATTGTAGAACTACAACCACTTTAACTCTCTTTCATTTCATCAAATGAGAGAACTTACATAAACAAGTTAGGCTTTGATGCCTTGTAGGTTGTCTTCAGCTTCCTGGTAGGTGGCCTTACCTTCTTGAACACCAATGGGAACTTGATTTTGGAGTTGTGGAACTGCTTGGTGCTCTCTCTCTTGCATAGCTTGGCTGGGATTGTTGCAGTTTTGATAATCTGGATGCAAGGGAAACGGACTCTGTGGCGAGAAGCCATCTCGGTGTACATCTGTTCAACAGCTCCGTTCAAAGTAGTGTCACGGTACTCCTTGTACATGTTGTGGTAACCAGTTCGGCTTTGGTACCGGAGCCAGATACCGTAATTCTTAATCTTGGTAGGGTTCTTCTCAAAAATCTGCATAGAGATTTCAGTTAGATATAGGGCATTGAAAAGAAAAACAAAGCTGTATCCCAAATCATGTTCCCTTCGGTGTATTGGAAACCAAGATGCACCGCACTAACTACAGCTTTTCCTTTTTCTGATAAAGATTCCACAATATAAAGAGTAAATGAATTCTGGTCGACAAGCAAAGGAAAGTGCTAGGGGATTAAAAAAAGCCTAAATCATTCAATTTCAAGAAACTTTTCAAATTCAACGTCTTACATACGAAGGGTCAAAAAGTAATTTGACCAAACAAATCATTCAATGCAATCACAATCGGCAAATCAAAGAATGAACATGCTAAACGATCAAGATGCATGAACTTCTTAAAGTGTTAATAAAGTTGGCTGGAAAGCCTAAAATCAGATATTTCTTAGCTACCTAAGTTCCCTGCTCGCTTATGAACATGAGTTCCAGTCTATATTGGACAGACACAAGCTAAACATTGGCAATTAACACAATAGTTTCAGACATTAATCAACATAACCCTAGCTATAAAAATTGAATGGAAAGGATGCTTTTCTTATTCAAATTTCCACACATCATCCCACAATAAATCACTTCGTACAGAGTGAATAATCAAACGGAAAACACTGAGTATAAACCTCATTGATGGCAAGGACTTGACCATTGCTCTTCTTAACCTTCTTCAGCTTCCTCAAGAAGTACCTAACGAATATCAAAGGAGACGCAAAAATCATAACCCATCAATAACAAGCAAATGGGAATTTAAAGTTAACCAAAAAAGATACAGAAGGGCATGAAAAAAACAACTAACCAGAACTTGGATTTTGCCCGAACCTCATTGGTGGCCCAGAGCTTCATCCTATAGATCTTAGGATGCTCATCGCTCTCTGTTGGGTGAGCCCTTCCAACAACTTGGTACTGATGAAACTGCAACCATTACCAAAACCAAAATCAAAATTTTCTGTCTTCCCCTCCCCCATTTCTCATATTAATTCAAATACAGCTTAAAGCAACACTCCTCCCTGTAATTACTTAAAGATCCATAAACCAGCATATTTACTGACAACTTTCTAGCCAAAATGAAATAAAGAAATTTTCGAATGGACCGAAACCAAGCATAACTTAACATAATAAAATCACCATAAAATTGTGAAGCTAAATGAGGGAAACAGAGGGAGTAGCGGCGTTGCCCACTTACCCTGAAAGTAACCATTTTTGAGGGAAAGATAGTAAGTATCTGAAGGAGTCGCGGCCCTCTCTCAATTAGGGTTTTGTCATATCAAAACTTATATATACAACTAGCTTTGCGAAATTGGGTCGGGTATACTGTATTTAGATTGGCTTAACATATTTCTTAATCTCGACCCAAATTATTATAAACTAAAGGTCCTATATTATTAGTATTGACCCAATATGAATCTTGATTTTTTCGGCCCAAAAAGAATACAATCTTCCTTTTCACCGGTTTCACGAGTCTCTGCATCTGGCTTTTCATCAGCTTTCTTAGTGTTAGGTGGCCACCTGGTCTCGCCCGAACGTCCATCCCAAAAAATAAAAGAATTTGAGAAAAATATAGGCTTGAAAATAAATTTTGGTAAGAAGATGAAACCCATTTTCTAAGCAGATTGGGTCTCCAATAAGTTTTTTTCTCTGGGCCTGACCAAGCCTGATTTTGCAAAAAAAAAAAAAAAACTTACTGCTTTTTGTTGCTGTTTTGTAATTGTTTAGGTGCCATTTCATTACTATATTGCTGTTAATATTTAGATATTATATAATTATTATTTTATTGTTAATTTTCTTATTATTTTAAAGATATTTGTTTGTTTGAACTTATTTGGTATTATTAAGTATAAATATTTTTAGTTTATTTTAATTTATTGAAAATATTTATTTTAATATTTTAATATATTTAATATATTTTTAAAATTTATTTTTATATAAAATTAATAATATAAAATTAATATAAACAAGCTGCACTTAATTCAAATTTTAAAATTATTATTCGAATCAAATAAATTTGGACAAAACTCTATGAGTCGGCCGAGCCCATGCGTAAAATTCTATCATCAGACACTTCAATAAACACCGTTAGTGACACTTAAATATCATTAACTCTTCTGGCCTCACCACTTCAATCATCATTCACTACAACATTAAAGGAATTAATAACCTTTTAATTAGTTTATTGTAAACTCAAAAAACTCTGTTATTCCTTGAATATAGCATAAAGATTGATTGACCAGACTTGAATCAAATTTGCTTTCATATTTTTAATCCTTCAAAATGTTGCAGGTACTACAAAACACATTTTAAAAGAAGTATTTTTAAATTACATAATTCATCTATTCATTAGATTTTTCTTTATATTTAAATAATTTAAAATAATTATTGTTATTATTATAGATTTATACTATCTTAAATATTTAATTAGATAATCTTAGTTTTTAAAATTTTGATGAATATTTAATTAAATAAAAATAATTTAGATGATTTATTCATTTGATTTAACTTAAATATTTGTTTTATTATTTTTTCTATTTGAAAATTTGATTTTAACATAATTTTAAAAAAATATCAATTGCAATATTTTTAGAGAAAGTACTGTTTTAAATTTTGTGATTTCTACATTTATTAGATTTTATAATTAATTTTAAATATTTCATTTTAACTTATGTAATTTATATATTCATTAGATAAGCTAAAGTGAGCCAATTAGGTAAAAATTTTAGATACAAATTATCTCATCAGATCTACTAAGAGAACCAATTAGAATAAGCCACGTGTATGTAAAAATCAAAGTTCTTATTTATTATATCTTCTCCAATTTTCAACCAAAAACTAATGTTGATAACGTGGAATATCCAGATTAACATATATTAAAGAAATTATATATAGAAGAAATCTTTAAAAAATTTGGATTTAATATTATAAGATTGCATGTGATTTTAGGGAGAGTCAGTCACTAAACTGGAAAGGGGAAAGGTAAAGGAGCCCGCTGACGGTCAACAACGGTCAATGAAGGAAAAGAACAGAGAGTTGAGAGAAAAAGAAAAATGAATAGGAAAAAAATTGAAGCCGCCTCTTAGAAACCTAAAATATAAAATTAATTAATTTAAAAGAAAATTAAAAGTTAAAATGAAAAAAATTAATTTCGCAAGTATAAAAATAAAAATTAAATTAATAATTTTTCAGGCACATGGCACAAGATGATAGGTTAAAATTTTAAAATATTAACAAAGTTAATCAAGTACCAATTAATATCAGGCATGTACAAGTCTAAAAAAGTTAAAAGACAAAAAAAATTTAAACCTTTATATAGGAACTATTGCCATGTTTTGGGATTTAACTTAACAAAACAAAAATTCAAGCCTTAAAACAAAAATAATTGCTTAGTTCAAACCCGAATTTAAGAACAATTGCCTAAGTATACCAATAATAAATTCAAGCCCCAATCTAATAACAGTTACCAAATTCAAGTCCCCAAAAAATGATTCACTATCAAATTTATTAGAAAACTTGTGAAATAAGCCAGCAATTTCTTTTACTAAATCATCCTAGTTGCCTTTGGGAAACAAAAACCCTGGCCAATAAAGTTCAAACATTGCAAACCAGCTCATCGAAGTAAACAAAATGTGATAGTAAATTAAAGAAAATTCAACTTCAACCAGTCAGATGTGGCCTCAGCTTCTCAAATGAAAAACAATACCCAATCAACAAACTGCCAGATGTTCACTACCAAAAATTTTAGAACTATAAACCACATCAACTCTCTTTTCATTGCAATGAGAGAACTTACATAAACAAGTTAGGCTTTGATGCCTTGTAAGTGGTCTTCAGCTTCCTGGTAGGCGGCCTTACCTTCTTGAACACCAATGGGAACTTGATTTTGGAGTTGTGGAATTGCTTGGTGCTATCTCTCTTGCATAGCTTGGCTGGGATAGTTGCAGTCTTGATAATCTGGATACATGGGAACCGGACTCTGTGGCGAGAAGCCATCTCAGTGTACATCTGTTCAACAGCTCCGTTTAGAGTAGTGTCACGGTATTCCTTGTACATGTTATGATAACCGGTACGGCTTTGGTAGCGGAGCCATATACCATAATTCTTAATCTTGGTAGGGTTCTTCTCAAATATCTGCAGAGAAATTTGCTTTAGATACCAGGCATTAAAAAGAATATCAAAGAATGCATCAGAAATTGTGTTGCCTTGGGTGTACAGATGATCATTATGCAATCACTAACTACAGCATTTTTTCCTGGATAAGGATTCCACCACATAGCCAGTAAATGAATTCTGCTCAGCAAGAAAAGAAAAGAGATAGGGATAAAAAAAGAAAACCTAAATCATCCAATTTTAATTCCAGGAATTGCTTTTCGAATTCAGTCTTGCATATGAAACCCCAAAAAGTTATGCGACCAAATAAATCATTTAATGCAATCACAATCAGCAAAACAAAGATGAATAAGCTACAAAGTGCACTTTTCTAAAACGAAGTCGGTAAGAAAGCCTTAAAATCAGATATTTCTTAGCTATCTATGTTCCCTGCTGCTCTCAAGACAAATTTAAAGAGCTTAAGAACACAATCTCCGGTGTAAATTGAAGAGTAACGAGCTAAACATTGGCAATCCCACACAAAGTAGCTTCAGACATTAATCAACATACGCTAGCTATAAAAAAGAATGCAAAGGATGCGTTTCTTATTCAAATTTCCACACATTATCCCACAATAAATCACTTGATACAGAATGGATTATCAAAGGAATAACACTGAGAATATACCTCATTGATGGCAAGGACCTGACCATTGCTCTTCTTAACCTTTTTCAGCTTCCTCAAGAAGTACCTAATGAACATCAAAGGAGACACAAAAATCAGAAACCCGTCAACATAAAGCAAATGGGAAATAAAGCTAACCAAAAAATCCATGAAAATAATCACTAACCAGAACTTGGATTTGGCCCGAACCTCATTGGTGGCCCAGAGCTTCATCCTATAGATCTTGGGATGCTCATCGCTCTCTGTTGGGTGAGCCCTTCCAACAACTTGGTACTGGTGAAACTGCAACCAAAACCAAAATCAAATATAAAACTTTTCTTCTTTTTTTCTCTCATTTCTCATATTAATTCAAATACAGCTTGAAGCAACACTCCTCCCTTTAATGGCTGAGAAAAACCCATTAAACCAGTAAAAAGAGCAAGTGTTTTTAATCCCATATTTACTAACAACTTTCTAGCCAAAATGCAATAAAGAAAATTTCGAACGGATCGAAACCAAGCATAACATCACATAATAAATCGCTATCAAATTTGTGAAGCTAAAAAAGGGAAATAGAGGGAGTAGCGGCGTTGATCTGAGAAAAGAGAAGGCGTTGCCCACTTACCCTGAAAGTAACCATTTTTGAGGGAAAGATAGTTTCTGAAGAAGTCACGGCCCTCACTCAATTAGGGTTTTGTCATTATCAAAAACGTTTATATAGTACTTAGCTTTGGGAAATTGGATTGGGCATAGTGTTTTTAGATGAGTTCCTGTTATTAAATGGGTTTAACAAATTTCTAAGCATCGACCCAAATGGTTATAAATTAAAGACCTTATATTACTATAAGCCCAATTTGAATCTTGAATTATTCTTATTCGGCCCAAAATTAATACAATATTTTGAGTCATCTCTTAAATAAAATTAGATTATCCTACACTCAAAATCTGACTAAAAGAAATATATGTAATAAAAATTTAAAAATTAATATTATAATTAAATATGTTTTGGTTGAAATGGTAAATTTGAGATATTTAAAATTATATTATTTTTCGATTGAGTCTTAATTCGATTGGTATCAATATTATTATTAGTGCAGGAAGACGGGGGTTGGAGTGCGCTAAAATGTATTATTCTTATATTTAAGGGTTGAGACGAGATTATGAGTAGTTTTAAGCATTATATCAAAAAGAATATTCTAAACTTATGGATGAAAAAAAATAATGTTTGGGAGAATTTTAGCTCTATTTAAATATTCAACTCTATTCGGTTTTAGATTTAGTTGAGATCTAATATCACTATTAAGTATCAAAAAAAAAAAATGTGTTACTTTTATAGAAAAGGGTATTTATGGTAAAGCAACATGCTGTGATGGGTTTAAACATGACATCTTATTTTAGTTAATTTATGACTTAAAAAAAAAATCCAGATATCCACTGTTACTTATTATAAAATAGAAACAATGGGTAGATTTATTCCCTTTTCTAATTCAAACCTCTTTACAATGGACTAATTTAGGAGAAATCATTTTAGAAAATATTAAGTCAATATTTCTTACGATTGGCATTGAAAAAAAAAAAGGAAAATAAACAGAATAAAGGGCAAGGAAAGATTGTCATGTTTTTTAGCCTTTTGTATTTAGGGTTAACATAAAATTGGAAATTTTGAATAAAAGATTCAGAAATATTGAGAGGAAGAAAAGAACACCTTTTTATGACTAATATGACTAAGGGGAACAAAATTTGAAGATGGGGTGAAAATGATGTAAAGCTATTATGCAGATTTAAGGCCAATGTAAGCAGCACATAAAGCCAACACAGAGGAAACAGCATATGCACCAGCAACAATCATTGGCTCTTGGAGTCCACATAGTTCTAGATGATGATGCAAAGGCGCCATTTTAAACAACCGACGCCCGCTTCCATGATACTGTTTTGTTGCTTTAAAGTATACCACCTGACAAAATAAAGAGTCGATTATCATCGACATTCATCCATAGTTGCAGCAATGATGTACTATGCAATGTCGGAAAGTTGAACCGATAACACAATCAATGAGGGTAACTCAGAGCAACTACATAATACATGTTTAGAACAAATACTGATTCATGCATTAATAATTAGAGGTAATGGAGAATAGCACAAGATTCAGACATTTAACTTGAATAACATACCTGCATAACAACTAATGATGCTTCCAAAACAAACAAACCAGATGCAATGAATAAGGGAAAGAACATTCCAGTACAAGCGGCCATTGCAGCTAATGCGCCACCGAGGGCCGAGGATCCAGTATCACCCATAATTACACCTGCTTTGTACTGGTTGTGGAAAAGAAAACCAATGCAGGCCCCAGCCATGGCTGTCCCAAATACACTAAGTTCTGATGGGGATGGAGAAATAACATTTAGTTTTGAAGAAGGTAAATACTTGTAAAGAGCATAAGAGAAGCTTAAAATTTACAAGTTTTTAACATTATAATCATATTTTAGTGTTTCACTAAGATGGATGCTATAATAAAATATTAATAAATATGATAAGATGAAAAACAATGGAAGAAGTCAGAAAACTTCAACAAATCAAGGAGTAGGCTTTAAAATATTGTTTTGCACGTCATCTAGATGATGCAACTCAAAAGTGGAATCATGTGTCTTTAAAAATGTTATTGCAGCAATAGCCAATGAATAAGCTGTGAACAGACGATAAATGCATGCGACATCTCAAACTAACGATATTTGCTTGTTCAAAGGAATCTATACTAACCTGGGCATATTGGAAGCACCGCAATTGACATTCCAATAAAAGCTAATGAAGCAGTCCCAGCAACAAGACCATCAAGACCATCTGTTATGTTAACCCCCTTTCCCATGGAAACAAAACAAAGTGGAGTTAACAATAGGTAAAATTTTCCCAAGCACAGCAGGCCCAACGGTGCAGGTAGAGGAACCAGCATTTTCCTGCAATAAAAGTTAAAAATGGTTTAAGAGAAAACAAAATGTATCATTTGAGCATAAAACACAACATGAAATATAGTCTTCAACCAACAGTCTAACACATAAACTGAAGCAATGGGAGAAGAAATGTGAAAGACCAAATGGTAGTTTATTTACTCGAACAATCATCCATTAAAGACCTCTTTTCTGATATTCATATAAGTGCTACAATTCCCCCTAACAGCTCTTGTATGATAACTCTCCTTCACTAAGTTTAACCAAATTATTTTCTTTCTTTTTTCTCAAAAGAAAAGTTAAGGAAACTTGTTATTTTGTCATAAATTTTCTGGCACAAGATTAGATATGTGAGTTACCATCAGATAAATGTGATTCGAATTAGTTACAAGAAGATATACATGCCATAGGGTGACGATAAACGTGTAGAATCCAACCAAAATGAAAACCAAATCCCAACAGCTGCCTGTAATGACAAACAGTTCAAGATCAGAGCCGAAAAAGGTTAAAACAAACGCCTAAAGTGACAAGGATGGAACTTATATTATTAACGAAAAAGGCAAAGGAAAAATGTAGCTACCTCCAAAAGTAGCCTTAACCATGGATCTATACCATTGCTCTTTTGCTTGGTGGAACCTAAGGCGTCATCAAGTAGTCCAATTGTAGCAAATGCCAAGGTTGCTGCTGCAGTAGCACCAACTTCAGCAGAAGAAAAACCAGTTGCAAATCTCGCAACAGCTATACCAACTGGTATAAAAAAAAGTCCACCCATCGTTGGGGTCCTCTTCTTTGTCAAATATTTTTCTGGCCCTATTTTCTTAACTATTTGATAAAACTTAAAAATTCTAAGCAATGGGATACCAACATAACCAGCACACAAAGCTAAGATTAAAGATATCAAAAACGGGGAAGTCAAGTAGAATGGCGCTAAAGGTAGCCTAACAATTTTCCATCCACACCAATCCACAAGTAAAAGAACCATTGTCAGGAAGATTATAAGAGCCAAGTTCATTATCATCCCAGGGTATATCCTGCAATTAATTTAGCAATCCGTCAACGAAAGCCTTGAAAAGGGTATAAATTCATGTAAGTTTAATTATGTTTTCAGTCCCTGTAGTCTTCAAACTTTTGAAATTTAGTCCTGTTTAAAAATTAAAGTCCAAATCATAACACTATTAACACATAATCAATTCAATAACACTTTAATTTTTAAACCAGACAAGTAGAAGGAGTAAATTCATGAAATTAAAAGCAGTAGGACTAAAATTCAAAAGTCAGAAGAATACAGGGAGCTGGGGGAAAAATTAGACCGTTTATGTATCAGAAAACTCATAAAAAAAGAGCTTGCTTGTGTCTTTTTAGGCCTTTTCCACGCAAAGCAATCCGACGGGAAGCCTTGGCTAGAGCTTCTTCAAGTGGCAAATCCTCATCAGACAAAGAATTTAATACCAAATCCCCATCGCTATCTGACGAATGCACATAAGCTGCCAACGAATCCTCTTCAATGGTCCAGTCATCAAACGAAGAAATTCCCACCGAGTCCTAAAACAATAACCAAAATAATAAAAAAAATCATTTCAGAAACCACATTGAAAAAAGTGTCATTACTTACATCATCGGTGGCGTTGACTCTAACGACATCGTTTCCGGATCGCCGCCTTCGGTCCTGTACATTTTTGGATCGCTTGATCTGTAACTTGAGAGGAGAGTAGAAACTCGACGTAACGGGAACGCAGAACCGAGGAGATGAAACGGGGAGGCTGGTGCGTCGTTTAGGGGATGGAGTGAGTCCCGAATAACAGAAATGGTGTAGAGTTAAAGATGATGAATGAGATCGCATGACTGAAGTTTTCATTTGAAGGAGAGATTAGAGGCCATTCGACAGAATTAACTGAAAATGGTGGATGCAAAAAAAAAAAAAAAAACCAACAGAAAATAACTGATCATGTTTAAAAAGGAAAAATACCTCGTAAACGCCGGTAACGTGGAGACTGTGGGTTTCAAAGCGCGACGCGCCCTTCGCGTGGGGACATTTGATTACCCATGGGTTGCTTACGTTTGAGCCCCAATATTCTAATCCACCCAGATAATAGGTTGGTCCCGATTGATATAGAATTTTATTTTCATTTTTTAGGTCCGACTTACTAAAATTGTACTAAAGCTTAATCCACATTAAAATATTAAATTCGAGTATAATAATTATAATTTTTTAAATTATTTTATATATAAAAATAAATTTTAAAAATATTAAATATTAAATATATAAAAATATTAAAATAAATATTTTTCAACAACTTGTACATTAAAATAAAATTAATGTATAATTTTAATATTTATCCTATTTATTATCTTACAAAAATTATTATTTTTAATTAAATTAAAACTTAATTAATTTATAACACCATTGTCGATACTATTTTTTTATTTGAAAAACGAGAGTCGACTTAAAAACAAAAATGGAGTCTCCACCTATCTTTTTCGAGGTGTGATCAGATTACTTTGAGATTGATAATTTTAATAAAACATTTTGATTTATTAAAATAATGATTTTGGGTCTACAAAATTCGAGAAAAAAGGGTTTGGGAGTTGGTTACGCACGAGAAAGGGTTAGTATCCTCGTAACACCCAAAATTGGTACCAATTGATTAATTAATGTCCTATTGTCTAAAATTTTAAAAAATATTTTGAAATACAATTTCTTTTAAAATATTTAAATAACTCAAATTGAACATTAAAATTCTCTTGTTTCGAAGGAATATAATATCACATCCAGCACGTTAGGACATGATTCTTGAAACCTTCGAAACCACGATCAATTCTTGATTTCCAAAAGCTCATACATTTGAAAATTACAAAAGGATATTTGATTATTTGGTCCAACGAAAAACCGAAACCCAACATGTTAGGGCATGATTTCTCGGATTTCTAAACATAGAACATTGCCTTTATTTTTTTAGAAATCCTTATCTCGAGATACAAAATGTCATATCCAATGAGCTAGGACACAACACCTTGAATTCCTGAGAATAAGCTTCTATTTGAAACTTATGCGTTTTGATTGAAAAAGGGGTACTCGGTTACTTAGATTCAACGAGGAAAATTGGAACCCAGTAAGTTAGGGCACAATCTTCTCGAAGATGCCAAATATTGAGTATTGCCTTATTTTGAAAACTTTTGAGTAAAATGATTTTAAAACTTAAACGATATTAAAACACGACCTTTTAAGCGAATAAAATGCGATGGAATAATAATGTACAACGCAAAGTAATAATTCATAAACAAAATGTTATAATAATGAATCACAAATAACAAACAAATACAAAGTAAGAAAATTTAAAATAAAATATAAAACAATTCTAAGCAAATGATATGTAACACCGAAAATTTCTACAAGAAGATATTATCCTTAATACAATAAAATAAAGGAATAAAGTGACAAGAAGAGGAAAATTGAATTATGTCATTGGGAAGTATATTATGACATATTGATTCAAGAAAGGACTAAATTATAAAAGTGAGAAAAGTTTTGTGGCCTAAGAGTAAATACTCAAATTTTGAGGGATTAAAGTGTAAATATGAAAAGTTTAAGGACTAATAGTGCAAATAATTTAAGGGTGGAATGATCTAGAAACTAAGGAAAATTGATAAATAAGGACCAAATTGAATAGGTGAAGAATTATGATGGACTAAATTGTAATTTTACCAAATTAAGTGATGATTCAAGAATGAAATTTTAAAAGATTACGAAGGGCAAAATAGTCAATTGAAAGAGAGATAAATCTAGAAAGTAATGATGATGTTGGTGATATTTTATACTTATTTAATTAAATAATTATTATTTATTTAATATTTTAATAAGATATTTTATTTTTTATTTAGTCTATATATATATATATATGTGTGTGTATGTGGGAAAAAAAAAAAACACACACACACACACACACCATCCATTATCTTTCCCATGCAAACTAATGTGAGAAGAAGAGAGAAAGAAAGAAAGTTTTACTTTCTTTTACAATTTGGTCTTTTCACCAAAAATCTATCATTTTCACCTAGAAATCAAAAGAATTTCCATGGCCATCAAGAGAGAAAGATCACAAGGAGACTATGAGAAGCTAGAATATTAAGTTAGATTCAAGAAATAGAAGCTGGAGGGGAGAGAAAATTAAGTTAAAGATTGAAATCAATGGAACAAGGTAAGAACATCAAGATTTCAATACATTTTTAAGATTAATATTATTGAAAAAGCATGGAATTGATGTTAATGTAGAGTTTTCTTATATATGGTCTTATGTTCTTGATATGTTAGTGAAGAGAAAATAAGAGAAAGTAATGAGAAATAGTGTAGAGAAAGAAAATAAGGGTGTTATAAACATGGTAAATAAACATCTTGCACTAAATTAGTTTTGGACAGCAGAAGTAGGTTAATTTTGAAAAATCACCATAAATTGTAGAAATCTAGTTAGAGGATGAAAAAAAATGGAATTAAAGCTTATTAAGTCTAGTTTCTTATAAAAGAAACGGTGTAAGCAATGTAATCGTTAATTGTGAGATATAATAAATTTAGTGAGACAAGGTCAGAATGATTTCGGGTTCCCCTATTCTGACTTTGGAAAATCATAAAAAATTGGACAAAAATAATGAAGTTCTTAAAGTTATATGTTTAAAATCCTGAATGATTCTATTTTCAATAGAAACAAATGATAACATCATCCAAATCCTGTATAATGAGATAATTAATTTTTAGTAAAGAAGGATTGGAACTGTCAGACAACAGAATAAGAGTGAATTTAAAGAATAAACTGTACTTATTGCCTGAACCAAAAATTCTGAAAAATTTATGGTAAGAATATACGTAAGCCTAGTTTCATAGGAAATTAGCGGATCTTAATTTTGAATTCTTCAGATCAAGATATAAATAATTTAGTGACTATGACGCAAATGGACAGTTTTGAATATACATATAAGTAAATAGTGAAATTATTGATAATATTACTTATAGCATGTTATATAAATAAAGGATGTGGAATGGAGAGGAGGAGGAGGAACATATGTGTAACATTCCGAAATAGGGCCTAAACGGAACAGTGGTTGCGAAACCACAAATTCAGGGTAAAAAAAAAATTTATTATTATTTTGAGGTTCATGGTATGATTACATGATTGTGTGAAAATTTCGTGATAAAATTCTATGCATAAAGTGCTTAAATTGAGGTTAGGGACTAAATCAAATAATTTGCAAAACTTGCATTCTAGAAGTTTTTAGTATGAAATTATTTTGGAATATTAATTAGGAGATCTTAAATGGTAATTTGACCAATTTTAAGTTCATGGACAAAATTAGGACATGGAAGGAATTTTTGAAAGTTTAGTAAGGAGGGCATTTTGGTCATTTGGTTATTAACATTAATAAAAGGTAAAAAGATGATAAAATTGTATCATCTTCTTCAAGTTACCAGCAGAACCTTACCTCTCTCCATAGCTGGGGTTTCTTCAACTTTCAAGCTTCATAGTAAGTGATTCCAAGCCCGCTTTTAATGATCTTTACGTTTTTGAAGTCCCTAGCTCGATAAAGCTTATGCTAGCAATAATTTAAGTTAGGAATCAAATTTGGAAAAATACCCATAGGTGAAATTTGTGTATTTTGATGTTTTATGATGGAATATGAGGTTTTAAATTATGTTAGACAACTTGTGCTACTTGGTTTTAAGTGAAAACGAGTAAAAGGCTTAATCGGTAAAAATACCTAATAGTCATAAGTACATGTTAGTGTGTGAATTTGATGTTGCCATAGAAGGAAAAATGATCAGCATGTCATAAAACATAAGAAAATAGGATGAAGTTTAATTTACGAGCCTTGGGGAAAAAGTGCAAATATGTGAAAGTTTAGGGCAAAATGTAATTTTTCCAAAGTTTGAGTAAAGGGTTGTTTTGATAAATGTTGATATTAAATAAGCTAATTTTGCTATTATAGATCAAGAAGAGCGAAATTCGAGAGTAGATTGGGAAAAGAAAAGTAAAGGACTAAATTGTAAAGTTTAGTCACATTTTGTATCGAGGTAAGTTTACAGAAATAAATGCAATATTCTTTTATTTTACATTATTATTGTCAATTTCAGCATTTATATATTTATGTTATGAAAATATTTAAAGTCGAATTTAAGGTGAAGTGACAGAGGAAAAGTGTTAGAAAGCCGGTTGAACCCTAGGAATGTTAGGATATTAGGGTTGACAGACGTAACGAAATGAGCCATGTAAGTCCATATTAGAAATATGGCTTTGGAGACAGGATTGAGCCATGTAAGTCCATATTATATATGGCATTGGAGACAGAATAATTCATGTAAGTCCATGTCAAAGACATGGCATTGGCGAGATATTGATAGACGAGAACGACCTAGTATCCTTAGTATTCCGAGTGGTTCAACGGGTCAGGATACGAGTTAAATTACAGTGAATTAACAGCAAAGGAAACGTAGATTATACTTATGAAAAGGAAAGGTCGTAAGAAAGAAGGTAAGGGAATAAAGAAGAAGATAGAAATTGAGAAGTAAAGAAATTTATGATGTTAGATGATATTATGCATAATTATCCATTATGTTGAATGTTGTGATTTATTTGCTTGTAAGCTTACTAAGCCTAGTGCTTAATCTCTTTATTTTCTTCTTCTTATAGTACTTATCTAGCCACTCGGGATCGAAGGAAACGTCGGAGGCCGATCACACTATCAAAGAAATAACTCGGTATAATTAGACGTTTTGTTTTGTGTATGGCATGTATAGAAACTTAGCCACTTTTGGTATAATATGAACAATGAATGATGTGTAAATACTTGCTAGTGATTAGCTAATAAAATGGCCGATGATATGCATGTTTATTAATATGTATGATTGAATGGTGATTATCACATGAAAATTATGAAAATGTGAAAGTAACCTAAAAACAGATTCAAGTAACAGCAATGACGTAACTTTGAAAAATCACTAAAATTGTATAAACATATTTTGAAGATGAATAATATATGAAATTAAAGCTTATTATGTCTATTTTCTTATGGAATAAGAAAAATAGGTAAAGGTATTATATTTCATGATATATCTGAGTTTTAGTGAAACAGGGTCAGAGCGATTTCTGGAACCCCTGTTTCAACTTTGAAATTCACCATAAATTGTAAAAAATAATTAGAAGGTATACTTTATATGGTTATAATCCTTGTTGAGTCTAGTTTTAAGAGAAACAAACGGCTTAGTGATATGAATTTTTACAGGAAGAAACATGGTTCGTAGTAACAAGAGGTTAGTGCAGTCGAGTTTTGAAACAGGGAAACTTTAACTAATAAACTGTACTAATTGGCCAAGTAAAAATCTATGAAAAAATTAGTAGATAGATATATGAGTCTAGTTTCAGGAAAAATTTACGGATCTTAATTTCGAGTTTGAACTCAAGATATGAATTTTTAGGCGACTCTGACGCAGAATGGCAGCACATTCCAAAATGCTTAAATAAATAATTTAAACCTATTTAAGGGATAGAATAAGTTTAGTAATGCCTCGTGCTCGATTCTCGCAACAGATGTCGGGTAAGGAGTGTTACATTTATTGGTATCAGAGCAGGTTTAGTCGGTTCTCGGAACAGTTAGTGTGAGAAAAAGTCTAGCTATACATGCCATACTTGTATTTTGATAGTGTGACGACTCCTGACGATTTTTTTTTTAAATATTTTGTTTTATAGTAATGGATCCCGGGCGAGCCGGTGATGATGATGTAGAAAGTAATGCGCCTGCTTCCACAGAAGGGGCAGCGCCATCTGAGAATAGGCCAGTA
Source organism: Gossypium arboreum (assembly GCF_025698485.1). Taxonomy (NCBI): domain Eukaryota; kingdom Viridiplantae; phylum Streptophyta; class Magnoliopsida; order Malvales; family Malvaceae; genus Gossypium; species Gossypium arboreum. The sequence continues at coordinate 3,648,544 of NC_069079.1, forward strand.
ATAGTTGATCAGGGAGGAGTGACTCGAGAAGCTCTCTTCCGAGCTTTAAATGATTTGTTTGCCGAGTTCGTTCGTATGAATCCGGCAGTTAGACCTCCACCCCCTCATGATTCTCGGGCTACCCATGTAGCTCAAGCTTCCCAACACAGTACAGTGGTAAGAGAAAACCACCATTGATAGAATCAGAAACAAGGCGAAGAGTTCCGAGCAACAAAAGATGATGATGCGAAAGAGCGAAATTTTGGTTAGAAAATACTATCGAGTCTTTGACGAATTATCTTGTACACCGAGGAATGTATGAAATGTGTAGTATCACTTCTTAGAGACTCACCTACTACTGGTGGAAGACACTTGTATCGGTTGTACCGAAAGAGGGTCACTTGGGATTTCTTTCAGAAGAATTTCGTAAAAAGTACATCATCGAGGTTTATTGACCGAAGAGAAAGGAATTCTGGAATTGAAACATGGCAATATGATTTGTGACCGATTATGAGCGTGAATTTGTCGTGCTCAATAAATATGCTCAAGAATGTGTGTCCACAGAGGCTATCCTGTAAAAGGTTTGAGGATGGGTTAAATGATGATATCCGATTGTCAAGTGGGTGTCCTAGAAATAAAAGAGTTTGTTATTTTAGTTGAGAGAGCACATAAGGCGAGGAACTATTAAAAAGAAAAGGCAAAGTTGAGACAGAGACACAAGATACAAAGAAGAGACAGATGAGCAGATCATTTTAGGCTACATCCAAGAGGCCCGAGAGTTTTCTACCGGATCTAGCTTTTCGGCAAGGCAATCTAGTCGAATAGAGGTAGCGATTTAAGGATCCGAAGGCTCGGACCACCTCGACTACGAGTGTAGGTAATGTCGACGAGGGTAGATCGTGGTGTCCACGGTGTGGTAGACTTCATTATGGTCCTTGTCGGGCGCGAAAATGTTTGCTATAAATGTGGTGCTCTAGATCATTTTGTACGAGAATGTCCGAAGTGGCTAGCCGAGAGGTAACACAGAGTGCTAGATCCTAAATGCTCCTACTAGAGGCGATCACCGAGGCAACCGGAGTAGGAGCAAGTAATGAGAGTACCTCTAGAGATTCTACTGTGAGACCGGATGTTAGAGCCCTGCAAGGACTTATGCTATTCGTGCACGCCAAGAGGCATCCTCCCCGATGTGATTACGGTACATTTTCTCTACATGATATTAATGTCATTGCTCGATTGATCCAGTTCAACTCATTCTTATGTTTGTATGAAATTGATGCCTAGTATAAGTATGCCTATAGAATCTACAGAATTTGTGATTAAAGTATCGAATCCATTAGGCAAGCATGTATTAGTAGATAAGGTATGTAGAAATTGTCCTTTAATGATTAGAGGCTACTGTTTTCCGGCCGATCTCATGCTATTGCCATTTGATGAGTTTGATGTGATTCTTGGTATGGATTGGTTGACTACACATGATGTGATAGTGAATTGTGGAAAGAAATTCATTGAGTTGAAGTGTGAAAATGGTGAAATTCTTCGGGTTAATTCAGAAGAGTCAGATAGTTCATTTCCTATAATTTCTGTTATGTCTGCTCAGAAATACTTGAGAAAAGGGTATGAAGCTTATCTTGCTTTTGTGTTGAACACTAAAGATCCAGAATTGAAAATTGAATCAGTGCCTGTGGTATGTGAGTTTCCCGATGTGTTTCCTGAAGAACTACCGTGTTTGCCTCTGTTAGAGAAGTTGAGTTTGGTATTGAGTTGATTCCGGTACCACGCCCATTTCTATTGCTCCTTATAGAATGGCTCTATTGGAATTGAAAGAATTGAAAGCTCGATTCAGGAATTAACAGATAAAGGCTTTGTAAGACCCAAGAGTTCACCATGGGTGCACCAGTGCTATTTGTGAAAAAAAAGACGGATCGATGAGATTGTGCATAGATTATCGGCAACTTAACAAGGTAACAATAAAAGAACAAGTATCCATTGCCTAGAATTGATGATTTGTTTGATCAATTGAAGGGAGCTACTGTGTTTTCCAAGATAGATTTGAGATCCGGATACTATCGATTATGAGTTAAAGAGTCGATGTCCTGAAGATCGCTTCCGGACTAGGTATGGTCATTATGAGTTCCTTGTGATGCCATTTGGCTTGACTAATGCTCCTGCCATTTTATGGACTTAATGAACCGAATTTTAGACCATACTTAGATAAGTTTGTAGTTGTGTTCATTGATGATATTTTGATTTATTCTCATGATGAGACTGAGCATGCAGAGCATTTGAGAACAGTTTTACAAATTCTGAGAGATAATCAATTGTATGCCAAGTTCAGCAAAAGTGAGTTCTGGTTACGAGAAGTTGGTTTTCTTGGACATATTGTCTCAGGTGAAGGTATTAAGGTTGATACGAGTAAGATTTCAACCATTGTTGATTGGAAGCCTCCTAGAAATGTATCAGAAGTTAGAAGTTTTCTTGGTCTTGCCGGATATTATAGACGATTTGTGGAGGATTTTCCATGATAGCTACCCGCTGACGAGACTGCTACGGAAGGATGTTAAGTTTGAATGGATGAGAAGTGCCAACAAAGTTTTGACAAGTTAAAGGCATTGTTGACGGAAGCTCTATCTTAGTACAAATTTAACCGGGTAAAGAATTTGTGATTCTGATAATGCATCCTTGAATGGGCTCGGTTGTGTACTCATGCAGGAAGGAAAGGTAATTGCTTATGCCTCTAGACAATTGAAGGCACATGAGAAAAATTATCCGACACATGATTTAGAGCTAGCTGCTATTGTATTTGCATTGAAGATTTGGAGACATTATTTATATGGTGAAAGGTGCTTGGGATATTTACCGATCATAAAAGCTTGAAATACTTGATGACTCAAAAGATTTGAATTTGAGGCAAAGAAGATGGTTGGAATTGCTTAAAGATTATGAGTTAGTGATTGATTATCACCCGTAAGGCAAATGTAGTTCTTGACGCTTTAAGCGAAACTTTTATTTACATTGCGAGCTTTGAATACCAATTTAGCCATGTCAGATGATGGTTCTATTTTAGCTGAATTTAGAGCTAAACCGGTATTTCTTGAAGAAATTTGTGAAGCTCGAAAGATGATAATGAGTTACAAGCTAAAAGAGTTCAATGTGAGTCAGGCATAGAATCAGATTTCGGATTGGTTCGATGGTTGTTTGATGTTTAGAGACGAATTTATGTACCAAAAATGATGAGCTTATTCAAAAATTTACAGGAAGCACATAGCGCTTCTTTATCTATTCATCCAGCAAAGACAAAATGTATAATGATTTGAAGAAATTGTATTGGTGGGTAGGAATGAAAAGAGATATTTGAGTTTGTTTCTAGATGCTTGATTTGTCAACGGTAAAGGCGAACATCGGTACCCTCGGGATTATTGCAACTGTGCTAGTTCCGAATGGAAATGGGACAGAGTTACTATGGATTTTGTGACGATTGCCGTTAACACTGAAAAAAGAAAGATGCAATATGGGTTGTGATTGATAAGCTAACTAAGTCGGCTCATTTTATCCCAATCCGTATGGATTATTCACTTGACAAGTTAGCCGAAGTTATACATTTCGAGATAGTTAGACTACATGGAGTGCCATTATCGATCATTTCGAGACAGAGATCCAAGATTTACTTCACGTTACGGAAGAAGTTACAAGAGGCTTTAGGTGCAAGTTGAGTTTTAGTACGGTTTTCACCCTCGAATCGATGGTCACGAGAGAGAGTTATTCGTGTACTTGAAGATATGCTTAGATGTTGTGTATTAGAATTTCAAGGTAGTTGGGAAAAATACTTACCATTGGTAGAGTTTGCCTACAATAATAGTTATCATCAAGTTTGAAGATGGCACCTTATGAAGCTTTGTATGGACGTAAATGCCGCACACCTTTATATTGGACAGCTTAAAGAAAGCCGATTTACTGGGGTTGATCTAGTTAAAGAAACGGAAGAAAAGTGAAAGTTATCGAAATTGTTTAAAAGCGACTTGAGACGGCGTAAGTCGTGTCTGCGATTTAAAAGAAAAGAGATCGAATATCAAGTTGGTGACAAAGTTTTTGTGAAAGTATCCCCGTGGAAGAAAGTTCTCAGATTTGGCAAGAAAGGCAAACTAAGTCCACGTTTTATTGGACCGTTTGAAGTGATTGAGAGAGTCGGACCATTAGCATATCGGTTAGCTTTACCGATTGAGTTAGAGAAGATTCATAATGTATTTCATGTGTCTATGCTACGTCGTTATCGTTCAGATCCGTCACATGTGATTTCTCAAACAGAGGTTGAGATTGACCGACATGACTTACGGTGAAGAACCCAGTAAAGATTCTAGCTCGAAAGGTAAAGCAATTAAGGAACAAAAGTATTGTACTTGTGAAAGTACTATGGAATAGACATGGGGTAGACGAGGCTACATGGGAACCCGAAGAGGCTATGCTAAAACAAGACCCATATCTCTTCACGGTAAGATTTTCGGACGAAAATCCCTAAAGGGAGAAATGTAACATTCCGAAATAGGGCCTAAACGGAACAGTGGTTGCGAAACCACAAATTCAGGGTAAAAAAAAAATTATTATTATTTTGAGGTTCATGGTATGATTACATGATTGTGTGAAAATTTCGTGATAAAATTCTATGCATAAAGTACTTAAATTGAGGTTAGGGACTAAATCAAATAATTTGCAAAACTTGCATTCTAGAAGTTTTTAGTATGAAATTATTTTGGAATATTAATTAGGAGATCTTAAATGGTAATTTGACCAATTTTAAGTTCATGGACAAAATTAGGACATGGAAGGAATTTTTGAAAGTTTAGTAAGGAGGGCATTTTGGTCATTTGGTTATTAACATTAATAAAAGGTAAAAAGATGATAAAATTGTATCATCTTCTTCAAGTTACCAGCAGAACCTTACCTCTCTCCATAGCTGGGGTTTCTTCAACTTTCAAGCTTCATAGTAAGTGATTCCAAGCCCGCTTTTAATGATCTTTACGTTTTGAAGTCCCTAGCTCGATAAAGCTTATGCTAGCAATAATTTAAGTTAGAATCAAATTTGGAAAAATACCCATAGGTGAAATTTGTGTATTTTGATGTTTTATGATGGAATATGAGGTTTTAAATTATGTTAGACAACTTGTGCTACTTGGTTTTAAGTGAAAACGAGTAAAAGGCTTAATCGGTAAAAATACCTAATAGTCATAAGTACATGTTAGTGTGTGAATTTGATGTTGCCATAGAAGGGAAAAATGATCAGCATGTCATAAAACATAAGAAAATAGGATGAAGTTTAATTTACGAGCCTTGGGGAAAAGTGCAAATATGTGAAAGTTTAGGGCAAAATGTAATTTTTCCAAAGTTTGAGTAAAGGGTTGTTTTGATAAATGTTGATATTAAATAAGCTAATTTTGCTATTATAGATCAAGAAGAGCGAAATTGAGAGTAGATTTGTAACACCCGAACCCGAGACCGTCACGAGTCGAACGCGAGGTGTTAATGACTTCAACCCACTTATTGACAATTTTCAGACAAGCTGCCAATCTGAGTACTAGTCGCTCCAAAATTCATAACTTGAGTTTTACAACTCGAAAATCAGTTCCGTAAATTTTCCTGAAACTAGACTCATATGTCCATCTACATATTTTTTCTAGAATTTTGGTCGAGCCAATTAGTACAGTTTATTAGTTAAAGTCTCGCCTGTTGTAGGGATCGACTACACTGACCTTTGTGCGTTACGAATTGGATATCTCCCTGTACAGGGCTTCAATACTAATGCCGTTTGTTTCTATAGAAACTAGACTCAGAGAGGAATCTACACATATATGGAATGACTCCTAATTATCTCTGGTTAATTTACAATGATTTTCCAAAGTTGGAACAGGGGATCCAGAAACCGTTCTGGCCCTATTTCACAAGAACTTTAAAATCTGTTAACTTATGACTCATATGACCATTTCGTTTCTTCCATATGAAAGTAGATTCGTCAAGGTACACTTACATAATTTATTTGCTATTTAATACCATTCCTACTATTTTTAGTGATTTTTCACATCCACGTCACTGCTGCTGTCAGCATCTGCCTTTAGTAGGCTTTACCTATTTCATAATTTCCATGATTCAATTGGCCCTTTTACATACATAGCACAAAGCGTGATCATGATTAACCATTCCAATGGCTAATCGTTTCAAAATAATTCCATACCTCATAAGGGTCAACATACAAACGATTATAGTTCTATGCTAAAACGATATAAGCCATTTTCGCATGGCTATCCAAGTTTACACAAACCGGAAGGTACATGACCTTCAACAAAGGATGGTCCTATACATGCCATTTCAAAGTTCAACCAAAATTTGTACCAAAATGGGGCTTCGATAGTGTGGATGACTTCGACTTCTTTGATCCCGAATCCGATAGCTAACGAGCGAAACCTATAAAACAGAGAGCCAAAGCAACGGGTAAGCATTTTAATGCTTAGTAAGTCTCATGCAATGAAATCAGCTTTGACTAAGGTATTTTATTCACATGGCTAATTAAACCACTTTACTAATTCACATTCCCATACTCATACTTATTTCACATCACCGACCCTTATGTTCATACACAAAAGAACAACTTAGCCCAAGGCGGTAGCTCGTTTATCAACTTAGCGCATACTTACTTGTAAGAATTCAATTAGTACAAGCACATACAAACATACCTCATTGCTGGAATTTTCACAAGTGTATAAGCTGAAATTTTCACAGCAAGATTGCTCACTTCGAATCACATACTTTCGGATTTAACCGGATATAGCGACTCAGACGATTGCCTTGGTCATAACCCGAATTTGGTGACTTGCACAAAGGCCTTGGTCTTAGCCGGATATATCAACTCATACGAATGCCTTCGGTCTTAGCCGGATATATCAACTCGCACGAATGCCTTCGGGTCTTAGCCCGGATATATCAACTCGCACGAATGCCTTCGGGTCTTAGCCCGGATATATTTCCAATGTTCACTTACACATATATCAATATTCAAGACACGTCCATAGTTCATTTTCGTTACTAAAGCTCTAACACAAAATATTTATCAACCTTTACTATTTCGGCTCAATGGCCACACAAACAAGGAGCATAATTTTGATATAATTCAAGTAGGGTCATCACTCAAGACTTACCTCGGATGTTGTCGGCGATTTCGACGGCTATTCAACTACTTTTTCCTTCCCTTTATCGGATTTAGCTCCCTTTGCTCTTGAGCTAATTCACACAAATTTAACTTATTAAAATCTCATCATGATAGCTTATGGCGAATATGACAAGGAGTGTAAATGGTCATATGGCCATCCTTTAGCTCAAATACACAATGGTCATGCACATTTTACATCACAACAAGCAATTCAATACATTCAAACATCAACGTGAAGTTCAAAGTACTTGGCCCTTATATACATTAGGCATCAAAGTTGCATATGTACGAAATCATAAATCGAACTCAACACATTAGTTAATATTCCTCTTAGCGAATTTTCTAAGCCAAGAATAGGCATCAATATGCTTGCCTCAAACCGAATGCATGCACACTAATTACCCTCATGTGGCGAATATACACTTAATACCACACAAAAAAACAGCATACATTTTACTACTAACACATTACATATCGTAATTCATTGCACATCTCTTATTTACTTCATAATCAACACATCATCACAAGCAAATATACACATTTCCAAAGCTTAAATCTTACTTACCATGCAACATGCATGAATTATACTTATGGATATATCATGGCCGAATACCACAACACCACACCATTTCAATTTGGTCATGGTGAAACAAAGAACTTAGTATCTCATTCAAAAAAAAAATGCTAAAAGAAAATCTAAGAATCTTCAATCCTCCATCACATGTATCACTTTCAAGCTTGTTATTTAACATGCAATGGCATTAACACCACATTCATTTTGGCCGAATTTCATTCCCATGACATAACAAGGATTTGAACCATGGGCTAACAAGAACATTAAGCTAGCAACTAAAAACATGCATGAACCTCAAACATACCTTAATCTTGATGCAAGTTTAGCCAACCTCTTCCTAATCCTCTTCCAAACCAAGTATGAAGCAAAACTCCTTCCTTAACCTTAGTATTTTCGGCCAACAAGAGAGTGAAAAGAGATGAACAAAATTTTTCTTTCTTCCTTTAGGACATTCGCCAAGCTATGGAGGAAGATGGACACTTTTTTTTTTTGTTTCTCATCTACTAACATTAATTGTTTATTCCATACCCTTATTTTATTCTTTCCATCATAACCCATTTACCAAACATGTTTCATGACATGATTTTTGCCCATAAATCCTTGTCATGGCGGCCACTAGCTATGGGGGAATTTGACATGCAAGTCCATTGTTTTGCATGCATCCTTTAATTAGTCATCACACATTTCCCTCATACTTTCAAAGTTTATTACTAGGTCCTTTCTAGTGAAATTCACATCTATAATTCTAAATCAAAGCATAAAAATATCACACATGAGTTAACACACATTATAGGCAATAAAATAAATATTAAATTATTTTTATGCCTTGGTTTTGTGGTCCCGAAACCACATTTCGACTAGGGTCGTTTTAAGGTCATCACAACTCTCCCCACTTTAGAAATTTTCGTCCCAAAAATCTTACCGTAAATAGGTTTGGATATTGCTCTTTCATAGAGTTCTCGGGTTCCCAAGTAGCTTCTTCTATCCCGTGTTTGAGCCATAACACTTTCACTAGCGGAACCTTTTGTTTCGCAACTCTTTCATTTCACGAGCTAGGATACGAATCGGTTCTTCTTCATAACTCATATCGGCTTGAATTTCAACCTCGATGGACTAATTACGTGCGACGGATCGATCTATAGCGTCAAGCATTGAAACATGGAAGACGTTGTGAATCTTTTCAAGTTCGGGGCAAGATCAAACGATACGCAATCGGGCCAACTCGTTCGGAGATTTCAGCGGCCCAATGAATCTCGGCTCAACTTGCCCTTACGGCCGATCGAGTATCTTTTCCACGGCGAAACTTTAAGAAACACTTTATCTCCCACGATACTCAATGTCCTTTCGTTTCAAATCCGCATACGATTTCGACGATCGGAGGCTATCTTGATTTTCACGGATTACTTTTACTTTCTGTTCAGATCTTTAATCAAATCCACTCCAAAAATTTTGTTCTCACCGAGCTCGGTCCAAAACAATGGTGTACGGCATTTACGCCGTACAAAGCCTCGTAAGGCGCCATCTTAATACTTGATTGAAAACTATTGTTGTGGCGAATTCAATCAAAGGTAGGTACCGCTCCCATGAACCATCGAACTCGAGGATGCAACATCTCAACATATCCTCAAGTATCCGAATTATACGCTCGGATTGACCATCGGTTTGGGGGTGAAAGGCGGTCTTTGAAATGCAACTTGTGCCCAATGCTTCTTGTAATTTCTTCCAAAATCGCGAGGTGAACCTCGGATCTCTATCCGACACAAGTAAATCGGTACCGTGTAATCTCACAATCGAGAAACGTACAATTCAGCTAGTTTATCCAATGAAAATCCATACGCACGAGGATAAAGTGAGCCGACTTAGTCGGTCTATCAATAATAACCCAAATTGCATCCTTCTTACTTGTCGACAACGGCAATCCGGACACAAAGTCCATTGTGACTCGATCCCATTTCCACTCGGGTATCGTGATCGGTGAAGTAACCTCGAAGGCACTTGATGCTCCGCTTTCACTTGTTGACATATTAAACATCTTGCAACAAAGTCGGAGATGTCTCGTTTCATACCATGCCACCAAAACCGACGTTTCAACTCATTGTACATCTTCATTCTCCGGGTGGATTGCCATTCGGCTACAATGAGCTTCGTTCGAATTATCGAAATAAGTTCAATTCTTTGGAACACACAAACGACTTCGAACCTCAAACAATCGTCATCATCAATTTGAAACTCCGATTCCTTGTTCGAACACACTCACTTCGCTTTGCACGCAACTCCTCATCAACTTTACGAGCTTCACGAATTTGATGAGTCAACAATGGTTTGGCCTTTAATTCGGCTACCAACACATTGTCGGGTAGGATAGACAAGTGTACATTCATCGTCAGAAGCAAACAAGTGATTTCGGCTTAAGGCATCCGCAACCACATTAGCCTTTCCCGGGTGATAGTCAATGACCACTCATAATCCTTTAACAACTCGAGCCAACGTCTTTGTCGCAGATTTAAGTCTCTTTGAGTCATCAAATATTTGAGACTTTTGTGATCCGAATACATGGCACTTCTCACCAAATAAGTAATGTCGCCATATCTTTAAAGCGAATCGATGGCGACCAATTCGAGATCATGGGTCGGATAATTTTTCTCATGTGGCTTTAATTGTCTCGGCGCATAGGCCACAACTCGACCTTCTTGCATCAATACGCAACCTAACCCAAGTAGGGAGGCGTCACTATAGATGACAAACTCTTTGCCGATTCGGGTTGTACTAGTCTTGGAGCTTCCGTCAAATGAGTTTTCAATTGGTCAAAACTTTTCGACACTTTTCCGTCCATTCAAACTTGACATCTTTACAAGCGGTTTAATCATGGGTGTGGCTATCATCGAGAATCCTTTTACAAACCGTCGGTAGTAACCGCAAGTCCCAAAAAGCTCGAACCTCAAGAATATTTCTTGGAGGTTTCCAGCTAAGTATGGCTGAAATTTTGCTTGGGTCGACTCGAATACCGATCTGCGATACCACGTGACCCAAGAAGCTAACCTCTCTTAACCGAACTCACACTTGCTAAACTTAGCATATAACCGCTTATCCCGTAAAATTTGCAACACTAATCTCGGTGCTCGCATGTTCGGTCTCATCTCTTGAATAGACCAAGATGTCGCCGATGAACACAACTACGAACCGATCCAAATATGATCCAAGATCCGATTCATCAAATCCATAAATACCGCAGGGCATTAGTGAGCCCAAACGGCATCACTAAGAACTCGTAGTGACCATATCTCGCTCGAAGGCGGTTTTGGGTATGTCCGAATCTCGGATTCAAGAATCGATAATAGCCCGATCTCAAATCTATTTTGAGAACACCGAGGCTCCTTCAGTTGATCGAACAAATCATCGATACGTGGTAACGGATACTTGTTCTTTATTGTCACTTTATTAAGTCGACGATAGTCGATGCACAACCTCATGGTTCCGTCCTTCTTTTCACAAACAACACCGGTGCACCCCAAGGTGAAAAACTCAAGCGAGCAAAACCTCTATCCATCAACTCTTGCAACCGAGCTTTCAACTCCTTTAATTCCGTTGGTGCCATACGATATGGAGCTATCGAAATCGGTGTGGTCCTGGTACAAGCTCAATGCCAAACTCTATCTCCGAGCAGTGTGGCAAACCCGGCAATTCTTCTGAAAACGTCCGGTATTCACAAACCACCCAAGCAGATTTGGGTTCTATTCCTAACTCCTTATCATCAAGTACATACGCAAGGTATGCTTCACACCCTTTTCTTACATATTTCGGGCCAACATTGATGATATTACAACGGCAACCCTTCAAGTTCGTAGACTCAACTCGGATCATCTCGTTGTTTGCATCTCAAATCAATAGTCTTGCTTTTGCAATTCACAACCGCATCATGCACGGTCAACCAATCCAACCCAAGAATAACATCAAATTCATCGAACGGCAAAAGCATCAAGTCCGCGGAAAACAGTACCTCAATTACTAGGGGCATTTCTTACACACTTTGTCGACCAAAGACATAACGACCCAAAGGATTTGACACCGAATTACGAACTCAAGAGACTCAATAGGTAAAGTCTTCTTGGATGCTAAGGTTTCGCATATATAAGAATGAGTAGAACCGGGGTCAATCAAAGCAATCACATTAGTATCAAAGAGAGTGAAAGTACCGTAATAACATCCGGCGAGGAGGCATCCTCGCGTCGCGCCAGATAGCATAAGTCCTAGCTGGAGCGCGAGCCTCGGATCTGGTCGCAGATCTCTAGATCCTCTCGACCACCACTAGCCTTGCCCGTATTTCCGGATGGTCTACCTCGAGCGGTGGTAGTACCGGTTTCCCACTCCGATCTACATTCTGCTCGCACAACCTCGGGCAATCTTTAATGAAGTGGTCAACTGATCCACACTTGTAACAGAGCGGTCACGGAATCTACACTTCAAAATGCCATTTGCCACAATCGGCACTCCGTCCTCTCTCGTCGATCATTCCCACTCTTGGCGATCGAAGTGATTCGTGTGGTCACAGGGGTCGATCGCGATCTCGTCTAGAAAAGCCCGAAGTGTCTCTAGATCGGCCTAAGCCATCTCTAAGTTTCTTTGATGATTGTTGGAAGGGCTTCCCGAATACCTCTTCTGAAACTCCCTTGCTCCCGCTTCACTTTCCTTTTCTCCATACTAAACTCCTCGGCTTTGCATCGCCGCTCGACGAGAGTCACAAACTCTGATTTCCAAAATGCCAACATACGACTTTATCTCATCATTCACCCATCTTGAGCGTTTACATCACGACTTCAAGAAATGCATTCTCGCAGCGTCTGCTAAGCCTCACGAATTTTCGTTCATAGTCGGTAACCGACATGGAACCTTGTTTAAGTTCGAGAAATTCCTTTCGTTTTGGTCCATAAATCTCGATGATATACTTTTTCCGAAACTCGGTTTGGAAGAACTCCCAAGTTACTTGTTCGCGGGCACAACAAGTCGAGTACTCCACCAATAGTAGGCGTAATCACGTAGCAAGGAGATGGTACACTTTAGGCATTCATCGGGTGTACAAGATAGCTCATCGAGTACGGATCGTGTTGTCCAACCAAAATTCGGCTTGCTCGGCATCATCACTATCCGTAGCTTTAAATTCAGTAGCCCCATGTTTTCGGATTCTATCAACTGGGGCTTATTCGACCTTATTTGGTCAATTACGGAGGCATTGTAGGTGCGGGGTGTGTTTGTTGGGAATGGAGGTTGTGGAACAGTAGTATTAGTTCGAATGTATTGGTTGAACCAATCATTCATCACGCTATAAAAGGCTTGTCTAGCCTCGTCATTCGGATTGCTAGCAACAGGTTGAGAGTCCGCCGGCGCTGTCCCTTGTCGCGAGCAGCGCCACACTCTCCACATCATCAGCTATCGCTTCGGTTGGGATCGGGATCCATTACTATAAATAAACACAAGTTCAAACGTCGTAAATCACCACACTATCATATAATCACATAAAATGGCATGTATAGCTAGACCCAAACGCATTACGGTAGTCCTAGAATCGACTAAACCGTAGCTCTGATACCAATAAAATTGTAACACCCGAACCCGAGACCGTCGCGAGTCGAACGCGAGGTGTTAACTGACTTCAACCCACTTATTGACAATTTTCAGACAAGCTGCCAATCTGAGTACTAGTCGCTCCAAAATTCATAACTTGAGTTTTACAACTCGAAAATCAGTTCCGTAAATTTTTCCTGAAACTAGACTCATATGTCCATCTACATATTTTTTCTAGAATTTTGGTCGAGCCAATTAGTACAGTTTATTAGTTAAAGTCTCGCCTGTTGTAGGGATCGACTACACTGACCTTTGTGCGTTACGAATTGGATATCTCCTGTACAGGGCTTCAATACTAATGCCGTTTGTTTCTATAGAAACTAGACTCAGAGAGGAATCTACACATATATGGAATGACTCCTAATTATCTCTGGTTAATTTACAATGATTTTCCAAAGTTGGAACAGGGGATCCAGAAACCGTTCTGGCCCTATTTCACAAGAACTTTAAAATCTGTTAACTTATGACTCATATGACCATTTCGTTTCTTCCATATGAAAGTAGATTCGTCAAGGTACACTTACATAATTTATTTGCTATTTAATACCATTCCTACTATTTTAGTGATTTTTCACATCCACGTCACTGCTGCTGTCAGCATCTGCCTTTAGTAGGCTTTACCTATTTCATAATTTCCATGATTCAATTGGCCCTTTTTACATACATAGCACAAAGCGTGATCATGATTAACCATTCCAATGGCTAATCGTTTCAAAATAATTCCATACCTCATAAGGGTCAACATACAAACGATTATAGTTCTATGCTAAAACGATATATAAGCCATTTTCGCATGGCTATCCAAGTTTACACAAACCGGAAGGTACATGACCTTCAACAAAGGATGGTCCTATACATGCCATTTCAAAGTTCAACCAAAATTTGTACCAAAATGGGGCTTCGATAGTGTGGATGACTTCGACTTCTTTGATCCCGAATCCGATAGCTAACGAGCGAAACCTATAAAACAGAGAGCCAAAGCAACGGGGTAAGCATTTTAATGCTTAGTAAGTCTCATGCAATGAAATCAGCTTTGACTAAGGTATTTTATTCACATGGCTAATTAAACCACTTTACTAATTCACATTCCCATACTCATACTTATTTCACATCACCGACCCTTATGTTCATACACAAAAGAACAACTTAGCCCAAGGCCGGTAGCTCGTTTATCAACTTAGCGCATACTTACTTGTAAGAATTCAATTAGTACAAGCACATACAAACATACCTCATTGCTGGAATTTTCACAAGTGTATAAGCTGAAATTTTCACAGCAAGATTGCTCACTTCCGAATCACATACTTTCGGATTTAACCGGATATAGCGACTCATACGATTGCCTTGGTCATAACCCGAATTTGGTGACTTGCACAAAGGCCTTGGTCTTAGCCGGATATATCAACTCGCACGAATGCCTTGGTCTTAGCCGGATATATCAACTCGCATACGAATGCCTTCGGTCTTAGCCCGATATATCAACTCGCATACGAATGCCTTGGTCTTAGCCGGATATATTTCCAATGTTCACTTACACATATATCAATATTCAAGACACGTCCATAGTTCATTTTCGTTACTAAAGCTCTAACACAAAATATTTATCAACCTTTACTATTTCGCTCAATGGCCACACAAACAAGGAGCATAATTTTGATATAATTCAAGTAGGGTCATCACTCAAGACTTACCTCGGATGTTGTCGAGCGATTTCGACGGCTATTCAACTACTTTTTCCTTCCCTTTATCGGATTTAGCTCCCTTTGCTCTTGAGCTAATTCACACAAATTTAACTTATTAAAATCTCATCATGATAGCTTATGGCGAATATGACAAGGAGTGTAAATGGTCATATGGCCATCCTTTAGCTCAAATACACAATGGTCATGCACATTTTACATCACAACAAGCAATTCAATACATTCAAACATCAACGTGAAGTTCAAAGTACTTGGCCCTTATATACATTAGGCATCAAAGTTGCATATGTACGAAATCATAAATCGAACTCAACACATTAGTTAATATTCCTCTTAGCGAATTTTCTAAGCCAAGAATAGGCATCAATATGCTTGCCTCAAACCGAATGCATGCACACTAATTACCCCTCATGTGGCGAATATACACTTAATACCACACAAAAAAACAGCATACATTTTACTACTAACACATTACATATCGTAATTCATTGCACATCTCTTATTTACTTCATAATCAACACATCATCACAAGCAAATATACACATTTCCAAAGCTTAAATCTTACTTACCATGCAACATGCATGAATTATACTTATGGATATATCATGGCCGAATACCACAACACCACACCATTTCAATTTGGTCATGGTGAAACAAAGAACTTAGTATCTCATTCAAAAAAAAAAATGCTAAAAGAAAATCTAAGAATCTTCAATCCTCCATCACATGTATCACTTTCAAGCTTGTTATTTAACATGCAATGGCATTAACACCACATTCATTTTGGCCGAATTTCATTCCCATGACATAACAAGGATTTGAACCATGGGCTAACAAGAACATTAAGCTAGCAACTAAAAACATGCATGAACCTCAAACATACCTTAATCTTGATGCAAGTTTAGCCAACCTCTTCCTAATCCTCTTCCAAACCAAGTATGAAGCAAAACTCCTTCCTTAACCTTAGTATTTTCGGCCAACAAGAGAGTGAAAAGAGATGAACAAAATTTTTCTTTCTTCCTTTAGGACATTCGCCAAGCTATGGAGGAAGATGGACACTTTTTTTTTTGTTTCTCATCTACTAACATTAATTGTTTATTCCATACCCTTATTTTATTCTTTCCATCATAACCCATTTACCAAACATGTTTCATGACATGATTTTTGCCCATAAATCCTTGTCATGGCGGCCACTAGCTATGGGGGAATTTGACATGCAAGTCCATTGTTTTGCATGCATCCTTTAATTAGTCATCACACATTTCCCTCATACTTTCAAAGTTTATTACTAGGTCCTTTCTAGTGAAATTCACATCTATAATTCTAAATCAAAGCATAAAAATATCACACATGAGTTAACACACATTATAGGCAATAAAATAAATATTAAATTATTTTTATGCCTTGGTTTTGTGGTCCCGAAACCACATTTCGACTAGGGTCGTTTTAAGGTCATCACAAGATTGGGGAAAAGAAAAGTAAAGGACTAAATTGTAAAGTTTAGTCACATTTTGTATCGAGGTAAGTTTACAGAAATAAATGCAATATTCTTTTATTTTACATTATTATTGTCAATTTCAGCATTTATATATTTATGTTATGAAAATATTTAAAGTCGAATTTAAGGTGAAGTGACAGAGGAAAAGTGTTAGAAAGCCCGGTTGAACCCTAGGAATGTTAGGATATTAGGGTTGACAGAGACGTAACTAAATGAGCCATGTAAGTCCATATTAGAAATATGGCTTTGGAGACAGATTGAGCCATGTAAGTCCATATTATATATGGCATTGGAGACAGAATAATTCATGTAAGTCCATGTCAAAGACATGGCATTGGCGAGATATTGATAGACAGAACGACCCTAGTATCCTTAGTATTCCGAGTGGTTCAACGGGTCAGGATACGAGTTAAATTACAGTGAATTAACAGCAAAGGAAACGTAGATTATACTTATGAAAAGGAAAGGTCGGTAAGAAAGAAGGTAAGGAATAAAGAAGAAGATAGAAATTGAGAAGTAAAGAAATTTATGATGTTAGATGATATTATGCATAATTATCCATTATGTTGAATGTTGTGATTTATTTGCTTGTAAGCTTACTAAGCCTAGTGCTTAATCTCTTTATTTTCTTCTTCTTATAGTACTTATCTAGCCACTCGGGATCGAAGGAAGCGTCGGAGGCCGATCACACTATCAAAGAAATAACTCAAGATAATTAGACGTTTTGTTTTGTGTATGGCATGTATAGAAACTTAGCCACTTTTGGTATAATATGAACAATGAATGATGTGTAAATACTTGCTAGTGATTAGCTAATAAAATGGCCGATGATATGCATGTTTATTAATATGTATGATTGAATGGTGATTATCACATGAAAATTATGAAAAATGTGAAAGTAACCTAAAAACAGATTCAAGTAACAGCAATGATGTAACTTTGAAAAATCACTAAAAATTGTATAAACATATTTTGAAGATGAATAATATATGAAATTAAAGCTTATTATGTCTATTTTCTTATGGAATAAGAAAAATAGGTAAAGGTATTATATTACATGATATATCTGAGTTTTAGTGAAACAGGGTCAGAGCGATTTCTGGAACCCCTGTTTTAACTTTGGAAATTCACCATAAATTGTACAAAACTAATTATAAGGTATAATTTATATGGTTATAATCCTTGTTGAGTCTAGTTTTAAGAGAAACAAACGGCTTAGTGATATGAATTTTGTACAGGAAGAAACATGGTTCGTAGTAACAAGAGGTTAGTGCAGTCGAGTTTTGAAACAGGGGAAACTTTAACTAATAAACTGTACTAATTGGCCAAGTCAAAAATCTATGAAAAAAATTAGTAGATAGATATATGAGTCTAGTTTCAGGAAAAATTTACGGATCTTAATTTCGAGTTTCGGAACTCAATATATGAATTTTTAGGAGACTACGACGCAGAATGGCAGCACATTCCGAAATGCTTAAATAAACAATTTAAACCTATTTAAGGGATAGAATAAGTTTAGTAATGCCTCGTGCTCGATTCTGGCAACAGTCTCGGGTAAGGAGTGTTACAATATGTATGAATATTCAGCTAGTATGGTTAATTTGCATGTTTTAGGCTCAGGGACTAAATTGAATAAAAGTAAAATTTTATGGGCAATTTTGTAAAAATATTAGAAATGACCAATTTGCATGAAATAGATTATTTTATTATTTGAAACTGCAAAATTGAATGAAATTATTAATTTAGTTCAAGATCGAGAAAAAAACATGTTTTAAGGATTAAATTGAAAAGTGTTGAAATTAAGGAAAATTATGATATTTTATAGAATTCATGGGTTGTTATCAATTTTTATGAGGATAACGGCTGGAAATAACGATTAAATTGTAAGAATTTTATTTTTTTGAGCCTAAGGATGAAATTGTCATTAATTAAAAGTTTAGGGATAAAATGATAATTTTGTTTAGAGCATTAATTGAATGTATTAGAACATGAAATAAATGAAAACAACGATCAAATTTATTTATAAAGATCCGGATGACTCGAATACTAGAATTGAACGTGGAAAAGAAAAGATACCAGATTAATGAAATTATAAATATAAACAAATAACGAGCTAAGTTAGTGTAACTTGAATTGTATATTTTAAATGCATGAAATATCGATATAATGAATTACCTGATTTATGTTTATGAAGAAATGACAAGAGAATGATATTTATCATGACATGTAAATATGTGATTATCTTTGATACGTTAATACAAGGAAATTAAGTATATTGAGACGAGTAATAAATTCAAGTAAAACACGTCGAGAAAAAAAAGTAAGTACGTTTAAGGGACAATATGCTTGATTTTAATTGGTTCCAAATATGAACGTTAAATGAAATAAAATATCTGATAAATAAATCGGTAACTCCGGTAATGCTCCTTAACTCTATTCCGGTGACGGATGCGGGTTAAGGGCGTTACATGATACATAAAAAGAATTTAAAACGGATGTTATAAAAACGATTTAAAGTATATAAAATAATTAAAAAATAGTATCCATTCAAGATAAAATAATATATAAAACTCTTTAAAAATAATATATAAACAATTTAAAATATATAATGTGTAAAAAAGTTTGAAATACATAATATATAAAAATATTAAAGTAAATAATGTATAAAAATTTGAAATGAGCGTTATATAAAAAGTTAAAATAGATAATAACAAAAAATGTAAAATAAATAAATAAATAAATAGAATGTTAATAACAAAAGTAAAAAACATATATAAGAAAAATGATAATGAAAATAATATTAGTATATAAATAGAAATAAAAATATAATAAATAGAAATATAATAATAGTAGAAATATAAATAGATAAATAAAAATTAGATAAATAATAATAGTATTAGAATAACAAAATAGATATAAATAGAAACATAATAATAATAGCAATAATATATTAAATTAGTTAATTTGATAATAAAATAGCGGAAATAAAAAAAAAGATTAAATCGAACCTTAAAGCAAAATTTTGGGGCAAATAAAAAATAAATAAAAGGAAATGGACCAATTTAAACATGCGAATAACAAGGAGGGACCAAAAGGGAAATAATCCCCACCCTCCAAAACGTACAGCTTCAAGGAGGACCAAAATGCAGTCAAAATAAATTTTAGGGCCAAAAAAATTGAAAACTTAATTGCAAAATAGTAAAAAAAAAATGAAAGGGCTAAAAGCAATTGGACGAATTTAGAAAAAACAAATAAATTGAAATGAAATGGACAAAATTCCTACGTGATTGAAAGAGAAAAGAAAAGAATTTAATTCAAATGGAAATAGGAAAAGAGAGATAATCAAATTCCAAATTGAGGTAGGAATACAGAAGTCCTCTCCCTTCAAAGAATAAAATACCTCTATTTATATACATGGGATTACTAAAAATAGCCTAAATAATTTATAATAAAATAAAAACAAAAAAAAAATCCCTTTTACCAAGTCAACAAATTTTGAATTCCTTGGCTTTCTTTATCTTTTTGATTTGATCACAATTTAATAATTTTCTTTCAATTTGACCATTTTTAACTCATTTTCGACCGATTGCAGCCTTTGGCTTTATTTATTCGGTTATTATTTTTGGGGGCAAAATTAGCCTATTACAACCGTCTCAATCGTATATATAGAACATTTCCCATAGTTTTAGAGTTATTAGTACAAAACCGTCTGCTATTGAACAAACCCCAAAATAATGTAACAAAATCAAGGCATACATGGCATGCCAGGACGAAAGATCAGTAAAACCCATTCCTAGTTCCCACAACTCCTGGATGAAAATAAACCTGTCATTGGTAAGCCGAATTTGAGCATGAAATTTTTCATTAAAAACAGTCGGACTCAAACCAAGTTTGATTTAAATAATATAAGGTACATTTAAATTCAAATTAAGTTTATATAAAATATATTTTAAATATTTTATTAATATATGAACAAGAAAATTGATCCTCAAAACCAACCAAACGAACAAGCAACTGCTTGGAAGTGAACAATCAATTATATTGTGCATCCAATGATAAAGAGCCAAATTATTTTCGCTAAAAATTTAATTGATATGAACATAATCCAAAAACAAGAACCATGTAGGTGGTATTTTTATCACGATGCCAGTTCTTAAATATAAGCTAACAGCATCACTAAGTAAATAATCCATATTTGGGCTTCAAAACTTAGCCTTTGAAACCATATAATAGAAAACCCGCTTCCAGCTTTCCACATCTGTACAATTCCACAATCACAATAACCAACACGTTAGGCAAGATTATACCAGACGCAAAAGCACAGCTCACTAGCTTTGCCTAGAAACTAGTGGCTGTCCGCGTCCCATTGTGAATCCCCTCGTTCCATCAGGCATTCTAGGGCCAGGGGGTGGCTTTGATGGTTCAGTGGCATGAGATGAGGATGTCGTTCCATGGCCTGTATAACATAATATATTATCAAACAAATTATTATCATATGGGAATGAAGGGAAAACAAAGAGCTTAGAGCTGTGGGATATTCTGATACCAAGTCCATTGGTAACACGAGTTCTCGGTTTCCTTGCTCGTCCTCTGTTTCTAGGTCGATGCCCATTTTTCTCCTTGGACAAATTCTCGCCATCCTAAGATTAGAAAGCAAATAAATATTTAAAAACCCAGACAATCTTTTACTTATCTAAGAGAATGGTTCCCAATGCATGCCTAGTTCTAACTCAGTCTGCAGAATAGAATATGGAAACTCCACTATGCCAAATTCAAGAAAAATAAAAAGAAACAAGCCATTCAACATCCATTTATTTCGTCCGTTTCTTCCAAAATAAAATAAATAGTGTTGTATGCCTGCCCTTCTAATTCACCACATATTCTTGCACTTATAGAGGAAGTGTTGCCATTTTTTAGTGGAATTTAGAGCCTACCTCATCTGGTAAACCTTCATGATGCTGATTTGAGGCGTTATTCTCATCATCTCCCGTTTGATCAGATGCTTGAGCATTGCTGTTCTTTTCAGCAGGGTCAGGTCCTCTCCAAGCTGGCCTTCGCTGAGCGTGTTTGCCCTATAACAAGGTGAAGAACATTAATACCAATTTATTCCCAAAGTTTGAGACGTAAAAGAAACAGGAATATTACCATTATTCGCTTAAGAAGCTTAACATGCATGCCATTTCTCCAGTCACGTTCATCATTCAAGGTAGCCACCTGGTCCCATAACCAGAGGAGCTCAAACTCAATTAATCATGATTACAATATCCCAAAAGGAAAAATACAGTTGATTAAATACTTTGTTGACACTTACAGCTTTTTCAGCAGCCTCCACTGTCTCATACTCCACTAGGGCATGTAACTACACCCAAAACCAGGAATTTAAGCAGATCATAAACAAGGCTATATACATGTAAAGAAAGTATAGCTACAAACAGTGAGCAAGTAAAATAGCCAACCTGAAAGTTTGGAAAACTAGCAAAACAACACTGGATCTATTTCAGAACAAACTGTAACTAGAATCAGGAATCTTTCTCTCTAATCTATTTCAAAAAGGGTCATAATTGTATTGACACTGGATGTTACAAAACCAAGGGGTTTTCAAACTAAACGACAATATAGGAAGAAACCTGTTCTAGATAGCTCTTATAAAGAAAGCCTGTCATGCTTACAAATCTATGCCAAACTCAAAGATGGTCACAGATACCAAACATCATAAATTTTACGTACAAACTTAATTAAATACCACAATAACAATGCATGCTAATGTGCCAGCCAATTCATTACAAACCACAAATAACACAAAAATGCTCTTCAGTAATTATTCAGTTCAAAGCTTTGTATGATATTTTCAAGAAAGCATGTCTGATCTAAATGCAACAACTGGTTAGGTTATTAGAACAAGGATTGAGAAGAGAAAAAGAAGGGTAAAGGACAAAAGATTGACTAGTTACACAAAAAATAATCCGACTAGTTAGAAACCAATTCCATACCTTGCTGCTGACCAAAATATCTACCCTAACACTTTTCTTTGACTCTTCCACAGCATGTGGATCGCGGAGGGATATATTCTTGATGCTGAAAATTCAAAAGGAAATCTACAATCATTTAAACAAGGAAGCACAAACATCATACTTAACGGCAAGAAGGAATGAGCACATTTCCTTTATAAAGGAAAACACGTACTTTCCAACTTCACCAAATATCCTCCTAATGTTCTCCACTGAATGATCCTCTGGAAGATTTTCTACCAAAACAGTGAATAACTAGGGTCCACAAATTAGATGCCATTTAAAGATACAAATATGAGAGTGAAACCATTAAGTTCCATAAAAGAAATACCTTAGGGTCCCTGACCTCAATAGATGGAAGAGAATTCCGACGCTTCACCATCTTCCCATCAGAACTAACAACCTAGGACATTTCAATGAAATTAACAATTAATGGCTGAGAGAGAGAACAAATTCTGAATCTTTTTGAATTGAAATTGAAAAGAATTCTAAGTCTTCTTGAATTGAAATTGTAGCCTTTGAATCCGTATTACATCAGCAAGTCAGGGCCATATTGCAGTTATTGCATAAGAAAAATGGCTATCTTTATGAGGAGTGAGAGTCTAGAAACATACAAGTAGGGAAGACTCTTTAAGCGCAGCGACTATTGATGGATAACTTCTGCTGAGTCTTTTCATTCTCCTAAAAGACGCAATTAATGATATAGAAACTGCAATGAACAGAAAAAGAAAACATACGCATGTAAATACAAGATACAATGATAATAAGAATAGGTATTTCAATCTGACATAAGGAAGGCTTCACCTTGCAACAACAATAAAGTAAATAATAACTTAGTCATACAACAATGCTAGAAAACTAAAGAGGCTACTCTATCTCCCCCTTCAACGGTTTTCAACTGATCACTGGAATTGTCCACGAAACAAACATAGATGAATATGCACAGACAGTAGAATTGAAAGTGGATGCATCTGTCACTTTCCAGGTAAAGTGACATGAAGGCATGCAAAAAAGGGACACGTGTATATCCATTTTGTTCAAATTGACGAATTAAAGTGTTGCTAACCTGATTACCAGAACTTAAAACACAGGAGGAATAGAAAATATATAAGCTCAAATTAGTAGGTTTATGTGATCAATCTTGGCAACCGTTAACTGTTGAAGATGCTTATAAGGATACATAATATATAAGCAGTACGTTGCCCATTCATTTATTGCGGAGAGAAGTTTGGACACAGTTACCTAGCCCTTTCCATCTCACTTGTAGGGGAATTCTATGATCAGCTACTCTTTTCACTGCTTAAGGAAAATTCAAAAGATAACTTTCTCATGGTTTCACTCAAAACCGCAAAATTCATGGGTTTGACATACGTACTTGCTATTCTTCAATTTCATCATCACAAACAAATTTTTATACATCATTATCCATAAGTTACTTCAAAACCAAATTCAACTCCACATTCTTAAACTTCCCATACAGTGAAGGCAACCAAAAATTGAAATCTATGCATATTGGGAATCTGCTTAATGCCTTTTACGATATTGCACATTAACTTGTTGGTGATCAGAGTGATCACTGGTCATTTCCACACAGCAAAACTAATCATGACTACAAGTCGAAACATAATATCATTATCCAAACGTGAAATCAGCCTTCAACGCATTCTGCATATGGTATAATCACGCTGTATTCTTAACGCTTGGCAGCGAATATTAGTCACTTACCAAAACCTTCTTTGTTCTTCTTAATCAGACTCATCATGTACTTATCGGTCGGCAAATTTTCATCGCTGAAATAATATTCCACCTACGAAATACGGACAAATGCAGATATATGAATAGAGAATTAAAGACTTCATGTAAACAACAACACAAATGAAAACATAAAAGACTAAACGGGAATGACAAATTGTAGGATCATCATTTCAAGAACGCAAGTGAGGAGGAATTCGAGCCCTTGCCTGCTTAATGATCTTATTTTTGAGATCATCAGTAAGGACAGCAGTCGCCGACGAGTTCTCCTGATTCTGCTTTTGATCCCGATTTTGACCGTTAGCGTGGTCGTGATCCTCCTCGGACGGAGGAGATAATGTCTCAATCTCCTCCTCTGCCTCGACGGATCCGACGGGAATGAGATCAAGAGAATCGCGCGGCGGAGAGAGCGCGGTAGGACCAGCGGTGGCGATGGTAGGTTCCACGTGGCTGTCCATCTTGGAGAGAGAGTAGGGAGGCAAGGAAAAAGTTAATTATTAAACGGAGGCAACTAATTCAAAAACCCCCCGCCCTTTCCCTTTATTTCCTTTCTCCTCCACTCTCTGGAAAATCTTTGTTTGATCTCTGCGGGACCATTTTATAGTGAAACCGAACTTTCCATTTAAGCCAACAAGGGTTCTTTTTGTCATTTCGGATGAACTTTATGCTATTCTGCTTTTGTCATTTCGGATGAACATTGGATCATTACTATTGAATAATAATTTTGACAAAATATTTGTTTTACTCTCAAACTTTATAAAAATATTATTTTAATTAATTATTTAATTTTTATCTTTTTAATCCTTAAATTTATAATATTTATCAAATCACTCAAAATTAACTGAAAAATTAATTTTGTTAACTTTATTGACGTGACATTCGCATGAAAATTTTTGTGTATGTTATTTAGCATTTAATTAATTTTTAAAAAATTTAAAAGTATTAAAAAATATTTTTATACTTTTACATATTTTTATATTTAAAAATAACTAATAAATTGTTAACATGGCATCCACGTGACAATCTACGTGATATTAATTTTAGAGGTGATTTGACAAACAACTTCAAAATTTAAATAGAGAACTGAAATAACTTTTTCTTGTAAAGTCATTATGCCATAATTTTTTGACAAATAAAAACTAGTTAAAATGTGTCGTAGGGCTTGTATTCTTCACAAATATAAAATTTAGTCTATATTTTTATTTTTAAGAATTTTGTCTCTCTACTTTTTATATTTTTAAATTTAAATTCAATTGTTAACAGTGTTAATAATTAGACTTAAATTATAAAATTTTAAAAAGTAAATAAACTAAATTTTAAAATAAAATTATAAAATTAAATTCCAAATTTATAAACGACCCATAATACATTTAAACTAATTTTAAAATATTCATTTTTGTCACTCTTATATATTATTTTTATAATTTGTACTAACTTAAATTTTTTTATGAATTTTAACTAAGCCAACAGTGGATTGATAAAGGACTTACCTCGAAATCAAATCTTTAACTAACACCATATCCTATATTTAAAATTTCTAATGAATATTTATTTTGATTTTCTTTTAGAATTTTAGAGAATTTATATAAATGTATTTAATTCAAAACATATGTAACACGAAATGTCATGTTTTAATTATTTATAAATGTCATATCACACATTTAATAAATTGCACATGTTAACTTTACATTTAATATTATTGGATTAAATTGATTAATCGAACGTATTTTAAATACCTTTTATAAATACAGATATTACCATATCTCTCTACAATAGTAAATATTTATTTTAGTCTTTTAAAGTTTTTATAAATATTTATTTTAGTTTTTAAAATTTTTAAATTATAAATTAATTTAATGGTAAAAATATATTTTAATGTTTTAATGATGAAAAATATTAGTTTAATATCTTTAAAATTTTAAAATAAGAAAAATAAAATTATATTTTAATTTTTTATAATTTTATAATTTAATTTTGACATTCAAAGATAAATTTTAGCTTTGTCAATCATTATAAATTAAATTTTTTAGAAAAGAGTGGGCATAATTTAAAAGCAAAATAATATTTTATGCTTAAAATTTGTCTTCCGATATCAAAGGTAAGATCCGGCACTTGTGTGTTGTGACATTCACTTGATGGACATGGAATCGTTAAGAAAATTGAGATGTCAAAATCCTTCACTAGCTTTCAAGCACAAAGAAGATTCTCAAATCTCAACCAAATCTATTTTCTAAAATTACGTGAAAAAAAAAATTATAATTTAATTATTAAACTATTCGAAAATTTTTATTTAAGTTAATAAATTATTTAAATATTTTTATTTAAATCACTGGATTAATTTTTTTCATTTTTATAAAAAAAGTTCCACCAATAAATTTCAAGTGACGATTCGACAATTAGTATGGTGAATCAGTACTCATCTACGAGTAGAAGAATATGCTTCAGATCCAATTCGATCTGGCAGTCAGCGTCAAAGATCAAAGAAAAAAATTGTTTAAATTTTAGTTCGTAAACTTGCAACGTTTCATGAAAAAAAATTGAACTATAGAAAAAAGAGAAAAGACTTAAAAAATTATATAGCATAGATTTTAACAATCAATGATTTATATGAAAATTTTTAAATAGTTCAATATCCAAATTATAACTTTTTTTAATTGAGTGACCAAAATAAAACCTACTCTTAGTTTAGTGGCTAATAATGGAAATTACCCTAAATATCAACACTACCTCTTAGGAGGATCATGAAGTAGTGCTACTACTTTTTATGTTTCTTGCGGAATAGCATCCGAATCTAGGAAATCTTGGGCTATCTTTACTTTAATGATAAGAAAAGATGAAATATTCAACTTAGGCCATTTCCTTTGCTCAAAGCAAAGCTCCAAAAACAAGGTAGGATACATTGGAAACTTGGCGATACATACTTTGCCTTTGCTGGCAATTACAATACAATACAATGCCTTAAAATTTAAGCCAAAATGCATAACTTTACCCTTTTTACCTTAGTTTTCGAACTCTAAACCAAAACCAAAAGGTAAGCCGAAAAGGCAAGTCCAAGCCCTAACAATGTTTGAACCTTAGTTCTACTGGACCCCGAAAACCAAACACGAACATCATCCACCACCGGACCGCATAATGAGCTCATGTCGTCTGTTCGGGTATTGTAATACACGCTGTAGAATGCGATTCGTGTTCTCTCGGCTTTGGCCGTGAAGTTGACACTAGCGACTTGGAAGGTAGAGTTGGAGTCCGGAGTGTAGTGAAAATTTCGTGCTTGGTCTCCAGCAAAGGCCATGACAGCTAGTGGTTCCTTGCATTTGTCCCTAGCGTGGCCCAATGAAAAGGTCAAGCTGTATAGCTTGTTTGGTGTGGTTTCGACCATTTGTGAAATGATGCCTTCCTTGCCCGAGACTAACTCCACGGCACGTTTGCCTTCTGGGACTGCATAGTGATTGGAATCAATGTATCGAACCGCTCGGTTCGATTCGACCATCCATCCAGGTAATGGCGATGTCTCTTCGTCGAGGTTGGTTGGGAGGAGGACACCAAGAGATACGTTTTGGAACATCCATGGACCGAACTCGAAGCCACTGTTAACTACAGCATTGTCTGTAAAAACATTCCAACTTCAGTTCAATCGATTCCATCGGACCAATCGACTTATTTGATTTAATTAAATAAATTAATAAAAATATATAAATTTAAAAATAAATTCTTACCTTTGGGTTTATCAGGGGTGATGAGTTTCTTGATGGCTATATCATCGATGATGGGTCCACATTCCGGGTCATCTTCCATTCCCGGATTCCTAAAAATCAACCGGGCTTTATCCTCCTGCGCCTCAAAAGAAATCGTGTAAGGGTCCCACCCTTGCACGTTGTACAATGTCTGCAGGTCCACCGTTTGCGATGCAGGTGGTACGGACACGTTCAGTGACTCCATCTGCGCGCAAGTGCGTGCCGCACTGAAAGTAACCGCGTACGCCGATCCTTTCTCAACCGTCACTTCCTGACTGATCTCCGCGTCGTTGCCCAATCTGACGGCGTGCTTGCCTCGGGGTACGATGAGTAGCATCCCGCCGCTCACTTTTTCACCGGCGGACACAAGCTTCACCGTATCCTTCGTGCTCCAGCTGGGGATCTCATTGGGTCCATCGGATATTGCCTCGCTTGGGAAGCCGCCGGACGGTGGCGTCTCGAAATCACCATTGGCCACCAGACCTACAAAAGTAAATTACCATTTAACATCAGGAAAATCACATAAAAATTTGCCATTTTTTCAATTAATGTTCCGTAAATTCGCATTTAATACACAAAATGACATATCCGAAAAGGATGCTTGTCTATCCGTACACGTGCGCATACGGTTAGCATCAAGATAATTTGAGAAAGACAAGTACAGCACATGAGCAGAGATATGTTTCACTGTCATGAAAATTTCCCATATCTAGTATTGCCATTATCTGATAGCAATCTGAAAAAGATTGAAAATTATGCCCACATAATTATATTTACATAAATTTGATGGCAACCAAAAGCTACAAGGAAGAAAACAATTACTTGTGGATGACCTTATCTAAGTTACTAGCCTCAATGTGAACGAGGCATAATGCCCTAATAGATCCAATTAGCAAACTTCATACCAAAACGAATGAACAGAGGATAATCAATCGTAAATTCCTGTCGCTTGCAACTTATTAAATCACATAGGGACAAATAAGTTACGGTGTTTGATGTGAGAGCACACACTAAGGCAGTGAGACTGGTCCCACCCAACTTGAACCTTGTTAAAACCGTGTGGGTCCTTCTCCACGCCCCTTTTTTTTTCTACTCCCTAATTTGACTAAACAAAAGAAAAGGGGGTAGAATTGAAATGTGTGCTCTGTTTAATTTTTTCATTATTTTTGGTGCTTATTACTAAGTGTGTGAAACTTTTATGGGACAAAACTGAGCTAGTAATTGGGGATGATGTCCTAAAAAGACGTGAATTCGCGAAAATAACCCTTGTCGTTTGTTAAAATTAAGGTGAGAGAGGTGGAGTTATTTGGCGGGAATATGACCCTCTTTCGTCATTTCACTCACCTTAGAATGAGGGGAAAAGGAAAAACATAAAGGACCCATCTCTCAAAAATTCTTATTATTCTACTATTATTTTGTACCTTTCTTTTTCAATATCTTTTTCCCTATTTGCATAATTCACATTAAAATTTAATTAAATATAAGATCCAGCCAGACCGATCTCTAAACTTATTTTTATAATTATAAAATTAAATTTAAAATTTTATTTGAAAATATTTTTATTTTAATCGATTGAATTTTAACTCAATTAATATCAATATTGTTATTATCAAGATAAAAGAAAGGTAAATTCGAGCATAAAAAAGACCATTATATTCCTATTTAAAGGTTAAAAAATAACATTAATAGACATGATATAAAAATATATATTATTATTCTACCTCCCTTACCATGTTTTTGTGTTCTATAATGAAATTAGACCCTAATTATAGAATTGACTATGGAGTCTAATCCAGTCTAAACAAAGAGTGAACTTTTATTATTTATTTTTCATCCAAAAAAACCCAACTTTCATTGGTGTGTTTTTCATGTTTTTTTTTATGGCACTTCACCTAGTTTGTCAACATTTCACACTCCAAAGTTTAAAACATTAGGACTAAATCGTAAATGATAAACAAATTTAATGGATTAAATTTGAATAATTTAAAATTGTTTACATCAAAATTCCAATTATAAAATAAAACTCAAATAGTGGGATATTAATAATGTAGGTGACAATGACCTAAAAATGAATTCAACTAATGCATAGAATTATTGCGTATACTAACTAATTAATGAAATATTTAGAGCAAATAACAGGGCTTGTAGCTTTGCATACTTAAAAAGTGAGAAAGGATCTGCAAGAAACACTCAATTACGGTGGGACAGGCAATCCAAAGAATGGATGACTCTATTTAAAGCCTATTTTCAAATTATGAACAGTCATTAAACTGTATGATTAAACTCTTTGATTTTAGAAAAGATAAAAGAAACAAAAAGGATCTACGTCCCATATTTAAGCCCCCACTGCTAAGACTTTCGAAGCACCGAAAAATCTCAGTACTGACTGTATTTAAGCATATAACCAAAGCTCAGTGGTAAACAAATTCAAGCAAAAATGGCGGTGTTCTTTATGAAAGAAAACCAATGGGGTTATCGAGTTTAATGTTAAAGAAAAAAGTCTGGGAATGGTAGGAAATACTGAATGGAAAGGCGTAGTCACTGAAATATATGGGGGCATTAAAAATCCCTGAGTTTATTAATTGTTCTTTAAAGAAGGCAAATAATTTGACAGCTTAAACCCATTTTAACAGATTTACAAGAGCAACTGTAGCTAAAGCATTAACAGATCTCGAACATAAGGGAAAAAAAAAAAAACCCAGCAATGCAATTAGAACTCTAAAGGGATATTTTAAAAAGAATTAAGGGGAAGAGATAGTACATACCATCTTCAGCTAGTGATAGAAGAGAGAAATGAGCGAATATAAGCATAAAATGGAAGACCCATTTGGTTCTCGACCAGCTCTCAGCAGCATCCATGGTGTTTGGTAAAGTAAAGGCTTACAGTCTCTCTCACTCACTCACGCTCTCTGTAATGGTGACGATGAGGGCAGTGGTCTTTTTATCCAAAAATTGAAGTGCTATATGGTCTTTTACAATTTAGCTTATCGAGATAAGCAGAGTTGTATTTTATTTACTTTTGGGCATGATTAACTTGACAGGAAAAAAAAAAGGGTATTCCATTTTTTCCAACCTTTTTTATTCGGAGAATAAAAGACAAAGATGCACGTTGTTTTAGGGTTTGATTTTTATAAGATTTTTTTAGCTGTTAATCAGAGGCGGATAAGGGGTGCCCGGCCCTAAAGTAATTTTTTTATTTAGATTCTTAATTTTTAAAATTTTAAATTAATAAAATAAAATTATATTTTAATCTCATAAAATTATAAAATTTAATTTAATTTTTAAAATTATAAAAATTAAAATTTTATCCTACCTCTAAAAATTTAATCCTAATATTAATTCAATTGCTTTTATTTTTATTTTTTAAGATAAAAATATATTTAAAATAATTATTTGTCCAATAATCACTTATCAATTATGAAAGATTGTATATCTTTAATCATATTTCAGCATTTTTCTATGTTATTAACATATTATTTTAGTAATTTTAATCCAAACTTTAGATCCTAGATCAAAGATCTTAAACTTTAAACCTTAGACTTTAAATTCTAAACTCAAAATTCTGAACTACAATCCTTGAATCACGAGTCCATAGTAGATTTCATTGTTTAGGATTCAAATTAAAAAAAGTTATAAAAATAATGTGTGAATGACATGGATAAAAATATTGAAATAACATTAAAAATTAGTAAATGATACAAGATGATATAGCGTATCTGTTTCATACAATATTTTTCCTAATTTTTATATGTTTATTTGAAACGAATTTAATTTTCATATTATTTTATTATTTAAATATAAAATTATTTTATTTTATAAAATTAAAATTAATTATAAATGAAATATTTTCAATTTGAAAAATCGTGCTTTTTTTAATCTTATATTCTAAAAAAACGTTTTCTTTTTCTTTTTTGTAATCCAGTGAAAAAAACGTTTAACTCTTGCTGAGTCTTACCTTTGTGTGCTCCCACTTTCCCACCACTAATAATAATAATGTGTGTTTTTTTGCCACTAATATTAAATAGTAGAGATTAATTCCGTGTTTTGAGAAGCGTGGTCTTTCGGCGGGTCGGTCCACTGTCGTATGGCCGTATATTGACAGTGTTCAAACCAATCGCCATCCGGGGGACAATTTGATAAATATCCACAAAGGTAGTAATATTGTATCTGCTTGCGCAAGTTTTGGACTTCATTTCATTGGCTTTTCAACTTTAGCCCATCTAATGTTGGAATAAATTTTAATAATATATTTTAATATAAAAAATAAAATAAATAATAATAAAAATAATGTCTACGTTGCTTTATCAAAATTTATATTTATAAATATAAAAGTATAAATAAACTAAAATAAAATTCTACTTTTAATATTATAATCACTCACTCCAAATAACTTCACTTATAATAAGATTTACTCTTCAAATAATACTTAAAAACTCGAGTATAGTGAATACAGAGCTAATACAAGATGAAAACAATAAAGATAGCTCAAACACAAAAAACACTCACCCAATACCACTAACGAGCATCAAAGCTGCCTATTTATGGGTTAGGATCGACAACTTCTCCAAATAATATTAGGAGAAAGTTTAATATTTTAATTAGATGAAATTTTCCACAAAATCTCTCATTTTGGATTTTGAAATCAAAACTTTCATATCTAATTTAAAAAAAATATATATTTTTCAAGGGTTGGAACTAAATTTGAATTACGGAGTCATAATTATTAAAAGAATTTTATTTAAATATAGCTCAAATTTAAACAAAATTATACTTAAACCATAAATAAATACAAACATATGTGATTATATAAAAATATATTTACTTTTAAATTAAATAATATAAAATGAGACTTACCAATGCATGCTAAAATCTCTAAATATGTTAGTACTTCGGTATTATTTTCAGCATTATTGTTGTAATATTTTAATTATCAAAATGCTTTTATATTTTAATTAAGTTAAACAATTAGAATAATTTTACTTAACATGTAATTAATAAATTAGAAAAATTTCACATACGTGCTACACATATGATATTAAGAATTAGTACAATTATAAGACCAAATTTCGTGTCACACACTACTCAACTAGAAAAATATTGAAAACCGACTCTAGAAAAATATTAATTACATTCAAAACAAATATTTTTATATAATATCCTTTACTACTTCAAAAAAAAAAGCGATTATTTAAGAAGATTATCATATCTATTTTTTTAAGTTCATTCTCAACTTATAAATAGGAGGATAATTAATTTTAACGCACTCGAACTCACGTCTTTTTGTATCGATAATAATACTGATGCCAATCGAATTAAAAACTCAATTAACTTTTAACTATTTCCTAAATTTAACTTTAATAAATGTGTCAAAAGGGAGCTCAACACCTGTAGCTGTTGAGTTCCATTCAATTTTTACTACTTATCATAAAACAAATTTTAATAAATATTTTTTATATCATCGAGTTTAGTCGTAACTGAATTTAAATTGCCTGTTGAAAAAAAATATTTCATGGAACCTTCCCGCTACCTCACATATGGTTCTATTTAATTATTTTGTGCTATATCAACAACTTTTTCCAATTCAAATTAACAGAATTAAAATAATTTCCATGTCAAATTTAAAAAATTGAGGGATTGCAATGAAGAGATGATGAAGAATGGAAAAAATCAGTAAAATCACTAAAACTCTAAATCTTTTTCTTCTAATAGTGAAAGATGGTGAGAGGAAGGAAAAAATTCACGTCAAAAAGAAGAAGAAGAAATTGGACAAAATTAAATTTGATGTGGAAATTATTTTAATTTTGTTAATTTGAGTTGAAAAAAGTTGTTGATGTACCACAAAATAATTGAATAGGACCATACGTGAGGTAGTGAAAAGGGTTAATGAAATAATTTCTAGTCCAATGGGCTTCTCAACCACTTAGATTCCTTTTATCAGGATTTCTCTCTATGGCGAAATTAAAGGACTGTCGGGGGGGCCGCTCATTCTTAAAATAATTTTTTTTATTTATATATTTTTATAATTACAGTTTAACCTTCCAAAATAATAACATTTTAATTTACTTTGTCAAAAATTATAAAAATATAAAATTTAATTCTATCTCCTAAAAAGGTTTTGAAGCATCCTGTCTAAGTTTTCTTAGTTTTGATTCACTAGGGTGGTGGTTGTAAGGAAGCATTGTTAATAATTAATGTCCAAACCCAATTCATGTTAGTGTCTGGACTTCAGTGTTTAAATCTCCTCAGGGTTTCAGCGCAGGGCATTGTCCGGCCCAAAAGAATAGAAACAAGTCATTCAAGTATTTTGCCGAGCATCTCTCGATCAAATTAGAGACTCGAAGAACAAAAGCAGCGGCAAGAAGAAGACACAATGAGTTCCTCCTCCACAGCTCTTCGAGACCTACAGCGCGACCTTGAGAACAAAGCCAATGATCTTAGCAAGCTTCAAAAAGGCAAGCCAAATCGAACCCTTGTCTTATTTATTCACTATTTGCTTTCAAAAGTTTCGACTGAGAAACAATTTTGTTACTTTTTCCCCCCAGATATAGCTAAGAGCCATCAAGTCCGGAAGAAGTACACTATTCAGTTAGGAGAAAACGAGTTAGTCCTCAAGGTGTCAATGGGTTTTCGTTATTTTTCAGATATAAAATGATTGGTTATCTAATTAGCCTTTTAAAATGACTTTCTGTTGATTGCTTTCGTTTTTTGTAATAAATAGGAGTTGGATTTATTAAACGAGGATGCGAATGTGTACAAGTTGATTGGTCCAGTGCTTGTGAAACAAGATTTAGCGGAGGCCAATGCGAATGTTCGCAAGAGAATTGAGTACATCTCTGCAGAATTGTACGCTTCCTTTTACATTTTTACCTTTCCTTTTTTGTTGCTAAAAAACAATATTATGGGTGATCTGTCTTGTGTCAGTTTCTATTGATCTAGTCTAAGAATCATTAGTAGTATCTATGTTTGACGTTGTGATTTGGGTGGTGCTTGGATTATGAGTTTTCAATGTAAAGAGTGGCGTTCAATTATGGTTTTGTCAGCCTGAGTTTTGCAATCCAACCTGCCAAATATGTCAGCTTACATGTCATTGTCCTTCTCACTGGTTTCTTGACTAAATATCTTGTTTCATGTGTAAACTTCCCATCTATGACGATGTTAGTCACTCCACACTATTGAAGATCATTTTCTTTTTTTGTTGAAAGAAGAAGTAGAGGGTGCTTCTCGCCCCAATCTTTACAAAGTTCTAATAAAATGCACTGCCTATGTTACCCCTTTTTCACATGTTTGGGCAATAACCTTTTATCTGCTGTGTTTTACTCTACAATGTCTTATGCGACATTGTAACTATCATACGTATAACTTTAGAACTTTGTTTCTTTGTCCTCAGGAAGCGGCTTGATTCATCTCTTCAAGATTTGGAAGAGAAACAACACAGCAAGAGAGAAGCGGTTGGTGTTCTTCTTCTTTTTTATGTGCCTTAATTGTTCTCTTTTATGCTATATAAGACATTTCTATATGACGTTAAACAACAGTAGTGCAGCATGTTTCTGTTCTGCTTTTCCAAATTAATACTATTGTTCCTTGTTAAACAATTGAATAGTTTAGACAATCATTAGAAAGAATGCCTATTTGTGACACATGGAAGAGCTATGATTGAGATTGTTTGTTAGTATGGTTCAACCTGCTACTAAAGCTGCACATAATAGTTAAGCCAGGTTCCAAGCTTTTAGAACATTTGCTTTGTTTGATCATGAATCATGGTTATATATTTTTTTGAGCCTCAATGGCTATATATATTTTTTATTTTTAACATCTCTGTTGTTTACCAAGTTTGTTGGTTTATCTTTTGCATCTCTGAGTTATACTTGAGTGCTAATGTATGAGATTATACTAAGTTTTTTCTTTTAATACCATTAGCATTTACCATACGCTTTTTACATGAATCCATATGATTTTTGGTTTTTATGGAAGTTTGTACCTCTTAAATTTGTACCTCTTAAACTGGAATAACAACCATCAGTATGAGTTTCTATTAATGTCCTCTAGATATGAAATCAAATTGTGTTGAATTATATTGTAAGACCATCGGAAAATGTTTGTGTCCTCTTAATATCGAACTCTAGAGTCTAGAATCCAGACACCTCAGTTTGGATAAAAGATTATAACTAGATTTATCTGCTAAAGTGACGATTGAATCTGATAATTTGGTTTTGCATCCTTTAGATATTGAAGGTGCAGCAGAGGATTCAATCTCTTCAAGCTGGAAAAGCCAAGGCTTAGCACTTCTTCAAGTGGAATGTTATTTAATATTGCATTCCATGGTCGTTTATCTTAGTCGGAACTTGAATTTGGTGTTATTGAAACAGGGTTTTGTAGCTAGTGTACTAGCTTCTTTAACCATGATAGTTAATGGTATGACAGAATGGGAAGCTATTCAAACCAGAACATTTTCTCACAGCCTTTTTCTATTTTGGACTGCCCTTTTCGGTGAGACTGATGATTGATTGCTACTTAAATATGTAGTTTGGTGGCTTTTGAAGCTTTTATGGTTTATGCATTATGCTCCTGGTATTTGTACTCTGTATATTTTTAATTTGAGGAATTCAGTCTTACTGCTCTTTTGATTTAACAATTGAAGATAAAGACTGTCAAAATCTGATATTGTTTATAGCACAAAGGGACTAAAATCCAGCAGGAATTGATGGGCCTTATGAAGTACCGAGCCCATTTTTATTTTAAATAAATTAAGCCTTTATTAACTTTTGTGTTTTTCCTGAAATGTTTGAAATATTATTATTTTTTATACAAATGAACAATTAAGATGAGGATAGAATTTTACAAACATGGGTATCGAGTTTTAAACTTCATGTCAATCAACTTAAAATCCGTACAAGTTTATCGTTGAGCCGGTGAAGTGATTAGCAAAATAAAAAAGAACCAAACATACCCATATCTATACTCGGTAATAAATTTAATATTTGATCTGCAAATTATTTATTTATACAGGAATTCTCATCCTATTTCAAATGCCTTCACCTTACTAGTGTTATTATCTATATATATATATATTTATTTTGGATTTTGGATTTTTTTGGGTGTATAACGTGGTAGAACTATATTGATGAGCTAAAATTAGTGACGGCAACCAACAATAATTTTTCGAATGTGATGTCGCTATACACTTTGGTGAAGGCAACGAAGGGGTTATTTCCAGGCATTCCACATGTTTGATAAAATGCCACTTCGCATTTTACATGCCCGTAAAACGTTGATAGGGCATACAAAAAGTTTAGATGAGATAGATTTTCATTTGGTCCCGAATCTAACATGTGGGCATGTTCCGAATCTATCTGGTTTCATTTGGTGTTTTCCCATACAAAATAATTAAAACACAACCCCACTCTATGTCCAAATCAACAGCAGTCGAAAATGGCGGTCGAGGCCTCGGCGATTGACGTAATTATTAATCGGCGGGTTGCCGTCTAATATTTCATTTAGACATCCTAATGTCATCTTTGAAGCCACCATTGACAAGCATTGGCCGAACAGGTTTTTCCAATTTCCAGTACCTAAAAAGAAATGAAACTTGTGAGCATTGGATCCAACCCATATATGTAAATTAAGGTTCAGCTATGAATATGATATTCAGCTAAGTTCTTTGACATTAGCCTCCGATGGTTGGGGATAACAGCCACTTATCTTAAGTGATCCAGGATATTTCTATGACCCAATTTCCTATTCTACAAGGCAATTGAATGCAGATGACAAACCACCATTATATTTTTGTCTAGGCACAATATTTTTCAAGAACATTGTCCTGCCCACTCAGGGCCACCATAATGCCCCTCTCATCCATATAGTAGAAAGTTCCATCAAGTTTTAAGGGAATTTCCTTAAACATAAGAAGATATTTTCACTTTTTTTCTTTTGTGGTGTTGATTTTCTACATCTATGCTACATCTATGAATATGTAATTTAAGTTGATTGATATAATTTAACGAAAATTTTTTTATACATTATTTGAGATTCGAATTTCAATATTTTCTTTCTTCTATAAATATGGCTATTAGTACCGGTTTGCAAACAAAAAAATTGCATATTTTCTTTCTTTTGCTTTACATTATCGTACACTAAGGAATACCTCCAAGAAATGAGAATTTTTTTTTTTTTTAAAATTGAATGGAGGGACACTTATTTCATGTTAGAAAAAGAAAAACAAGCATTAATGGTAGAACGAAAAATCTAAGTGGATGAATAGGTAAGCCAGTGGATTGAGCAAGGAGAACTCACAAGAACAAAATTTTATTTTATGAATTGTTCTTATCATATCATTTATAGTCACTAAAAATTAAAAATAAAAATATATATTTTACATTATACGTATAGTTAATAAGAAAAAACATGAATAATATGAAATAAACCATAATATATTTATTTTTAATTGATAGAAACTATAAATAATATAATAAGAGGGATCATAAAATAAATTTTTCTTTATAACATGATGGAATTAGCCAAGGAGCACTGAGAAACCTATCACTGTTCTCTCAATTAATAATATAGTGTTTAGAGCACTAAAAAGAAAAACAAGGCATCAAAAGTAGTTGAATTTTAACACGTGCAGTACTCTAAACAAAAGCTCTCTATCCATAATTTTCTTATATAAGATTTGTGGTTACATAGAAGCCATGCTGTAACCAATGTTGGTTTGGGTGGATATACATACAGATGGGTTAATACCAATTATTGGAACCAGTATGGTTTTCGGTTTATGCTTTGTGTTGGGATGATTCTTAAATGTTAAAATATGTTTTAAGTCTATATATAATTTGCATATTTAGAATTTAGTCCTTTATTTTTATTTTTAGAAATATAATTTTTTATTTCTTGGATTTAAAAGTTTAAGTTCAATTGTTATCATCGTTGAAAATTTTCTATTAAATTCTATGGTGTGACATTTTAAAATTAAAAATGAATCCACTTAATATTTATGTAATAATAAAAATAATTTTGAAATATTAATTAGAATTTTTTTCTTATAAACACCTATCCAAATCATTATGATAAAATAATTTTTTGATTCAATAATATTATTTTAAAAATAAACATCAGCATCTTGATTGAAATAGATTAGGTGTAATTTTCTGAAAATAGAAAATGCTTGAAAATTAATGTAGCTAAGTTACTTGAATTCTCTACCTTATTATTGGTGACAAAGATTGAAAATTAATCTAGCAATAATTTAGAAGGTGACAAAGATTTTGTATGGTCTATTTAATCTCTCCACCTCACCACATCGATGTTGGGACTATTTAATTTTATTTATGTGATTCAATATTTGAAAGAGTAGCGATAAAATATTAAACACGATAAATGAATTTAGATTCGTTTAAAATGAAAATTTTTTATTTAAGTTTTTTAAATTTTAAATTAGTAAAGATAAAATTATAATTTATCTCCTTATAAATGATAAAAAATTTAAAATGTTAGACATAATTAAAATTTTAAAATTGGATAGATATCGATCATTTGTTTTTGATTTAACCAGTCCGATTGTTGGTTTACCAATAATTAAAAAACAATTAAAAATTCATAAAAATTATAAATTGGTTCAATCCATTCAACAAACAATTTTTTATCTCGATTTTCAATTTTTTATTGGTTTTGAACTGTTCACTCAAAGGTCAGTTTAATACTTTTGCTCAAATTGATATATCAACTAGTTCTTGACCTAATAGATCTGGTCCAGTTCCAACAAAACTGAGCATAATGTTATTAAGTAAAAGAGTTATTACTTTTAATTTTTCGATTTGGCTTAAAAATTAACTTTTCAAAATGATTTGATTTGAAAAAAAAAAAAAATTTTAACCTTAATGATAAACACGAATAAAATGTGAGATCTTAAATCTGAATTGTGGTGTTTAAAAATTGAAGTGGAAAGGAGAGAATGATGAAAATAAAGAAATGGAGATGAGGCAAAGGGGAACACTGAATCCAGATTGCTTGGCTCAATCATATTTGCATGACCATCAAAGTGAGTGCAGTCACCTTGAGTTTTCCCTCTCAATTTGTACTATGTTGCCCCACCTTACACTCAACTCTTTTATTTTTATGCCATGCACTGTATAAATATATTTGGAGCAGTGCTTTAGAGTTTAGATTTTTTTATAATATTTTCAACAGCAACTCCCATGGTTTTTGGAAATCTTGTTTGTCCCCACTTTCCTCTTTTAAGTGGCTCAACCACTAATCAATCACTACATTTTTGAGAAAAAATACTGGCATTTTTTAAGTAAAAAGAAAACAGGTGATTTGATTTATTTAAGTGAAATTATGTCTAGTTAAAATAGTTAAATTAGTTTTAAAATGGGTTTCATCCTCATTTTGAGTATGAAGTAATTTTATACTTGTGGTTAATATATATTTTTTAATGAACATGTATAATGTAGAAAATTAATTACAGAGCACGCTCCATTTTATATCTTGAAAAATAAAAAAAGTTATGAAAATTTAAAGTGAATAAATTATGATTTAGATTGAATTCTCAACATAATCATGCTTTCTATAATAGCTAAAATAATACGGATACAATTAAATTTGTAAAAATATAAAATGGTATTAAATAAAACTATATTTTAAAGTTAATGTTTTTTACTATAGGTTCACGATATATATTTTAAATAATCTTATTATAGGTTCTAATTATATATACTCTTTTTAACACAATGCTTAGAACTACCCATAGAATCTCCTCAACCCTTAAATAGAATGATAATGTACTTAAGCGTATTCGAATCCACATCCTCTTACACTGGCAACAATGCTCATGCCAATTGAGTTAAAACTTAATCGGCAAGATTTTAAAAAACTCTTTAATTTAGATAGGCTCAAAACCTCATTTAAATTTTTTTTATTGTATTTATCCAAATAAATAACTTTATTTTTGAAAATTTTTAAATCTTACTAAAAATGAAAAATCTTCTCCAAATCTCTCCCCCAATATTAATCAAATTATGGTAGCCTCAATTTTCCATTATTCTCAGTTGCAAACACCTAATTTCCACGCTGATTAATAGATTTTACATTCAACGACGACATGATCATATTTTCAACTATTTCCAACACACAAAACACAAAAAGAAGAAGAATCACAACACCAACCTTTTAATTATTACTTTACACGTTTAACAACTAAGGATTATCCAAGTCTGCATCAAACTCTTAAAAATAGAAAACTTTTAAGAATTCCTCCGGAGATCTTGTATTAATTATACAAATTAAATTATATCAAGGGTTAAAATTTCAAATTTATGTATAATGTAGAGTTTTGAAAAATTTAAACCTTAATACTTATTTATTTTAGAATTATAATTAATTTAATAATATTATATTTCAGGAAATTATCCTACTAAGGATAGGACAAGTAGAATCATAAATTCACTTGATATCTCTTTTAGAAAAGCAACTATTGTTTGGAATAATTATGTTTAAAACAAGGTTTCGGTTTATAACAATTGTCATCCTAGTGTAGTTTTCATTAAGAACAACTCTTGTAGAGAACAACTAAAGTTTGGAACTAACTTTTGTTTAGAATAGTGCATTATACGAATAACTATGTTCAAAACAACCATTGTTTGGAACAACTTCTATTTAAAATAATAGTGTTCTTAAGAAAAGCTATTATTCGGAATAAGCTCTAATAAGAAAAACATTTGTAACGTCCCCCTACCCGAGACCGTTGCCGGAGTCAAGCAGGAGACATTACAAAACTTATCTTAGCACTTAAACAGTTTTCGTAGTAAACTATCCATTTGCGTCAAAGTCGCTAAAAAAATCATATCTCGAGTTACGAAACTCGAAATCCAATTCCGTAAATTTTCCCTGAAACTAGACTCATATATCTACTTACTAATTTTTTTATAGAAGTTTTTGTCAGGCCAATTAGTACAGTTTATTAGAAAAAGTCTCCCCTGTTTCAGGGTTCGGCTACTGATCTGACCCTTGTGCACTTCGAATCAAATTTCTTCCTGTACAGAAATCCAATGACTATTCCGTTTGTTTAAATTAAAAATAGACTCAATAATGAATCCATACATATAAAGTTTGAGTCCTAATTCTTAATACACAATTTATGGTGAATTTCTAAAGTCAAAACAGGGAATCCAGAAATTGCTCTAACCCTATTTCACAAAAACATAAATATCTCATAAAATAAAACTCTTTTACCTATTTTGTTTCTTCCATATAAAAATATATTCATTAAGCTTCAATTACATATTTTATTCATCATCTAATTCACTTTATACTATTTTTGGTATATTTTCAAAGTTGGACTATTGTTACTGTCCAAATATGTTTTAGTATAAAATGTTGATAACTAAGTTTATAACATCTTCATTTCTTCTCTCTACAATATTTACCAACACTTCCTCTTATTACTCTTCACTAACATATCAAAACATACCATACTTAAGGTTTTGGTAACATTTACAAAACATACCAAAATATTACTTAACAACTTAGATACTTTCAAAATGACCAAAAGACATCTAGGTAAAATGCAATTTTCCAAAAAGATAGAAACTTCACCAATTTGAGTTCGGGGATCGGCTTGTATGCTGAGTCCTTATACTTTCGTACTTAGCCTGCGCACGGAAACAAACCGTATGCTGAGAATATTCTCAGTGGTATTTCTATAAACAATAGCTTAATCAACTTTAAAACATGGTAATTCAAACACATTATTGCTATTATTCAATATCAATCAGTACTTTAATAATCTTTACTTTATTTACCCTTATTAACATGACTCGGACACTAATGGATACACGGATCCAACCCACACTCCGGGATAAGCACATAGTGCTTCATCGGAACAAATCCGGAACTTTAACATTATAGTACACAAAGTACTTCATCGGAACAAATTCAAAACTTTAACAGTAGTCGACACATAGTGTCTCATCGACTCAATGTCGGAATATCCCAATACTTCCAATTCCTATGACATGTCAACTATATCCGACTAGCCCGACACTGTTAATAGGGTATTCAAAATCACATTCATTTCAATATGGTAAAAATACTTACCTCATTCACATTTTCATACAATATAAATATTAAATATAGCAATAACGATTAAGCTCGGTTTATAGAAATACAAACCACTATTTATCGAATTTAATCGATATCTTCATTCACTTTCTCTTTTCCTTCTTTGATGACGATCGGTGCTACGTT
The DNA here is from genome assembly GCF_025698485.1 of Gossypium arboreum. Classification (NCBI taxonomy): domain Eukaryota; kingdom Viridiplantae; phylum Streptophyta; class Magnoliopsida; order Malvales; family Malvaceae; genus Gossypium; species Gossypium arboreum. The sequence goes on from NC_069079.1 coordinate 3,691,840, forward strand.
TGCTACTAACAATCATACAATTAAAATCATCAATATACTAATTCATAGAACACATTTTCACTTTCTATCAAACTTTTACAAAAATTCCAATTTCGTCCTTTTTCCATTACTAATCTTTTTTCTTTAACTTAAGCTTCATATTCTCTTTTAATCAACTCATTAACAATTTCTAACTCATAAAATTCATTATAAAACATAAATTTTGAGCTCTATTCAACTTAATCCCTATTTAAACCTAACTTAGAATTCCTTTAATAAATCACTCAATTTTCACTTCTAATTTCAATTTCTATCAATTTAACCCATAAAACCTCAATTTATTCAACTAAATCAATATCTAAAAATTTTCTATTTTTCTTCATTTTAACCTCATACATGTAGAACTTTGAATTAGGCATCCATAAACATAAAAATTATAAGAAAACAAGCTAAAACATATTACCAATCAAGCTTTAGGGCCTTAATCCTCAAATTTCCCTTTTCTATTTCTTTCTTTCTTTCTTTCTTTCTTTCTCACGTTTGCTCTTTGTAACTCTTTCTATCTTTCTTTCTTTTTTTTTACTTACTCATAAATCTATATTCAATATAATAATATTAATAATATAATATTATTCTAATAAAATAACTTAATCTATAAGAAAAACTACTTTAACACATTTAATATCTTTACCAACTATTACACATGTTATATCATACATTCACACACATGGCACTTAGGGTCTAATTGCTAGATTAGTCCCTTTACCAATCTTTAATCTATAATTAAACTTTTATACCGTATGCAATTTAGTCCTTTAAACTAAATTCAAGCTACTTCACTTAATTAAACACTAAATAACCATTCAACTATAATTCATAAATATTTCTAATAAATATTCATGAATTAATTTCACGGAAACAGTACTCAAGACTCAATTTCCGATACCGTAACTTTCGGTTCATTACAATTCTCTCCCCCTTAATAAATTTCGTCCTCGAAATTTACCTGAAAAGAGATGGGGGTATTGAGATCTCATCATTTCTTATGGTTCCCATGTAGCTTCTTCAACACTGTGACTTCGCCATAGCACTTTTACTAAAGGAATACGTTTATTACGTAATTCTTTTACCTCTCGTGCTAGAATCTCAACTGGTTCTTCTTCATACAATAAGTCAGGTTGAATCTCTACATTCTCGGTCGTAATAACATGTGAAGGATCGATCGATATCTTCTTAGCATAGAAACATGGAAGATATCGTGCATTTTCTGTAGTTCAGGAGGTAAGGCCAATCGATACGCTACTGGTCCAATTCTCTCAATAACTTTGTAAGGCCCAATAAAACGAGGACTTAATTTTCCTTTTGACCAAATCTTAGAATTTTCTTCCAAGGTGAAACCTTTAAAATACTTTATCCTCGATCGAGTATTCAATATCCCGTCGTTTCAAATCGCATACGATTTCGTCTATCAAAAGCGCTTTCAATCTTTCCCGAATTTTCTTAATCGTATTTTCCATTTCTTGAACCAATTCAGTCCAATCATCTTCTTCTCATTCAGTCATCCAACATACGGTGATCAGCATCTTCGTCCATACAAAGCCTCATACGGTGCCATCAGATACTTGATCGAAACTATTATTATATACAAATTCGCTAATGACAAATAATATTCCCATTAGACTCAAAATCAATCATACAGCTCAAGCATATCTTCTAAAATTTGTATTACCTGTTCAGATTGACCATTAGTCTGTGGATGAAAAGCTGTACTAAAGTGAAGTCGAGTACCGAAAGATTCATGTAATTGCTTCCAAAACCTTGACGTAAACCTTGGATCTCTGTCAGAAATTATTGATTTTGGAATACCATGTAATCTAATGATTTCCTGAACATAAACCTCAGCAAGTTTCTTTAACGACCAATCGGTTCTCACAGCTAAGAAATGAGCTGACTTCGTAAGTCGATCAACTATTACCCAAATAGCATTCTTTTTACTTGTAGACGTCGGTAATCCCGTCACAAAGTCTATCGTTATTCGGTCCCATTTCCATTCAGGAATATTGATAGGTTGAAGTAATCCTGATGGAACTTGATGTTCTGCCCTCACTCCGGGATAAGCACATAGTGCTTCATCGGAACAAATCCAGAACTTTAACATTATAGTACACAAAGTACTTCATCGGAACAAATTCGAAACTTTAACAGTAGTCGACACATAGTGTCTCATCGACTTAATGTCGGAATATCCCAATACTTCCAATTCCTATGACATGTCAACTATATCCGACTAGCCCGACACTGTTAATAGGGTATTCAAAATCACATTCATTTCAATATGGTAAAAATACTTACCTCATTCACATTTTCATACAATATAAATATTAAATATAGCAATAACGATTAAGCTCGGTTTATAGAAATACAAACCACTATTTATCGAATTTAATCGATATCTTCGCTCACTTTCTCTTTTCCCTTCTTTGATGACGATCCGTGCTACGCTTGCTACTAACAATCATACAATTAAAAATCATCAATATACTAATTCATAGAACACATTTTCACTTTCTATCAAACTTTTACAAAAATTCCAATTTCGTCCTTTTTCCATTACTAATCTTTTTTCTTTAACTTAAGCTTCATATTCTCTTTAATCAACTCATTAACAATTTCTAACTCATAAAATTCATTATAAAACATAAATTTTGAGCTCTATTCAACTTAATCCCTATTTAAACCTAACTTAGAATTCCTTTAATAAATCACTCAATTTTCACTTCTAACTTCAATTTCTATCAATTTAACCCATAAAACCTCAATTTAGTCAACTAAATCAATATCTAAAATTTTCTATTTTTCTTCATTTTAACCTCATACATGTAGAACTTTGAATTAGGCATCCATAAACATAAAATTATAAGAAAATAAGCTAAAACATATTACCAATCAAGCTTTAGGGCCTTAATCCTCAAATTTCCCTTTTCTATTTCTTTCTTTCTTTCTTTCTTTCTTTCTCACGCTTTGCTCTCTCGTAACTCTTTCTATCTTTCTTTCTTTTTTTACTTACTCATAAATCTATATTCAATATAATAATATTAATAATATAATATTATTCTAATAAAATAACTTAATCTATAAGAAAACTACTTTAACACATTTAATATCTTTACCAACTATTACACATGTTATATCATACATTCACACACATGGCACTTAGGGTCTAATTACTAGATTAGTCCCTTTACCAATCTTTAATCTATAATTAAACTTTTATACCGTATGCAATTTAGTCCTTTAAACTAAATTCAAGCTACTTCACTTAATTAAACACTAAATAACCATTCAACTATAATTCATAAATATTTCTAATAAATATTCATGAATTAATTTCATGGAAACAGTACTCAAGACTCAATTTCCGATACCGTAACTTTCGGTTCATTACAATTCTCTCCCCCTTAATAAATTTCGTCCTCGAAATTTACCTGAAAAGAGATGAGGGTATTGAGATCTCATTGTTTCTTATGGTTCCCATGTAGCTTCTTCAACACTGTGACTTCGCCATAGCACTTTTACTAAAGGAATACGTTTATTACGTAATTCTTTTACCTCTCGTGCTAGAATCTCAACTGGTTCTTCTTTATACGATAAGTCAGGTTGAATCTCTACATTCTCGGTCGTAATAACATGTGAAGGATCGATCGATATCTTCTTAGCATAGAAACATGGAAGATATCGTATTTTCGTAGTTCAGAGGTAAGGCCAATCGATACGCTCTTGGTCCAATTCTCTCAATAACCCGTAAGGCCCAATAAAACGAGGACTTAATTTTCCTTTTTGACCAAATCTTAGAATTTTCTTCCAAGGTGAAACCTTTAAAAATACTTTATCCCCGACTGAGTATTTAATATCCCGTCGTTTCAAATCTACATACGATTTCTGTCTATCAAAAGCAGTTTTCAATCTTTCCCGAATTTTCTTAACTGTACTTTCCATTTCTTGAACCAATTCAGGTCCAATCATCTTCTTCTCATTCAGTTCTGTCCAACATACGGGTGATCGGCATCTTCGTCCATACAAAGCCTCATACGGTGCCATCTGTATACTTGACTGGAAACTATTATTATATACAAATTCGGCTAATGACAAATAATATTCCCAGTTAGACTCAAAATCAATCATACAGGCTCGAAGCATATCTTCTAAAATTTGTATTACCCTTTCAGATTGACCATCAGTCTGTGGATGAAAAGCTGTACTAAAGTGAAGTCGAGTACCGAAAGATTCATGTAATTACTTTCAAAACCTTGACGTAAACCTTGGATCTCTGTCAGAAATTATTGATTTTGGAATACCATGTAATCTAATGATTTCCTGAATATAAACCTCAGCAAGTTTCTTTAACGACCAATCGGTTCTCACAGCTAAGAAATGAGCTGACTTCGTAAGTCGATCAACTATTACCCAAATAGCATTCTTTTTACTTGTAGACGTCGGTAATCCCATCACAAAGTCTATCGTTATTCGGTCCCATTTCCATTCAGGAATATTGATAGGTTGAAGTAATCCTGATGGAACTTGATGTTCTGCCCTCACTCCGGGATAAGCACTGTAACACCCCATACCCGAGTCCGTTACCGGAGTCGAACACAAGGTGCACACAGACTTAACTTAATTGTTTTCACAGTCCATAAAAAAAATTTTCCAGACAAGCTGGTTACTGCGTCACTGTCGCCTTAAAAATCATATCTTGAGTTTCAAAACTCGAAAATCAGTTTTGTAATTTTTCCCTGAAACTAGACTCATATGTCCATCTACATATTTTTTTCTAGAATTTTTGGTCTGGCAAATTAGTACAGTTTATTAGTTAAAATCTCCCATGTGACAAGGGTCGACTACACTGAACTTCGTGCGTTACAACTTGAATATCTCTCTGTACAGGGCTTCAATACTGATACCGTTTGTTTCTATAGAAACTAGACTCAAAGGGGAATCTATACATATATGGCATGACTCCTAATTATCTCTGGTTAATTTACAATGAATTTCCAAAGTCGGAACAGGGAATCTAGAAACCGTTCTGGCCCTATTTCACGAAAACCTAAATATCTCTTAACATACAACTCATATGACCGTTTCGTTTCTTCCATATGAAAGTAGATTCATCAAGGCTCATTTACATAATTTATTCACTATTTAATTCCATCTCTACTATTTTTAGTGATTTTTCACATCCACATCACTGCTGCTGCCAGCATCTATTTTTAGGGTAGACTTTATCTAACACATAGTTTCTATGATTCAACTAACCCTCTTGCATATATAGTCCAAAATATAATCATGATGAACCATTCTAATGGCTGATCGTTGCCAAACATTTCCATGCCTCTTAATGAGCATATACATACCGAATGATTATAACATTATGCTCAAAACATTTATAAGCCATTTTTGCATAGCTATCCAAAATTATACAAATCCAAAGGGTCCATGACCCACAACAAAAGGGGTAGTCCTATACATGCCATTTCAAAGCTCAACCAAAATTTGTACCAAAGGGTCTTTGATAGTGTGGGAGACTTCGACTTCCAAAAATCCCGAGTCCGATAGCTGACGAGCCAAAATCTATAAAACAAAGAAACAAAGAAACGGAGTAAGCAATTTATGCTTAGTAAGTTTGAGCGAAGAATTTAAGCACAACAGAGGTATAGCATCCATATAACTAAACGGATAATTCCGTATATACAAACTTTCAAATCATTTCTACTTTACATTCCAACCCCTATGTTCATACATAAGGGATCATCTTAGCCAAATACAGAAAGCTCATTACTCAACTGAGCGAATATTATTCGAAGGAACTCAACTATTCCAATGCACATACGAACATACCTCATTGCTGGAATTTTTGCAAGTGTATTAACTGAAATTTTTACAGCAAGATTGCTCATTTCCGAATCACGTACCTTCGAAATTTAACCAGATATAGCGACTCGCTCGATTGTCTTCGGGACATAGCCCGGTTATAGTGATTCGCACAATTGCCTTCGGGAATTAGCCCGGATTTAGTAACTCGCACGAATGCCTTCGGGACTTAACCCGGTTTTGGTAACTCGCACAAAATGCCTTCGGGACTCAACCCGGTTTTGGTCACTTAGCACAAAAGCCTTCGGGACTTAGCCCGGATACCATTCGAATAACCAAGCACATATATCAACAAATCAATACACATTCTTATTACATTCTCATTACCAAAGCTCAAACACAAGACACTTATCATATTTACAATTTCGGCTCAATAGCTACACACAAAGATCATGATTTCGATTTACTTGAGACATGATCTAATCAAATCATAATTTAAGCTCTATTACTCAAGAACTTACCTCGGATGTTGTCGAATGATTCCGATGGCTATTCGACCACTTTTTCCTTCCCTTTATCGGATTTAGCTCCCCTTTGCTCTTAAGCTTAATTTAACAAATAAATTGATTTAATCATTTGAGCATCGAAAGAGGAATTCAAGGTACTTAGCCCACATTTTTTTTCATTAGACATTAAAGTCACATATGTACGTAAATCATGAATCAAACTCAACACATTAGTTAGTACTCTCCTTAGCGAATTTTCCAAGCCAAGAATAGGCATCAATATGCTTGCCTCTAACCGAATGCATGCACACCAATCCCCTCATGTGGCGAATATGCATGTCCATGTTGAGGCCAATTATACACTTAATACCACACAAAAACAGCATGCATTTTACTAACTAACGCATTCCATATTGTAACTCAATACGCATCAATCATTTATTTCATAACCAAAACATCATCATATGCAAATATATACCTTGAGATAGTATATATGTCATACCAATACATCATGTGCAAACATATATATATATATATATATGCTAGAGCCGAATCTCAAAGTTGCTTATATCCAAATATAAACATATATCCAAAGCTAAAATCTTACCTACCATGCAATATGCATAAATCATACTTATGGATATACCATGGCCGAATACACCACAACACCATACCGTTTCGATTTTGGTCATGGTTAAACAAAGAACTTAATGTCTCACTCAAAAATGCTAAAAGAAAATCCAAGAATCCTCAATCCACCATCACATGTATCATTATCGAGCTTCATATTTAGCATACAATGGCATTAACACAACATCTACCTTGGCCGAATATCATCCCCATGACATAGCAAAGATTTGAACCATGGGCTAATAAGAACATCAAGTTAGCAACCAAAAATATGCATGAATCTCATGGCACAACATCAAACATACCTTAATCTTAATACAAGTATGGCCAAACCTCCTCCTAATCCTCTTCCAAACCAAGCATGAAGCAAAAACCCCTTCCTTCTTCCTTAGAATTTTCAGCTCAAAGAAATGAAAAAAAAGATGAACAACAATTTTTTTCTCTCTTTTCTTCAACTCACGGCAATAGGGGAAACACTCACCATTCTCTTTTTTTTCTTCCTTTCATTATTCAATTCCCATGCTCATTATTTTATTTTTTCTTACATACACCATTGTCCCAACATGTTTTATGACATGTTTTTGCCCATAATCCTTTGTCATGGCGGCCACTAGCTATTAGGGGGAATTTGACATGCAAGTCCCCCTTTGATTACATGCACTATTAGGTCTTTATAGATTAGCCTATCACATTTCAAAAGTGTCACACAAGTCCTAATAACTGAATTCACATGCAATCGACTAAATCAAGCTTGAAATTTTCACACATTCATAAATACATATTCTAGACAATAAATATTACGTTCAAACATTTCGGTGACTCGGTTTAGCGGTCCCGAAACCACTTCCGACTAGGGTCAATTTTGGGCTGTCACAACTCTCCTCACTTAAGAAATTTTCGTCCCAAAATCTTACCGTAAATAGGTTTGGGTATCGCTCTTTCATAGAGTTCTCGTGTTCCCAAGTAGCTTCTTCTATCCCGTGTTTGAGCCATAACACTTTCACTAGCGGAACCCTTTTGTTTCGCAACTCCTTCACTTCACGAGCTAGGATACGAATCAGTTTTTCTTCATAACTCACATCGGCTTGAATTTCAACCTCTGATGGACTAATTACGTGCGATGGATCAGATCTATAGCGTCGAAGCATCGAAACATGAAAGACGTCGTGAATCTTCTCAAGTTCAGGAGGCAAAATCAATCGATACGCAACTGGACCGACTCGTTCGGAGACTTCATATGGCCCGATGAACCTCGGACTCAATTTGCCTTTACGGCCAAATCTAAGTATCTTTTTCCAAGGCAAAACTTTAAGAAACACTTTATCTCCCACCTGATACTCAATGTCTTTTCGTTTCAAATCCGCGTACGATTTCTGACGATCTGCGGCTGTCTTTAGACTTTCACGGATTACTTTTATTTTCTGTTCCGCATCTTTAATCAAGTCCACTCCGAAAATTTTACTTTTACCGAGCTCGGTCCAAAACAATGGTGTACGGCATTTACGCCCGTACAAAGCCTCGTAAGGTACCATCTTAATACTTGATTGAAAACTGTTGTTGTGCGAATTCAATCAAAGGTAAATACCGCTCCCATGAACCATCGAACTCGAGGATGCAACATCTCAACATATCCTTAAGTATCCGAATTATCCGCCGGATTGACCATCGGTTTGGGGTGAAAAGCGCTAAAATGCAACTTGGTGCCCAAGGCTTCTTGTAATTTCTTCCAAAATCGCGAGGTGAATCTCGGATCTCTATCCGATACAATAGAAATAGGTACCCGTGTAATCTCACAACTGAGAAACGTACAATTCAATGAGTTTATCCAATGAAAAATCCGTGCGACGGGATAAAGTGAGCCGACTTAGTCACCTATCAACAACAACCCAAATCGCATCCTTCTTACTTGCGACAATGGCGGTCCGGACACAAAGTCCATTGTGACTCGATCCCATTTCCACTCGGGTATCTTGATCACCAAGTAATCTCAAGGCACTTGATGTTCCGCTTTCACTTGTTGACATATTAAACATCTCGAGACAAAGTCGGAGATGTCTCGTTTCATACCATGCCACCAAAATCGACGTTTCAAATCATTGTACATCTTCGTACTCCCCGGGTGAATTGACATTCGGCTACAATGGGCTTCGTTCAGAATCATCGAAATGAATTTCGAATTCCTTGAAACACACAAACGACTTCTGAACCTCAAACAATCATCATCATCAATTTGAAACTCCGATTCCTTGTTCGGAACACACTCAGCCTGTTTTGCCACCAATTCATCATCGACTTTCTGGGCTTCACGAATTTGATGAATCAATAATGGTTTGGCTTTTAATTCGGCTACTAACACATTGTCGGGTAGAATGCATAAGTGTACATTCATCGCTTCAGTTTAACAGTGATTTCCGCTTAAGGCGTCCGCAACCACATTAGCCTTTCCCGGGTGATAATCAATGACCAGCTCATAATCTTTCAACAACTCAAGCCAACGCCTTTGTCGTAGATTCAAGTCTCTTTGAGTCATCAAATATTTGAGACTTTTGTGATCCGAAAATACATGGCACTTCTCACCAAATAAGTAATGTCGCCATATTTTCAAGGCGAATACGATGGCAGCTAATTCGAGATCATGAGTCGGATAATTCTTCTCATGTGGCTTTAATTGTCTCGACGCATAGGCCACAACTCGACCTTCTTGCATCAATACGCAACCTAACCCAAGTAGGGAGGCGTCGCTATAGATGACAAACTCTTTGCCGGATTCGGGCTGCACTAATACTGGAGCTTCCGTCAAATGAGTTTTCAATTGATCGAAACTTTTCTGACACTTTTCCGTCCATTCAAACTTGACATCTTTCTGAAGCAGTTTCGTCATGGGTGTGGTTATCATCGAGAATCCTTTTACAAACCGTCGGTAGTAACCGGCAAGTCCCAAAAAGCTCCGAACCTCAGTAATATTTCTGAGGCTTCCAGTTAAGTATGGATGAAATTTTGCTCGGCCGACTCGAATACCCGTGCAGATACCACATGACCCAAGAAGCTAACCTCTCTTAACCGTAACTCACACTTGTTGAACTTAGCATACAACCGCTTCTCCCGTAAAATTTGCAACACTAATCTCGGTGTTCAAGATGTTCGGTCTCATCTCTTGAATAGACCAAGATGTCATCAATGAACACAACTACGAACCGATCCACATATGGTCCAAGATCCGATTCATCAAAACCATAAATACCGCAGGGCATTAGTGAGCCCAACGGCATCACTAAGAACTCAGAGTGACCATATCTCGCTCAAGGCGATTTTGGGTATGTCCGAATCTCGAATTCGCAACTGATAATAGCCCGATCTCAAATCTATCTTTGAAAACACTAAGGCTCCCTTTAGTTGATCAAACAAATCATCAATACGCGGTAACGGATATCTATTCTTTATCGTCACTTTATTCAGCTGACGATAGTCAATGCACAACCTCATGGTTCCGTCCTTCTTTTTCACAAACAATACTGGTGCACCCCAAGGTGAGAAACTTGGTCGAGCGAAACCTCTATCCGTCAATTCTTGCAACTGAGCTTTCAATTCCTTCAACTCAGTTGGTGCCATACGATACGGAGCTATCGAAATTGGCGTAGTCCCTGGTACAAGCTCAATACCAAACTCTATCTCCCGAACAGGTGGCAAACCCGGTAATTCTTCTGAAAAACATCCGGTATTCACAAACCACCGCAAGCAGATTCAGTTTTATTTCTAACTCCTTATCATCAAGTACATACGCAAGGTATGCTTCGCACCCCTTTCTTACATATTTCTGGGCTAACATTGATGATATTAGAGCTGGCAACCCCTTTAAGTTCGTAGACTCAACTCGGATCATCTCGTTATTTGCACACCTCAAATCAATAGTCTTGCTTTTGCAATTCACAACCGCATCATGCACGGTCAACTAATCCAACCCAAGAATAACATCAAATTCATCGAACGGCAAAAGCATCAAGTCCGCCGGAAAACAGGAACCTTGAATTACTAGGGGACATTTCTTACACACTTTGTCGACCAACACGTAACGACCCAAGGGATTTGACACCTGAATTACGAACTCAGTAGACTCAATAGGTAAAGTCTTACTAGATGCTAAGGTTTCGCATATATAAGAATGAGTGGAACCAGGGTCAATCAAAGCAATCACATTAGTATCAAAGAGAGTGAAAGTACCGGTAATAACATCTGGCGAGGAAGCATCCTCGCGTGCGCGTATAGCATAAGCCCTAGCAGGAGCACGAGCCTCAGATCTGGTCGCAGCATCTCTAGATCCTTTCTGACCACCAGTAGCATTGCCCGTATTTCTTGATGGTCTACCTCGAGCAGTGGTAGCACCCGGTTTCCCACTCTGATCTACATTCTGTTCAGACAACCTCGGGCAATCTTTAATGAAGTGGTCGACTTATCCGCACTTGTAACAGGAGCGGTCACGGAATCTACAACTCCCAGAATGCCATTTACCACAATATTGGCACTCCGTTCTGTCCCGACGATCATTGCCAACACTAGCGATTGAAGTGACTCGCGTGCCCATAGGGGGTCGATCGCGGTCTCTTCTAGAAAAGCCCAAAGTGTCTCTAGATCGGCCTAAGCCATCTTTAAATTTCTTTGATGACTGTGGGATGGGCTTCCCCGAAGACCTCTTACGAAACTCCCTTGCTCCCCCTTCAGCTTTTCTTTTCTCCACACTGAGCTCCTCGGCTTTGGAAGCTCGCTCGACAAGTACCACAAATTCTGGGATTTCCAAGATGCCAACATACAGCTTTATATGTCATTCAGTCCATCTTCGAAACGTTTACACATCACGGCTTCGGAGGAAATGCATTCTCGTACGTATCGACTAAGCCTCACAAATTTTCGTTCATAGTCGGTAACCGACATGGAACCTTGTTTGAGTTCAAGAAATTCCTTCCGTTTTTGGTTAATGAATCTTTGACTAATATACTTCTTCCGAAACTCGGTTTGGAAGAACTCCCAAGTTACTTGCTCTCGGGGCACAACAGAAGTCAGAGTACTCCACCAGTAGTAGGCAGAATGGCGTAGCAAGGAGATAGTACACTTTAGGCATTCATCGGGTGTACAAGATAGCTCATCGAGTACCCGGATAGTGTTGTCCAACCAAAATTCAGCTTGCTCGGCATCGTCGCTATCCGTAGCCTTAAATTCAGTAGCCCCATGTTTTCGGATTCTGTCAACTGGGGGCTTATTCGACCTTATTTGGTCGGCCATCGGAGGCATTGTAGGTGCGGGGGCTGTGTTTGTTGGGAATGGAGGTTGTGGAACAGCCGTATTAGTTCGAATGTATTGGTTGAACCAATCATTCATCACGCTATAAAAGGCTTGCCTAGCCTCATCATTCGGATTGCTAGCAATAGGTTGATAGTCCGCCGGTGCTGTCCCTTGTGCGGGAGCAGGCGCCACACTCTCCACATCATCAGCTATCACTCGGTTGGGATCGGGATCCATTACTATAAATAAACACAAATTCAAATGTCAGAAATCACCACACTATCAATTAATCACAAAATGGCATGTATAGCTAGGCCCAAACGTATTACGGTAGTCCTAGAATCGACTAAACCGTGGCTCTGATACCAATAAAATTGTAACACCCGTGCACTGAGTCCGTTATCGGAGTCGAACACAAGGTGCACACAGACTTAACTTAATTGTTTTCACAGTCCATAAAAAAAATTTTCCAGACAAGCTGGTTACTGCATCACTGTCGCCTTAAAAATCATATCTTGAGTTTCAAAACTCTAAAATCAGTTTTGTAATTTTTCCCTGAAACTAGACTCATATGTACATCTACATATTTTTTTCTAGAATTTTTGGTCGGGCCAATTAGTACAGTTTATTAGTTAAAGTCTCCCATGTGACAAGGGTCGACTACACTGACCTTCGCGCATTACAACTTGCATATCTCTCTGTACAGGGCTTCAATACTGATACCGTTTGTTTCTATAGAAACTAGACTCAAAGGGGAATCTATACATATATGGCATAACTCCTAATTATCTCTGGTTAATTTACAATGAATTTCCAAATTCAGAACAGGGAATCCAGAAACCGTTCTGGACCTGTTTCACGAAAACCTAAATATCTCTTAACATACAACTCATATGACCGTTTCGTTTCTTCAATATGAAAGTAGATTCATCAAGGCTCATTTACATAATTTATTCACTATTTAATTCCATCTCTACTATTTTTAGTGATTTTTCACATCCACATCACTGCTGCTGCCAGCATCTATTTTTAGGGTAGACTTTCTCTTTTTCCTTCTTTGATGACGTATCCGGTGCTACGTTTGCTACTAACAATCATACAATTAAAAATCATCAATATACTAATTCATAGAACACATTTTCACTTTATATCAAACTTTTACAAAAATTTCAATTTCGTCCTTTTTCCATTACTAATCTTTTTTCTTTAACTTAAGCTTCATATTCTCTTTTAATCAACTCATTAACAATTTCTAACTCATAAAATTCATTATAAAACATAAATTTTGAGCTCTATTCAACTTAATCCCTATTTAAACCTAACTTAGAATTCTTTTAATAAATCACTCAATTTTCACTTCTAACTTCAATTTCTATCAATTTAACCCATAAAACCTCAATTTATTCAACTAAATCAATATCTAAAAATTTTCTATTTTTCTTCATTTTAACCTCATACATGTAGAACTTTGAATTAGGCGTCCATAAACATAAAAATTATAAGAAAATAAGCTAAAACATCTTACCAATCAAGCTTTAGGGCCTTAATCCTCAAATTTCCCTTTTCTATTTCTTTCTTTCTTTCTTTCTTTCTTTCTTTCTTTCTTTCTTTCTTTCTCACGTTTGCTCTCTGTAACTCTTTCTATCTTTCTTTCTTTTTTTTTACTTACTCATAAATCTATATTCAATATAATAATATTAATAATATAATATTATTCTAATAAAATAACCTAATCTATAAGAAAAACTACTTTAACACATTTAATATCTTTACCAACTATTACACATGTTATATCATACATTCACACACATGGCACTTAGGGTCTAATTGCTAGATTAGTCCCTTTACTAATCTTTAATCTATAATTAAACTTTTATACCGTATGCAATTTAGTTCTTTAAACTAAATTCAAGCTACTTCACTTAATTAAACACTAAATAACCATTCAACTATAATTCATAAATATTTCTAATAAATATTCATGAATTAATTTCACAGAAACAGTACTCAAGACTCAATTTCTGATACCGTAACTTTCGGTTCATTACAATTCTCTCCCCCTTAATAAATTTCGTCCTTGAAATTTACCTGAAAAGAGATGGGGGTATTTAGATCTCATCGTTTCTTATGGTTCCCATGTAGCTTCTTCAACACTGTGACTTCGCCATAGCACTTTTACTAAAGGAATACGTTTATTACGTAATTCTTTTACCTCTCGTGCTAGAATCTCAACTGGTTCTTCTTCATACGATAAGTCAGGTTGAATCTCTACATTCTCGGTCGTAATAACATGTGAAGGATCGATCGATATCTTCTTAGCATAGAAACATGGAAGATATCGTGCATTTTCTGTAGTTCAGGAGGTAAGGCCAATCGATACGCTACTGGTCCAATTCTCTCAATAACTTCGTAAGGCCCAATAAAACGAGGACTTAATTTTCCTTTTTGACCAAATCTTAGAATTTTCTTCCAAGGTGAAACCTTTAAAATACTTTATCCCCGATCGAGTATTCAATATCCCGTCGCTTCAAATCAGCATACGATTTCGCTCTATCAAAAGCGCTTTCAATCTTTCCGAATTTTCTTAATCAGACTTTCCATTTCTTGAACCAATTCAGTCCAATCATCTTCTTCTCATTCAGTTCATCCAACATACGGTGATCAAGATCTTCGTCCATACAAAGCCTCATATACGGTCTGTCTCAGATACTTGACTAGAAACTATTATTATATAAAAATTCGCTAATGACAAATAATATTCCCAGTTAGACTCAAAATCAATCATACAGTGCTCAAGCATATCTTCTAAAATTTGTATTACCTGCTCAGATTGACCATCGATGCGTGGATGAAAAGTCGTACTAAAGTGAAGTCGAAATCGAAAGATTCATGTAATTACTTCCAAAACCTTGACGTAAACCTTGGATCTCTGCAGAAATTATTGATTTTGGAATACCATGTAATCTAATGATTTCTAACATAAACCTCAAGAAGTTTCTTTAACGACCAATCGCTTCTCACAACTAAGAAATGAGTGACTTCGTAAGTCGATCAACTATTACCCAAATAGCATTCTTTTACTTGTAGACATCGGTAATCCCGTCACAAAGTCTATCGTTATTCGGTCCCATTTCTATTCAGAATATTGATAGGTTGAAGTAATCCCGATGGAACTTGATGTTCGCCTCGATCGTTGACAAGTCAAACACTTTGCCACATATTCGCTATATCCTTTTTCATTCCCGACCACCAATACAATTCACGTAAATCACGATACATTTTCATACCTCCGTGATGAAATGCAAATGGACTATTATGAGCTTCTCGAAGAATTAACTCTTTCAACTCAGAATTATCTGGAATGCAAAGTCGATTCTGAAATCTTAGACAACCATTTCCATCAATGCAAAAATTTTCTGTTGTACCATTCTGAATCATCTCCCTTTTCTTTAACAACTTACCATCTTCTAACTGTGCTGATCTGATTCGATCAAACATTACTGGCTTTATTCTTAATTCAGTCAAAAGACTTCCATCTTCAGTGATACTAAGTTGTGCAAACATTGCTCGTAATTCACCACGCTTTTTCTCCTCGGTCGTCGGCTACTACATTAGCCTTCCTTGGATGATAGTCTATGACACAATCATAGTCTTTCGTAAGCTCTATCCAACGCCTTTGTCTCGATTCAATTCTTTTTGAAAGCAGATACTTCAAACTTTTATGATCCAGATAAACATAGCACTTTTCACCATAAAGATAGTGCCTCCAAATCTTCAAGGCAAAAATTACAGCTGCTAATTCTAAATCATGAGTTGGATAGTTGCGTTCATGCGGTTTCAGTTGCCGTGAAGCATAAGCAATGACTTTCCTGTTCTGCATCAGTACACATCCCAGTCCACTCAATGAAGCATCACTGTACACTACAAAATCTCTTTCTGATTCTGGTAAAGTCAACATCAGTGCCTCTATTAACATTCGGTTTAATGCTTCAAAACTTTTCTGACATTGCTCATTCCAAACAAATGGAATATTCTTCTGTAGTAGCGTGGTCATCGGTAAGGCTATCTTTGAAAATTCGTTGACGAATCTTCGATAGTAACCAGCTAATCCGAGAAAACTTCGTACCTCTGATATATTCTTAGGAACTTTCCACAGAATAACTGCTTCAATCTTCTTTGGATCCACTCTAATTCCATCCGCTGATACGACATGTCCAAGAAACACGACTTCTGATAACCAGAATTCACACTTGCTTAATTTTCCATACAATTGCTTTTCTCGTAGTATTTACAAAATAATCCGGAGATATTGCCCATGATCTTTTTCTGACTTGGAATACACCAAAATATCGTTGATAAAAACTATTACGAACTGATCCAAGTATGGCTGAAAAATCCGATTCATAAGATCCATAAAAGTAGCAGGGGCATTTGTCAGTCCAAATGGCATTACTAAGAATCCATAATGCCCATACCTCGTACGGAATGCCGTCTTCAATATGTCACACACTTTTACTTTCAACTGATAGTATCCCGACCTCAGATCAGTCTTTGAAAATACGGAAGCTCCTTTCAGTTGATCAAACAAATCATCTATTCGGGGAAGTGGATAGTTGTTCTTGACAGTCAATTTGTTGAGTTGTCGATAATCAATGCACAACCGCATCGACCCATCTTTCTTCTTAACAAATAACATTGGAGCTCCCCTTGGTGATGTACTAGGTCGTATAAAACCTCTGTCCAATAAGTCTTGTAGTTGTATTTTTAATTCCTTTAGCTCAGTAGGTGCCATACGGTACGGAGGTATCGATACCGGATCTGTACCTGGGTAGACTTCAATCACAAATTCTACCTCTCGATCAGGGGGTAATCCAGGTAATTCCTTAAGGAATAAATCAGAAAATTCACATACAGTCCGAATTTTACTACACTGACTTTCAACTGAATCCGAATTAATCACATATGCTAAGAAATCATTACAACCTCGATAAAGAAGCTTGCTAGCTTTAATGGCCGAAACAATACGAATTGATCCATTAGTTTGAATACCATTTACTTCAATTGTATCTTAACTTTCATTCTGAACAATAAACTTCTTCTTATAACAGTCTAAAATCACTCCATGTTCTGATAACCAGTCCATTCCCAAAATAACATCAAAGTTGCCAAATGGCATAATCAACAAATCAACATGGAATATTCTATCTTGAATCATTAACGAACATCTTTGACATATATGGTTCACTAAAGTAGTTTGTCCCAGTGGACTAGACACTTCTATCATAACTTTAGACAATTCAGACTCTAATTTTTTTGTCTCAACTACTTTCGTATTAACATATAAATGTGATGACCCAGGGTCTATTAAAGCATAAACGGGTGCTGAATTCAATAAGAATATACCTGTCACCACATCGTGAGCATCTTTCTCTTCTCGAGTCCTCACAACATACGCTCGAGCTGGAGCTCTAGCTTCAGATTGTTGTGTAGCACTCTCACTAGTTCTTCTAGTACCACCTCTAGCAAACGAACTACTTGGCCGATCCTCGGCCTCGGAAGCAAATTCAGATCTTTGCACTCATCGCGGTGTTGTTCCGTATATCTTTGGGCAATCTTTAATAAAGTGATCGGTAGCTCCACAACGGAAACAACCTCCAGTCAACTTTCTACATTCTGTTTTGTGTCGATTTCTACAATGTTCACATATTGGAATTTCAGTATTCTGAACTGGACTTCGGATACTGCCAGTAGACACAGTAGTCTGTCTTTTCCGACCTCGATCACTTCTTTCCAATCGAGAACTAAATCTCCAATTACCTCGTGATTCCTTTGACCGCTTAGGCTGCGGACTTAAACTAACCATTCCGGGACGTTTTTCAATCGAACGAGCAACTTCAGACTTTTTATCCCTTCCGAGAATTTGCTTAATTATCTTAGCTCTTTCCATTAAATCCGCAAACTCAGTGATTCTAAGAGGCATCAACTGTAGTCTAAATTCATCACATAATCCTCTTAAAAATCTTTTACATCGGTCGGCTTCAAATAGTACAAACTCAAGGGCATATCTCGCTCAATCTCGAAATTCTCGCTCATAATCCACTATAAGCATCTCACCTTGTTTCAGTGTTAAGAACTCTTGTCTTTTATCCTCTATGTACATTTCTCCCAAATACTTATTTTGAAACTCTTTTTGAAAGAAGTCCCAACTTATCTGTTCCTCAAGTACATTCTGAATCACTGATTCCCACCATACTAAAGCTTCCTCTTGCAGTAGTGAGACAACACACACTAAGCTTTCTTGTGGTGTACATTCAAGTTGCTTCAGAACTCTCTTTGTAGTCTTTAACCAATTTTCAGCAGTAGTCGAATCAATTCTCTTTGCACCCAAAAATTCTGTAGCTCCATATTTTCTCAATTCTTTAATTGGAGCTCTTCGGGTAGTAGGGATAGAGGACGTAGCAAGCATAGTTCCTACCACTTTTTGAAGGGCATCGGTGATTATTCTAAAGACTTCAGTATTATCACTTTCAACATTTGGTTGATTTCCTACTAGATTCACACTTGGAGTTGCAGACTCTGATTCATTCACATTATACGGTTCATTATCTTCACTATACATCTCTTGATCAGTATCCTCAATGCTTTTATCAGACATTCTTAATGCTATAAAACAAAAATATTCAACAAACATATCAGCATCCAATCCCAACTCAAATTTGACTCAGTAATGGCATGTACCTCTAGATTCACATTGACATTCGATTTTGTCTTAGAACAAACTAAACCTAACTAGCTCTGATACCAATCAATATTGTAACGTCCCCCTACCCGAGACCGTTGCCGGAGTCAAGCAGGAGACATTACAAAACTTATCTTAGCACTTAAACAGTTTTCGTAGTAAACTATCCATCTGCATCATGATTGCTAAAAAAATTATATCTCGAGTTACGAAACTCGAAATCTAATTCCATAAATTTTTCCTAAAACTAGACTCACATATCTACTTACTAATTTTTTTCTAGAATTTTTTGTCAGGCCAATTAGTACAGTTTATTAGAAAAAGTCTCCGCTGTTTTAGGGTTCAGCTACTCTGACCCTTGTGCACCACGAATAAAATTTCTTCCTGTACAGAAACACAATGACTATTCCATTTATTTAAATTAAAAATAGACTCAATAATGAATCCATACATATAAAGTTTGAGTCCTAATTCTTAATACACAATTTATGGTGAATTTCTAAATTCAAAATAGGGAATCCGGAAATTGCTCTAACCCTGTTTCACCAAAACATAAATATCTCATAAAATAAAACTCTTTTACATATTTTGTTTCTTCCATATAAAAATAGATTCATTAAGCTTAAATTACATATTTTATTCATCATCTAATTCACTTTATACTATTTTTGGTATATTTTCAAAGTTGGACTATCATATCTGTCCAAATATGTTTTAGTATAAAATGTTGATAACTAAGTTTATAACATCTTCATTTCTTCTCTCTACAATATTTACCAACACTTCCTCTTATTACTCTTCACTAACATATCAAAACATACCATACTTAAGGTTTTGGTAACATTTACAAAACATACCAAAATATCACTTAACAACTTAGATACTTTCAAAATGACCAAAAGACATCCTAGGTACAATGCCATTTTCCGTAAAGATAGAAAGTTCACCAATTTGAGTTCGGGATCGGCTTGTATGTCTTTGAGTGCTTATACTTTCAGACCTAGCCTGCAAGACGAAACAAACCGTGCGCTGAGAATACTCTCAGTGGTATTTCTATAAACAATAGCTTAATCAACTTTAAAACATGGTAATTCAAACACATTATTGCTATTATTCAATATCAATCAGTACTTTAATAATCTTTACTTTATTTACCCTTATTAACATAACTCGGACACTAATGGATACACGGATCCAACCCACACTCCGGGATAAGCACATAGTGCTTCATCGGGACAAATCCAGAACTTTAACATTATAGTACACAAAGTACTTCATCGAACAAATCCAAACTTTAACGAAGAGTCGACACATAGTGTCTCATCGACTCAATGTCGAATATCCCAATACTTCCAATTCCTATGACATGTCAACTATATCCGACTAGCCCGACAATGTTAATAGGGTATTCAAAATCACATTCATTTCAATATGGTAAAAATACTTACCTCATTCACATTTTCATACAATATAAATATTAAATATAGCAATAACGATTAAGCTCGGTTTATAGAAATACAAACCACTATTTATCGAATTTAATCGATATCTTCGTTCACTTTCTCTTTCCTTCTTTGATGACGTATCCGTGCTACGTTTGCTACTAACAATCATACAATTAAAATCATCAATATACTAATTCATAGAACACATTTTCACTTTCTATCAAACTTTTACAAAATTCCAATTTCGTCCTTTTTCCATTACTAATCTTTTTCTTTAACTTAAGCTTCATATTCTCTTTTAATCAACTCATTAACAATTTCTAACTCATAAAATTCATTATAAAACATAAATTTTGAGCTTTATTCAACTTAATCCCTATTTAAACCTAACTTAGAATTCTTTTAATAAATCACTCAATTTTCACTTTTAACTTCAATTTCTATCAATTTAACCCATAAAACCTCAATTTATTCAACTAAATCAATATCTAAAAATTTTCTATTTTTCTTCATTTTAACCTCATACATGTAGAACTTTGAATTAGGCATCCATAAACATAAAAATTATAAGAAAATAAGCTAAAACATCTTACCAATCAAGCTTTAGGGCCTTAATCCTCAAATTTCCCTTTTCTATTTCTTTCTTTCTTTCTCACGTTTGCTCTCTGTAACTCTTTCTATCTTTCTTTCTTTCTTTCTTTCTTTTTACTTACTCATAAATCTATATTCAATACAATAATATTAATAATATAATATTATTCTAATAAAATAACTTAATCTATAAGAAAACTACTTTAACATATTTAATATCTTTACCAACTATTACACATGTTATATCATACATTCACACACATGGCACTTAGGGTCTAATTGCTAGATTAGTCCCTTTACTAATCTTTAATCTATAATTAAACTTTTATACCGTATGCAATTTAGTCCTTTAAACTAAATTCAAGCTACTTCACTTAATTAAACGCTAAATAACCATTCAACTATAATTCATAAATATTTCTAATAAATATTCATGAATTAATTTCACGGAAACAGTACTCAAGACTCAATTTCTGATACCGTAACTTTCGGTTCATTACAACATTACTGCAACACAACTCTTGTTTGGAACAATTTCTACGTTGAGAACAATCCACAAAGTTAGAATGATCCTCTTTCAGGAGAAACCCTTATCTTGCATTTTAAGAGATGTTCTATGGAAGATGTTTACTTCACTAAAGTAGAAGAAGTGGAAGTAATTCGAGAATATGACAAGGTTAGAATGATCCTCTTTCAAGAGAAACCTTTATCTTGCATTTCAAGAGATGTTCTATAGAAGATGTTTCACATGGTGCTACTTCACTAAAGTAGAAGAAGTGGAAGTAATCCGAGAATATGACAAGGTTTTTAGGACTCTTGTGATGTTTTAGAGAGTTTGGCTTGATAGATTGGATATGGAGGTAGTTAAGAAGTTTCCTCTTAACCTTCTTCTGTAACACTGAGTGCTTCTCCCTTCTTTCGGAAACATAGTAAACTATTTTTTACTATTCACCATCACCAACAAAACCCTTCACCACCCCTTTTTAACCATTAATCATTGTACTTGAAAAATAATTTCATTACTTATTAATTATTTAGCTTTGTAACTCCCATTCTTGAGACACTATCAATAAGAGCCTTTCACAACTAGTGAAGGGACTTTTGGCATTTTGACTCTCAAAATTCTCTCTAAAAAATTTTCAACTTGTTTCTTTGTTTAGTCTTATCATTAACCACATTTCTCTTTCTCCACCTTACCAACCATCACTTGTCACTATGCTTAACATTATTGGATCTACTCTAATTTTCTTATCCATTTTTTTGGTATAAACAATATAAAAAAAGGGACAAGAAATTGTTTGCGTAGTTCGGTTTCCTTAAATCCGTGAAGCCTACCTTAGGGAGATAAATTCACTACTTTTAATCTCAATACAAACAACGATCCTAGTTCTATCACTCCCCAATATAGGATCCTCTCTTATACTCATATTGGATCTTTCACCATTAAATTCTCCCCCTAAGAACTTAGTAAACTCACAAACAAAAGGTTTTACTTTCTCAAATGCACTCTTCACAGTAATGTTCCTTATAGAATTGGTATGTGCTCTCGGTAATCAACCCATAAACCTATACAAGTTTATCAAATTATATAGAAGTTTTCAAGACTTGCTAACATATTAAAGATCAATTACAGTCTCCTCTAAACAACAACTAAAATAGTTAAATACAATATAATAACGACAACCAAAGTAAGGTAGATTGTTGGAAGATAAGTTTTCAAGTTTTGTCCCAATCTAACATCCTTGATCCAAGAGATTTGGTATGATTTGTCATGGTCGTGTGAAACCTGCACTTAATTTTTGAAAAATAAATGGATCACACGGCCTAGCTGTAATGACCCAAATTTTAAGGTCATTGGAAAAATTAAAATTTTCGGGTCATTATTTTTGCAAAATGAATTCGTAAATATTTCTAATAAATATTTACGAAGCTAGTAGTGTAGTTGATTAGACTTTGATTAAGTGAATTAGCTTAAATTAAGGCTAATTTAGTGAAAGGACTAGATTGAATAAAGTGTGAAGGTTTAATTATAAATTGTAGGAAAGCCAAGGGACTAAATTAGCAATTAGGCCATAAGGTGACAAATGTATGGTAAAAATAAATAAAATATGTAAAAATATAAATGGTACACATGTAAGAAACATGTGTATTTACTTATTTTATAAGAAAATAATAATAATGATTAAAGTATATTATAATAATATAATATAATAAAGTAATTAAATAAAAAATAAAATAAAAGAAAGAAATAAAAGAAAGAATGAAAACGAAACAGAGCAAGGAAAGAAAGAAAGAAAAAGGGAAAGAAAAAGAAAAGGAAAATTTAGGGTTTTAGAGTTCCAAGCTTGATTGGTAAGTCAATTTGATCCCTCTCTCTTGTAATTTTGATGTCTATGGAATCCTAGGAAAGAATACTACTTGAGTTATGTTGAAATTTAGAAAGTTATTGAATTTTTAAATGTTGATTAAGTTGAATAAATGGAAGAATTAAGTGTTAATTTGATGGAAATTCAAGTTAGAAGTGGGAGAAGGATTAAATTGTGAAAGAAAATATAAGTCTTGCAATAATAGGGATTGAATTGAGAAGATGTTATAATTAGTGTTTTATGCTGTAAATTTAAGAGTTGGAATAGTTTAAAATAATAATTGGATGAAAATATAGGATTTGTTTTGAAGAAAAAGAATGGTTATTGTGGAAGGACTAAATTGGAATTTAACTAAAAAATACATGGAAATACAAGAGTGTGTTATTAAATGATATATATTGATAATTTTAAATGTTAAATTTTATGTAACCAACGTAGCACTGGAAACATCATCGAAAAAGGGAAAGGAGAAAGTGAACGAGGAAATCGAGTAAACTCGAGAAGTTCAGTTTGTATTTCTATAAACTACGCTTAATGATTTAATACAATGTAATTGCTATTTTTAGTAGTTAGAATGTATAATGAATGATATGATAGAAATTATTACTGCTTTTGTATTGAAATGTAATGATTTGTACACCCTATTAACAAGTGTCGGACTATTCGGATATAATTGGCATGCCATAGGATTGGAAGTGTTCAGGGATATTCCGACTGTGTGTCGATAAGACATTATATGTGTCAACTACTGTGACTGTTTCGGATTCGTTCTGAAGAGGTACTCTGTACCTAACTATGACTGTTACTGCTACTGTTAATGTTACCCTACGATGTATTCCGGTTTTGACCAATGAAACACTGTACATTATCCCCGGTGTGTGGGTTGGATCTGTGTATCCGTCCAGGTCCGAGTTATGTTAATAGGGGTAATTGAAAGTACTAAAGACAAAAACTGTCTGCTATTGATTATGTGACTGTGACTGTTATATAAGTATTGAAAGATATTGAATGGTATAAAAAGTATAAAAAGAATTGTTTAAATACATTTAAGAGTTATAAGTTAAAGGTAAGTGATGAAGCTAATAAGATTATGAAATAAAAAGTTATGTTACAATGTATATACATAGCTTATTATTGTTTAAGCATTAGTTTATAGAAATACCATTGAGTGTATACTCAGCGTACGGTATGTTTCCATGCGCAGGTTTAGGTACGAAAGAAAGTTAAGGACTCAGCATCCAAGCTAATCCCGAACTCAAAGTGGTGAATACTTTTCTTTTGGTAAAATGGCATGTAACTAGATTGTTAAGGTGTTATTTTGTATATGATAGTGTATAAACATGAAATTTGTTGAAGTATGGTATGAAATATGCATATTTTGGTAGTTAAACTTACATGAGTTTGACTAGTATGATAATGTTGTATAATTTTGATATGAATTGTGGTACATAATTCTTAAGAGGTATTGAAGTGAATGAATGAATATTTGCTAAGTTTGAATGGCATAATGATTGATATTTGATTTAAGAACTATTAGTAAATGTTTGGGCATGAAATAGATGTGTTTAGCATGTGAAAATAGCTTAAAAATGATCAAAAATCATGTTTTCACACGGCCAAGTCACATGGGCGTGCGCCCAGGTCGTGTGAATAAGTCAGAATCTGCCCATGGCCTGGCCCCACGGCCATGTTCCAGGCCACACGGGCGTGTGCCTTTATCTCCAAGGAAAAATTTCTAAAGTTGCCAGTTTAGTCCCGAATCACTTCTAAAACATATATTGGGCCCCGTAGGCCCATATTAGGGACTTTATGATGAAATTTGATGAATATTGATCTGGAATGTAAAGTGTATGACTAGGCTTTGTATAAATGTTAGTGTATAAGTCCGGTTATACCTCGTAGCCTTATTCCGGTGACGGCGTAGGGTTAGGGGGTGTTACATTTAGTGGTATCAGAGCTACTCAGGTTTAGTCGATTCTAGGACTGAATCGAGCACGAAATAGAGTCTAGAGGTACATGCCATTATTATGTTAATTTGAGTCGGGATTGGATGCTGATTTATATACTGATAAATTAACTCTGTTTTATAGTGTGTAAAAGATGTTTAAAGAAAGTATCGAGGGTACCAATCAAGAAATGTACAGTAGAGATGAATCATATGATGTAAATGAATCTGAATCTGCAACCCCAAGTGTAAATCCGGTAGGTAGCTAACCATAGAATACTGGAAGGGATAATACATAAATATTTAGAATGATTGCCGAAGCTCTTCAAAGAGCGGTAGGAAGTATGCCTGTTACTACTTCTACCCCTGCTACCCGAAGAGCCCCTATTAAGGAACTGCGAAAGTATGGAGCTACAGGATTTTTGGGATCAAAGGGAACTGATTCAACAACAGCTGAAAATTGGTTAGAGACTACCAAGAGAATTTTGAAGCAATTAGAATGCACGCTCCAGGAAAGTTTGGTATGTGTTGTTTCTCTGTTACAAGAGAAGGCTTATATATGGTGGGAATCAGTTATTCAGAATATAAAAGAAGAACAGGTAAACTGAGAATTCTTTCAACGAGAATTTCAGAAGAAGTATTTGGGAGAGACATATATAGAAGATCAGAAATAAGAGTTTTTGATGCTAAAACAGAGAGATATGTCCGTAGTGGATTATGAACGGGAATTTCTGAGATTGAGCAGATATGCAACTGAATTTTTACCGACTGAAGTTGACAGATGCAAGGGATTTCTAAAAAGACTGCGAGATGAATTTCAACTGCAATTGATGCCTGTAACATCCCGAAATAGGGCCTAAACGGAACAGTGGTTGCGAAACCACAAATTCGAGGTAGAATGTAACGGCCTAATTTTCAGTGGTGTCAAAAATGGTGATTTGAGATCACTAAATCGGACAAATAAGATTGAAAAAGATAGTAACTTAATATTTATGAGTCAAGTAAGAATTTAGAAGAATTTGTGAAATGGTGAAATTAGTGAATTAAAATAATTTATTAGGTCAGACGGGTCAAAAACGAGGTATCGAGACCTCAAATTTGAAAATCGAGCTATAAATATTTTTATAAATATTTATGAAGTGTCATTGACTTAGTATTAAAGTTTCGTTAGAAAATTTTGATGTTTGGATAGCTAATTAATTAAAAGGACTAAATCGAAAATAGCTCAAAATTTGTTAAATTGTGAGTAAATAGCTTAAGTATTTAAAAGATGGATTTAAAGAGCAATTAGACCCAAAGGTTAATGGCTGGACGGTTTGGGTATGAAATAAGCAAGACAACAATGTGAAAAAGGGACAAAATTGGAATTAGCATAAAATTAATAGTTAAAAATGATGTAATTGAAAATCTAGACATTTCTTCATCTTTCTCAGCCGAAACGCCGTAGCAGGTCTCCTATGCTGGTTTTTCATATTTTTGCACCATGTAAGTTCAATTTTACTATTTCTTAGTAATTTTTATGTTTTTGTGACTTTTACAATTAGGTCCAATCATCTAATTCATTAGTTTTTGATTTGGTGGGTGAAATTGGAAGTTACCCTGGCTGAGTAAGGGTAGTTTATGATGAATTATTATGAAATTGAAGTTCTAATTTCATATTAAGGTTGTTTTATTAAGTCATTTTGATAGAAAATGGTATTTAGGACCTAATTGTGAGCAAAATTATGAATTAGATGTTGGTGTTGAAATTCAGGATATCAAAGGCTGTGAAATAGTTTATAATGATAAAATAAAAGTGTTAATTTAGAAAAAATTAGTTCAATTGATGGGTGAATTGAGCAAGGACTAAATTGTAAAAAAACTGTAAATTTTAGGGTAAAAGTGCAATTTCGAAATTTGAACAGCATAAATTGTGAAGTGAAATAGAAATCAAATAAATGCTAATGAGTAGAAATATTTTATATTATAGATCAAGAATCCAAAGAAGAACGAGGAAAAGAAAAAGTAAAGGACTAAATTGTAAGGTTTAGTCATATTTTGTATCAAGGTAAGTTTACAGTAAATAAATGCAATATTCGTTTATTTACATTATTATTGTCAATTTCCAGCATTTATATATTTATGTTATGAGAATATTTAAAGTCGAATTAAAGGCTAAGTAATAGAGAAAAAGCATCGAAGCCCGTTTGAACCTTAGGAATGTTAGGATATTGGGGTTGACAGACGTGACAGACAAAATGAGCCATGTAAGTCCATATCAGATATATGGCTTTGGAGACAGGAATGAGCCATGTAAGCCCATAATATATATATATATATATATATATATATATATGGCATTGGAGACAGAATAATTCATGTAAGTCCATGTCGAAGACATGGCATTAGCGAGATATTGATAGACAAGAACGACCCTAGTATCCTTAGTATTCCGAGTGGTTCAACGGGTCATTGTACACGTTAAATTACAGTGAATTATCAACAAAAGGGAAGGTAGATTATATTTATGAATAGTGAAAGGTCGTAAGAAAGAAGGTAAGTGAGTAAAGAAGAAGGTAGAAAATGAGAAGTAAAGGAAGTTTATGAGGCTAGGTGACATTATGTATATTTATTCAACATGTTGAATGTTGTAATTTATTTGCTTGTAAGCTTACTAAGCCTAGTGCTTACTCTCTTTATTTTCTTTTTCTTATAGTTTTATCAAGCCACTCGGGATCGAAGGAAGCGTCGGAGACCGATCACACTATCGAAGAAACCACATTGGTATAGTTAAACGTTTCGTTTTGTGTATGGCATGTATAGGAACTTGGTTTCTTTTAATATGATATGATCAATGAATGATGTGTAAATACTTTCTAGTGATTAACTAATAGAATGGCTGATGATATACATGTTTAATAGTATGTATGATTAAGTAGTAACTATCACATGAAAACTATGAAAAATGTGAAAGTAACTTAAAAACAGATTCAAGTATCGGAAATAACGTGATTTTGAAAAATCACAAGAAATTGTAGATACATGGGTTGATGGTGAATAATATATGAAATTAAAGCTCATTGTGTCTATTTTCATATGGAATAATCAAAACAGGTAAAGGTTTTGTATTTTATAATATATCTGGGTTTTAGTGAAATAGGGCCAGAGCGATTTCTGGATCCCCTGTTCCAACTTTATAAATTCACCATAAATTTTACAAAAATAATTAGGTGGTGTACTTTATATGTTTAGAATCCTTATTGAATCTAGTTTTAATGGAAACAAGCGGTATAGTCATATGAATTTTTTACAGAGAGAAAAGTGGTTCGTAGTAAGTAGAGTCCAGTGTAGTCGAATTCTGAAACAGGGATAACTTTAACTAATAAACTGTACTAATTGGCTAAGTAAAAAAATTCTAGAAAAAAATTAATAGATAGATATATGAGTCTAGTTTCAGGAAAAATTTATGGATCTTAATTTCGAGTTTTGAAACTCGAGAAATGAATTTTTAAGCAACCATGACGCAGAAAACAGTTTATTCCGAAAATTAAAATAAGTGATTTAGAGTTGTTTAAAAGGTAAGATAAGTTTAGTAACACCTCAAGCTTGACTCCGGTGACGGTTTCGGGCGTGGGGGCGTTACAATGCCTCTACGGATTATAGAATTTGCAGATTTAGTAGAAAGAGCTAAAATGATTGAGCAAGTACTGGGGAAGAGTAAAAAGTCTGAAACTGTCCGTTCAGCTGGAAAACGTCCTGGAACTGCTAGTTCAAGTTTGCAATTCAAAAGATCAAGAGAATCTCGTGGTAGTGGAAGATTCAGTTTAAGATCAGAAAGAGGAGACAAAAGTAGGAAGAGACAAACTACTGTATCTATTGGCAGTATCAGAAGCCCAGCTCAGAATACTGAAATTTCAGAATATGAGTATTGTGGAAATAGACATAAAGAAGAATGTAGAAAGTTAACTGGGGGTTGTTTCCGATGTGGATCCACTGATCATTTTGTTAAGGATTGTCCGAAGATTGGTAAGTCAGCACCAATGGTATCACAAAGATCTGAATCTGCTTCTAGAGGTCGAGGACCAGGCCGAAGTGGTCCAGTTGCTCGAGGAGGTACTAGAAGAACTAGTGAAAATGCTACCCAACATCTGAAGTAAGAGTTCCATCCCCGAGCATATATTGTAAGAACTCGAGACGAGGGGGATGCTTATGATGTAGTGATAGGTATATTCTTATTACATTTAGAACCCGTATATGCTTTAATAGATCCAAGATCGTCACATTTCTATGTTCATACAAAACTAGTTGAGACGGGAAATTTAAAATCTGAATTGTCTAGAATAACGATAGAAGTGTCTAGTCCATTGGGGCAAACTGTGTTAGTAAATCAAATATGTCGAAGATGTCCGTTGATGATTCAGGATAGAATCTTTTCTGTTGATCTGTTGATTATGTCATTCAGCGATTTTGACATTATACTGGGTATGGACTGGTTGTCAGAACATGGGGTAATTTTGGACTGTTATAAAAAGAAATTTACTGTCCAAAATGAAGATGGTAAACAAATTGAAGTAAATGGTATAAGGACTAGTGGTTCAGTTCGAATCATTTCTATAGTTAAAGCTAGTAAGCTTCTTTACCAATGATGTGCTGCTTTCTTAGCGTATGTTATTAACTCAGATTCAGCTGAGAGTCAGTGCAGTAAAATTTAGACTGTATGTGAATTTCCTGATGTGTTTCCTGAAGAATTGCCTGGATTACCTCCTGATCGGGAAGTTGAATTTGTGATTGAAGTATACCTGGGTACAGATCCAGTGTCAATACCTCCATATAGAATGTCACCTACTGAGTTAAAAGATTTGAAGGTACAATTGCAAGAGTTATTGGACCGAGGGTTTATACGACCTAGTACGTCACCGTGGGGAGCTCCAGTGTTATTCGTTAAAAAGAAAGATGGTTCGATGCGGTTGTGTATTAATTACCGGCAGTTGAACAAGGTGACTATTAAGAATAAATACACGTTACCTCGCATTGATGATCTATTTGATCAATTAAAATGAGCTTCTGTATTTTCAAAAATTGATTTGAGTTCGGGATATTATCAGCTGAAGGTAAAGGAGAGTGATGTACCGAAGACAGCATGTAATACCCCGAAAATTTTTATAGTAAGATATTATCCTTGATATAGTAAAATAAGAAAATAAAGTGAAAAAAAGGAAAATTTTGAGTTGTGTCAACCTTGGGAAGTATATTATGATATATTAATTCAAGAAAGGACTAAATTGTAAAGATGAGAAAAGTCTTGTTGCACAAGAGTAAATACTCAAAATTTGAGGGGTTAAAGAATAAATATGAAAAATTTGAAGGACCAATAGTACAATTATTTTAAGGGTGGAATGATCTAGAAACTAAGGAAAATGGATGAATTAGAACCAAATTAAATAGGTGAAAATTTATGAGGGACTAAATGGCAATTTTACCAAATTAAGTGATGACTTAAGGATGGAATTCTAAAAGATCATGAAAGGCAAAATGGTCAATTAGTAAGAGAGAGAATTCTAGAACGTAATGATTATGTTGATGATATTTTAAATTAATTAATTAGATAAATATTATTTTATTAATATTTTTAATGAGATATTTATTATTATTTTAGTATTATTTATTTAGTATATAAGGAAGGAAAGATGAAGAATTCTTATCATCTTTCCATGCATGCAAACGTTAGAAGAGAAGAAAAGAAAGAAAGTTTTCTTTTCTTTACAATTTGGTTCTTCCACCAAAAATTCACTATTTTCACCTAGAAATCAAAAGAATTCCCATAACTACCCATAACTACCAAGAGAGAAAAATGTTAAGAAGACTATGGGGAGTTAAAATATCAAATTGGATTCAAGGAATAGAAGCTGGAGGAGAGAGAAAATCAAATTAAAAATTGGACTCAATAGAACAAGGTAAGTACATCAAGATTTTAATATATTTTTAAGTTGTTATTATTGAGAAAGCATGGAAATAATGTTATAGTAGAGTCTCCTTACATAAGGTCCTATGTTCTTGGTATGTTAGTGAAGAGAAAATAAGAGAAAGTGATGAGAAATAGTGTAGAGAAAGAAAATAAGGGTGTTGTAAACATGGTAAATAATATCTTGCACTAAAACAGTTTTGGACAGCAGCAGTAGTCTAACTTTGAAAAATCACCAAAAATTGTAGAAATCGAATTATAGGATGAATAAAATATTAAATTAAATCTTATTAAATCTAGTTTCTTATAGAAGAAATTATGTAAGCAATGGAATTGTAAATCATGATATATAATAAATTTTGTGAGACAAGGTCAGAATGATTTCAGGTTCCCCTGTTATGACTTTGGAAAATTATCAAAAATTGGAGAAAAATAATTAGAGGCTTAAATTTATATGTTTAGAATCCTGAATGAGTATATTTTCAAGAGAAATAAATAGGAACATCATTCAAATTCTGTATGAGGAGATAGTTAATTTTTAGTGAAGAAGGGTCAGAACTGTGGGACAGCAAAACAGGGGTAACTTTAAAGAATAAACTGTACTTATTGGCTAAACGAAAAATTCTGAAAATTTTATGGTAAGAAGATATATGAGTTTAGTTTCAGGAAAATTAGCAGATCTTAATTTGGAGTTCTATAGCTCTAGATATAAATAATTTAGTGACTATGACACAGATGGAGAGCTTGAATATTCATAAAAGTAAATAATAAAATTATAGATAATGTTACTTACAAGTGTGTTATATACATTAAGGATATGGAATGGAGAGGAGGAGGAGGAAAAATATGTATGAATATTCATCTAGCATGGCTAATTTGCATGTTTTAGGCTCAGGGACTAAATTGAATAAAAGTAAAACTTTATGGGTAATTTTGTAAAAAAGTCAGAAATGACCAAATTGCATGAAATGGATTATTTTATTATTTAAATTAAAAAATTGAGTGAAATTATTAATTTAGTTCAATATCGGGGAAAAACATGTTTTAGGGATTAAATTGAAAATCATTGAAATTATGGAAAATTCTGATATTTTATAGAATTCATGGACCATTATCAATATGTATGAGAATAATAGCTGGAAATATGGATTAAATTGCAAGAATTTTATTTTCTTGACCTTAAGGATGAAATCGTCGTTAATTAAAATTTTAAGGGCAAAATGGTAATTTTGCCTAGAGCATGAATTAAATGCATTAGGATATGAAATGAATGAAAATGATGATCAAATTTATTTATAAAGATCCAGACGACTCAAATACGAGACTTGATCTTGGAAAAGAAAAGATATCGGATTAATGAAATTATAAACACAAACAAGCAATGAGGTAAGTTTGTGTAACTTGAATTGTATTTTTAAATACTTGAAATATGTGGTTATGTGATGAAAATATGATTTGAATGTTTAATTCATGACAATTGATGAAATGTTGATAATACTCGATATAAATTGAAAATAAATCCCGGTTGAATGGAATGGAATTCGATGGATCATTGGAAAAGGAATTGATGGAAAAAAGAACCTAGCCCGGACTGGTGATCCTATCCTGATGTAGCCCTCCCGAAGAATACGTGTAAAATGGATTTAGCCTGGACGAGTAATCCGAATTAGGGTCTGAATTTAGCCTAGACTAGTAATTCAGATCCAAGCTCATTAGAGTAATTATCGTTACAGGGGATTTAGCCTGAACTGGTAATCCCGACAATACTCTATGAGTTTATATTACAGGGGATTTAGCCTGGACTGGTAATCCCGCTGTAAGGATGAGGTTAGCGGGAGTGTGCTTTCTGAAATGAAATGTGTAAGACCATGGCTGAAAGATACCATGGCAACATGATATGAAATGTGTAAGACCATGGTTGAAAGATACCATGACAACATGATATGAAATGAATAAGACCATGGTTGAAAGATACCATGGCAACATGACGGGAAATGAATAAGACCATGGTTGAAAGATACCATGGCAGCGTGACATGAAATGAACAAGACCATGGTTGAAAGATACCATGGCAACATGACAGAAAATGAGTAAGACCATAGTTGAAAGACACTATGGCATCATGTCAAAGATAAATAAGTCCGTGGATGGGAGACACTATGACACCTATTAAACAATTGATATACAGGTAATATGTATCAGAAGACGAATGGTTGTGTGAAATGTTTAGAAGAACTGGTCATATGGAAATATATGTACAAAATAGTTGTATGAAATAATTATGAAGATAGATAAACGAAATAAGTATAAGTACATGGAATATAATTTATGTTAAGTTTGATATAAACTATTACCGAATAAATATACATAAAATATATGGAAATGATGGAGCATGAAATATTGATATAATGAAATGAATAATCTATACTTAAGAAGAAATGGTAAGAGAATAATATGTTTCTTGACATGTACATATATGATTATCTTTGATATATTGATACAAGGAAATTTTGTAAGTAAAGATAAGTATTAAACTCAAGTGTGACATGTCGAGAAAATAAGTATATCAATGTTGAATTTGTATGAAATATGTACGAGTGTACTAACAATGTTGTTGTTTGATGCTTATACAAGTGCCAAGTTGTTGATTAAATGGTAATATATTTATTTATATGACACATTGAATCGGTAAATATTTAATTGAATTTTTTTAGGTGATCTGCAAATTTTAGTAATGTTCTGACACCCTGTTTCGACGGCGGATACGGGTTAGGAGTGTTACACAGCATTCCGTACACGGTATGGACATTATGAATTTTTGGTGATGCCATTTGGGTTAACAAATGCTCCGGCTGCTTTTATGGATCTTATGAATCAAATTTTCCAATCGTACTTGGATCAGTTTGTAGTAGTTTTTATTGATGATATTCTAGTATATTCGAAGTCTGAAACTGAACATGAGCAGCATCTTCGAATTGTTTTGCAAATATTACGAGAGAAACAATTATATGGGAAATTGAGTAAGTGTGAGTTTTGGTTAATGGAGGTTGTATTCCTTGGTCATATAGTATCAGCAGACGGGATTAGAGTAGATCCAAAGAAGATTGAAGCCATACTTCAGTGGAAAGTTCCCAGAAATGTGTCAGAGCTACGTAGTTTTCTTGGGTTGGCCGGATATTATCGAAGGTTTGTGAATGGATTTTCAAAAATAGCTTTACCAATGAAAAAATTACTATAAAAGTCAGTTTGTTTGGAGTGGGTAGTGTCAGAAAAGTTTTGAAATGTTGAAGCAAATGTTGACAGAGGCACCAGTATTGACTTTGCCAGAGTCGGGAAAAGATTTCGTTGTGTACAATGATGCTTCTTTAAATGGTCTCAGGTGTGTATTGATGCAAAATGGAAAGGTAATTGCTTATGTTTCACGGCAATTGAAACATCATTAACGCAATTATCTGACACATGATCTAGAATTAACAGCAGTGATATTTGCCTTGAAGATTTGGAGACATTATTTATACGGCGAAAAGTGTTATATTTACACTGATAATAAAAGTCTCAAGTATCTTCTGTCACAGAAAGAGTTGAATTTGAGATAGCGTCGGTGTCGGTGGATAAAACTTTTAAAAGATTATGATGGTGTTATTGACTATCATCTGGGTAAAGTTAACGTGGTAGCTGACACGTTAAGTAGAAAAGCTGCAATTGAGTTAAGAGCAATGTTTGCACAGCTCAGTATTGTTGATGATGGAAGTATTCTGGCTGAATTGAGAGTAAAATCAGTAATGTTTGATCAAATCAGAACAACACAGTTAGAAGATGAAAAGTTAATGAAGAAGAGGAAGACGGTACAGAATGGTACAACAGGGAACTTTAGTATTGATGAAAATGATTGTCTGAGATTTCAGAATCGACTTTGTAACTACTTCTGAAATTAAGGAATTGATTCTTCGAGAAGCTCATAATAGTCAGTTTGTATTACATCCCGGAGGAACGAAGATGTACCGTGATTTACGGGAACTGTATTAGTGGCCAGGTATGGAAAGAGATGTAGTGGAATATGTGGGTAAATGTTTAACATGTCAGTGAGTCAAAGCTGAACATCAGGTTCCAACTGGTTTACTTCAGCCTATTAGTATTCCTGAATGGAAATGGAACCGAATAACGATAGATTTTGTAACTGGGTTGCCACTGTTTACGAGTAAAAAGAATGCTATCTAGGTAATCGTTGATCGACTTACGAAATCAGCTCATTTTATAGCCGTCAGAACTGACTAGTCACTACAAAAACTTACGGAGGTGTATATTCGAGAAATTGTAAGGTTACATGGTATTCCTGTATCAATAATTTCTAATCGGGATCCATGGTTTACATCAAGGTTCTGGAAACAGTTGCACGAGTCTCTCAGTAATCGACTTCATTTTAGTACAGCTTTTAATCCACAGACTGATGGACAGTCAGAACGAGTTATTCAGATTTTAAAAGACATACTCCGAGCTTGTATCATTGATTTTGAATCAGGTTGGGAACGTTATCTACTATTGGCTGAGTTTGTGTATGACAATAGTTTCCAATCAAGTATTCAGATGGCACCGTATGAAGCTTTGTATGGTCGAAGATGTCGATCACCAGTGTGTTGGACAGAACTGAATGAAAGAAAAGTAGTTGGTTCAGAGTTAATTCAAGAAACGGAAAACACTGTTAGAAAGGTTCGAGAACGATTGAAAGCAGCTTTTGACAGGAAGAAATCGTATGCAGATTTGAAACGACGGGACATTGAGTACTCAGTTGGAGACAAAGTATTTCTTAAAGTCTCTCATTGGAAGAAAATTTTGAGATTCGGTCGGAAGGCTAAATTAAGTCCACGATACATTGGACCGTATGAGATTATAGAAAGAATTGGACCAGTGGCATATCGCTTAGCTTTACCTCTTGAATTACAGAAGATTCATGATGTTTTCCATGTTTCTATGTTAAGAAGATACTGATCAGATCCTTCTCATGTGATTCCAATTGAAGATATAGAGATTCGACCTGATTTGTCATATGAAGAAGAACCAGTTAAGATATTAGCACGTGAAGTAAAGGAATTACGTAATAAACGAGTTCCTTTAGTAAAAGTGTTGTGGAGAAGTCACAATATTGAAGAAGCAACATGGGAACCGGAAGATACAATGAGATTACAGTACCTCCACCTCTTTTCAGGGAAATTTCGAAGACGAAATTTATTAAGGCGGGGAGAAATGTAATGACCCAAATTTTAAGGTCATTGGAAAAATTAAAATTTTCGGGTCATTATTTTTGCGAAATGAATTCGTATAAATTTATTAGAAATATTTACGAAGCTAGTAGTGTAGTTGATTAGACTTTGATTAAGTGAATTAGCTTAAATTAAGGCTAATTTAGTGAAAAGACTAGATTGAATAAAGTGTGAATGTTTAATTATAAATTGTAGGAAAGCCAAGGGACTAAATTAGCACTTAGGCCATAAGGTGACAAATGTATGGTAAAAATAAATAAAATATGTAAAAATATAAATGGTACACATGTAAGAAACATGTGTATTTACTTATTTTATAAGAAAATAATAATAATGATTAAAGTATGTTATAATAATATAATACAATAAAGTAATTAAATAAAACAAATAAAATGAAAGAAAGAAATAAAAGAAAGAATGAAAACGAAATAGAGCAGGGAAAGAAAGAAAGAAAAACAAAAGGAAAATTTAGGGTTTTAGAGTTCCAAGCTTGATTGGTAAGTCAATTTGATCCCTTTTTCTTGTAATTTTGATGTCTATGGAATCCTAGGAAAGAATACTACTTGAGTTATGTTGAAATTTAGAAAGTTATTTAATTTTTAAATGTTGATTAAGTTGAATAAATGAAAGAATTAAGTGTTAATTTGATGGAAATTCAAGTTAGAAGTAGGAGAAGAATTAAATTGTGAAAGAAAATATAGGTCTTGCAATAATAGGGATTGAATTGAGAAGATGTTATAATTAGTGTTTTATGCTGTAAATTTAAGAGTTGGAATAGTTTAAAATGATAATTGGATGAAAATATAGGATTTGTTTTGAAGAAAAAGAATGGTTATGGTGGAAGGACTAAATTGGAAATTAAGTAAAAGATACATGGAAATACAAGAGTGTGTTATTAAATAATATATATTGATAATTTTAAATGTTAAATTTTATGTAGCCAACGTAGTACTAGAAACATCATCGAAAAAAGGAAAAGAGAAAGTGAACGAGGATATCGAGTAAACTCGAGAAATTTGGTTTGTATTTCTATAAACTATGCTTAATGATTTAATACAATGTAATTACTATTTTTAGTAGTTAGAATGTATAATGAATGATATGATAGATGTAATGGGCCAAATTTGCCTGGCCCGTATAAAGACAAAAACCAAAACGAAAATACAAAAAAAAAATCACAAAAAAAATATGTATACCACAGTCCAGGTCTTTGGTACAAAGCAGCCCAAATACATTAACCCTAACCCGATACCCATCATGAGCCCAAATCGAAACAAGCCCAATAGGCCCATTCCCTTAACATAGGTTTCCCCCTCTTTTCGTTTTGCGCCACAACCAAGAAACAGCCTCATACCTCCACTACAGCAGTCCCATACCTCTACAGCCCTCGTACGCCACGCCTGCACCCCGTACGCATGCCAACAAACTTTGTACCTGCAAGAAGGAAACAAAAACAGCAGTGAATGGAAACAAGTATATTGTATTTTTCGGTTTATTTCCTTTTTCGGCTATAAAAGCCCAGCTTTTAATCTTTGTAAGGGGGGAAAGAAGAGGACAGCAAGGAAATTTGTATTTTTTGATTTTCTTTTCTTTTCTCGGCTATAAAGCTAAGGATAGTCAAATGTAAAGAGAAGGCCCATGGTATCTGTACACACGCACAGAGAATAGAGAAAAAGCAATTTAAGATTAGCAAAGGTGATTTCAAGCCTTCTTTTGTCCTCTCTTATGATTTCTTTTTTTTAGTTTATTTTTTTCATTTGGTTCGGATTTTTTTTTAGTATGTGAGTCAATCCCAATGAAAGCCCGAATACTTCAGAAATACTGAGGTAAAGGCGAGGGAACAAATAGTGTTGAATCTTTGCTCTATGAACCTATCTTCGTTTTAAAAAAAAAATAATGTGAAATTTGAAGTTTTTTTTTAAAAAAAATAATAAAAAAGGAGGGAAGAAAATACTTACCAAATTTCTCTAGGCATGGTCGAACGCCTTCAACGAGGAAGATGGATACTGTCTGCATGCTGTTGATCACCAAAACAATGGTGGTTCGGCTGCTAGCGAAAGAAACCCTAGAAATTTGCTTCCAAGGCTGTGATTTTTGGCTTAAAAATGGGGCTGCGTTTGAGATGGAAAATGGGGAAAGAAAGGTTTTAAATAACCTTTTAACAAAGTAGTGATGTTTGCATAAATAAAGGCCCGCGTGTCAACTCATTTGGCAGGCCCAATCTGCACATTATCACTCAAAAGTGGGGAATTTTCTTGGCGGGTCCTTTCCCTTGCGCACAACATTCAATTTGCGCCCAATTTGCCTACCTTATGTTTTAAAATTTGGCCTTCTAATTTGTGTGTTGTTTCATTTTGATCCGTGGTTCGTTGCAGCATTGTGTAGGCGCGAGATATTTGCAATTCAAGTCCCAGCATATTTGTGCGCGTAACACATTGACTCTATTTTGCAATTATTTATTTGTAAATTGTTTCTCCTGTTTTAACTTTATTTCAATTAAGTCTTATCCTCATTATTTTATTTACTGCACATAAAATTTCTTTTACATGCTAGAGTATTGATTGTGATATTTTGTTGCTTTAGGTAATTGAATTTCGTTTTAAAAAAAAAACATGATCCTTTTATTTATTCTATTATTTTAATAATTGGTATGTATAATTTGTAATAAAATTTATTTTAGTTTATGTATACTTTTAATTTTATCTTATTTTATAATTTCTTTTGAATCTATTAACTTATTTTAATGTATATATTCTTTTGTTATTTAAAGGAAATCCACCTACTTTATGTGTTGTTTAAATTATTATTAAGTACATACTTGGTTCTTTGACCTACACACATTATTAAAGCCATGCTTTTATACATATATATATATATATATATATATATATATAAAAAAAAAAATATATATTTTATATAATTGTGTTTTTAAAATTTATTATATATATAATTTATAATAAAATTAAGTTAATCTGGTTTTAATTAAACAATATTTTGACATACAATTATTTCTAACATTTCTTCACAAGTATATAATCCATATTAAATTATTTTTACTATGGCACATGTTATTATTTTCATATAACTTTATGTAAATATTTTTCTATGTATGTATCCTCTTTCAAAGTTATTTATATGTATAATATATTTCTTTTAAGAACCCTATTTTAAATCGTATAATTTATTTATTGTATACACTCTCATATTATCCTTATGTATTATATTTTTTTATATATATTTTGTTACTTATATAACTTATATATTAACTTCGTTTCTTTCATACCTTATAAATTTCATTTTTAAAAATAATTATACCCAATTTTACTTGTATATACATGTCTCATAAATTTATTTTGTATATTATTTTCATTCCTTCATATTTAATACATTACTTGAGTTATCATGTGAATTATCAATTTTAAATGAGTTGGTGTTTTAAATGTTTCATATATAATTTGATTTGAACTTTGTATTTTATAATAACTATTTCAATAAACATGTATTCTAAGTTTTTATGCAAATTTGTCAACTTATATGTGTATTATATGATTACTAACTCATCATTATGTTGAAAATGTCTTATGTTGGTTTCTAATTCCATTTTGTTTCATATATATATATCTTTTTTGTTTTGTGCATCATTTTATTTTGTGGCATGTTATATTGTGTATTGTTTTGGTTGTGTTGAATTGTTACATTATTATTTTCGTTATTGTATTACGATATCAATTATTTCCTATGCATGATTGTAATCGGATTATTTTTTTTTTGGTTAATTGTATTACGATATCATTCATTTCATTATATAAATATTTCATGCTACATCATTTCCATATATTTAATGTATATTTATTCGGTAATAGTTTATATCAAACTTGACATAAATTATATTCCATGTACTTATACTTATTTCGTTTATTTATCTTCATAATTATTTCATACAACTATTTTGTACATATATTTCCATATGACCAGTTCTTGTAAACATTTCACACAACCATTTCATATAACCATTCGTCATCTGATAAGTATTACCTGAATATCAATTGTTCAATAGATGTCATAGCGTCTCCCATCCACGGTCTTATTTATCTTTGACATGATGCCATAGTGTCTTTCAACTATGGTCTTACTCATTCATTTTCTGTCATGTTGCCATAGTATCTTTCAACCATGGACTTATTCTTTTCATGTCACATTGCCATAGTGTCTTTCAACTATGGTCTTATTCATTCATTTTCTATCACGTTGCCATAGTATCTTTCAACCATGGTTTTACACATTTCATATCACGTTGCCATGGTATCTTTCAACCATGGTCTTACACATTTCATATCACATTGCCATGGTATCTTTCAACTATGGTCTTACACATTTCATATCATGTTGCGATGGTATCTTTCAACCATGGTCTTGTGCATTTCATATCAGGTTGCCATGCTATCTTTCAACCATGGTCTTACACATTTCATATCAGGTTGCCATGGTATCTTTCAACCATGGTCTTACACATTTCATATCACGTTGCCATGGTATCTTTCAACCATGGTCTTACACATTTCATATCACGTTGCCATGATATCTTTCAACCATGGTCTTACACATTTCATATCAGGTTGCCATGGTATCTTTCAACCATGGCCTTACACATTTCATATCAGGTTGCCATGGTATCTTTCAACCATGGTTTTACACATTTCATATCAGGTTGCCATGCTAGATGAATATTCATACATATTTTTCCTCCTTCTCCTCTCCATTCTACATCCTTAGTGTATATAACACACTTGTAAGTAACATTATCTATAATTTTTATTATTTACTTTTATGAATATTCAAGCTGTCCATCTGTGTCATAGTCACTAAATTATTTATAACTCAAGCTACGGAACTCTAAATTAAGATCTGTTAATTTTACCTGAAACTAGACTCATATATATTCTTACCATAAAATTTTCAAAATTTTTAGTTTAGCCATTAGGTACAGTTTATTCTTTAAATTCACCCCTATTCTGCTGTCTGATAGTTCCGACCCTTCTTCACTAAAAATTAATTATCTCACAGTACAGAACTCGGATAATATTCCCGTTGATTTCTCCTGAAAATAGACTTATTATGAATTCTAAAAATATAACTTTAAGCCTCTAATTATTTTTATTCAATTTTTTGTGATTTTTCAAAGTCAGAACAGGGGAACCTAAATTCATTCTGACCTTGTCTCACAAAATTCATTATATCTCACAATTTACAATTGAATTGCTTACACCGTTTCTTCTATGAGAAACTAGACTCAATAAGATTTAATTCCATATTTTATTAATCCTCTAATTAAATTTCTACAATTTTTGGTGATTTTTCAAACTTAGACTACTGCTGCTGTCCAAAATAGTCTTAATGCAAAATGTTGATTTTCTACTTTTTATTTCAATTTAATCCTAACTAAATTCACTCACTTTTCTAACTTAATTCATACTTTATTTCTACTCAATTTTTAACTAAACTCATACTTAACTATTAAATTTCCAGCATATTTTCCTAATTTCGAAATTTCATCAATTTAGTCCCTACAACATAAAACTTATGAATTACTTTACAATTCAATCCTTATTTCATTTCTAACTTGAATTCCTATCAATCTAACCCCTAATTCATCTTTTTATTCAACATGAACAATATTTAAAAATCTAATAACTTTCAAAATATTCACTTAATTTCATCAAAACCTTGTCCCAAAGCTTCCAAAACATCAAAATTAAGTAAAAAGGGCTAAATTGACTTACCTATTTAACTTTCAAGCCTTGAAATCCAAATTTTTCCCTTTTTCCTTCTTTCTTTTTTTTTTTCCTTCCTTTTTTTTCCCTGCTCTCTGTTTCGTTTCATCCCTTCTTTCTTTTTCTATTCTTTTTCTTTTTTTTTATTCCTTTTACTTTATATATATATATATATATATTATAATAACTTAATAATAGCTATAATAAAATA
This sequence comes from Gossypium arboreum, assembly GCF_025698485.1. Lineage (NCBI taxonomy): Eukaryota > Viridiplantae > Streptophyta > Magnoliopsida > Malvales > Malvaceae > Gossypium > Gossypium arboreum. The sequence goes on from NC_069079.1 coordinate 3,734,361, forward strand.
TCTATTTAATATCCAATATCTATTTTACATTTGTATACACATATATTATTACATTTGTCTTTCTTTAATCTATTTATTATATAAATATCTTTTACTTAATAATAATATATAATTTATTAATATACTTATATAATAAGTAAATATACATATATTTTACAAATGTATGTATATTAGTATCACACATGTCACTATACATACCATACATTTGTCAATTTTTATTTATTTATCATATAATATTAATTTAATAATAATAAATAATTAATATTTACTTAAATAATAAGCAAATAAATATATGTATTACAAATGTGTGTATTATATTTATTATACTTGTATTTTATTTTTGCCATACACTTGGCACTCTTTTGGTTTATTTACTTATTTAGTCCTTTTAATTTTCTTTATTCTATAATTAAACTTTCACACTTCATTCAATTTAATCCTTTTATCTAATTATCCTTTATTTAAGCTAATTTACTTCATTAAACTTTAATTAATCACTCTCTTAACTTCGTAAATATTTTTAATAAATATTTATAAATCTATTTTCGAAACGGAGACCCGAAAATGCACTTTTTTGATAACTGTAAAAATTCGGGTCATTACATATTTTGTATATGATAGTGTATAAACATGAAAGTTGTTGAAGCATGATATGAAATATGCATATTTTGGTAGTTAAACTTACATGAGTTTGACTAGTATGATAATGTTGTATAATTTTGATATGAATTGTGGTACATAATTCTTAAGAGGTATTGAAGTGAATGAATGAATATTTGCTAAGTTTGAATGGCATAATGAATGATATTTTATTTAAGAACTATTAGTAAATGTTTGGACATGAAATAGATGTGTTTAGCATGTGAAAATAGCTTAAAAATGGTCAAAAATCATGTTTTCACACAACCAAGTCACATGGGCGTGTGCCCAGGCCGTGTGAATAAGTCAGAATCTGCCCATGGTCTAGCCCCACGGCCATGTTCCAGGCCACACGGGCATGTTCCAAGCCATACGGGCGTGTGCCTCTATCTCCAAGGAAAAATTTCTAAAGTTGCCAGTTTAGTCCCGAATCACTTCTAAAACATATATTGGGCACCGTAGGCCTGTATTAGGGACTTTATGATGAAATTTGATGAATATTGATCTGGAATATAAAGTGTATGACTGGGCTTTGTATAAATGTTAGTGTATAAGTCCAGTAATACCTCATAGCCCTATTCCGGTGACGGCGTGGGGTTAGGTGGTGTTACACTAGCATACGGGCGTGTGACTTGACCATGTGAAAACTGCATGTAACACCCCTTAACCCTATCCTATAGTAAGAACAGGACTACGGAGTATTACCGGTCACTACATTTCGATTACAATTAATAGAGAAAGAAATACAATTCAGTTCATAAAATATATCTTAATGTTTCTTTAATGAGCCCTCGAGACTTAAAATGTATATTAAAACCAAATCGAGACTCAATCGGAAGCTTATAAATTTTTTTATAAAATTCTTAAATTTCCTTTTTATGAACAGTACCACACGCCCGTGTGGCATATGTGACACGTCCGTGTGGCCACATCGTGTGGCTCACACGGCCTAGGCACGCCCGTGTTCTCTACCTGTGGAGCTCTCTGACTTTTGCCTATGTATAAATTAATTTCACACGGCTAAGACACACGCCCGTGTACTCAGCCCGTGTGGCAATCTGTTTTGTAGCATTTTAGGTGCAGGGGACACACGACCTAACAACATGCCCGTGTGCAAGCTATGTGTCTCACACGGTCTAGTCACATGCCCGTGTGCCAGGCCGTGTGGACTCAGTAATGAGCCTGTCACACTTTACTAGTCAACCCTACAAATTTTAATCCATAACCAATACAAAACCAATTCAAACACATTTTAAATATTATCCAATACTTAACTTTAAACATTTATCATGTATCATTACCAATTATCAAATTATTTATTTCACTATTACAATCATAATCCAAAATAACACACTTAAGACATCCTAGGTACATGCCATTATCAACAATTAACATGCTTTACCTTATTGAGTTTGGGATCGACCTAAGATGCTGATTCAACGGTCTGACCTTAACCTAACCTACGCACGGAAACAAACCGTACGCTGAGTATGAACTCAGTGGTATTTTTATAATCCAAACACTTAATAACATAATGTACACTTAAAATCATATAGCGATCATAAATATTCAAAGTACACTTAAAATCATATAGCGATCATAAATATTCAATCATTCATTTCATAGATAAATTCTTTATAACTCAATTAATCTTTATCATCTATCAACTCGATTAGCTTATCAAATAAATTTTCAAATCATCCGAACATTAATATTTTCCATTCATATGTCTTACTCATACTTTAGTTCACTATTCAAGATTCGTAAATAATATTTAACTATCACATTTCCTTCAATAATCTATTATATTTCAAGCCAAATATCAGTCAATATTTTTTAGTATCAATCAATTTATTATTATCATTCAATAATAATTAATTATTCAATAGCAATCGGTTATTCAGTAACGGTCAATTATTCAGTAACAGTCAGTCTTTCAGTAATAGTTAATTATTCAGTACATTTATTTATCCCTATTAACATGACTCGGACTTGGACGGATACACGGATCCAACCTACACACCGGGATAGCATACAGTGTTTCATCAGCTAAAGCCGGAATACACCGTATCAGTAACAGTAACGGTAATAGTAACAGTAGCGGTACACAAAGTACCACATCGGAACAAATCTGGAACAGTAACAGTAACAGTAAGGTACAGAGTACCTGTTCGGAACGAATCTGGAACAGTAACAATAAGGCGACACTTATAATGTCTCATCAACACAAAGTCAGAATATCCCTGAACACTTCCAATCTTATGGCATGCCAACTATATTCGACTAGCCCGATAATGTTAATAGGGTATTCAGCAAACTTTCAGTTTTTCATTCAGTACATATTTCAGCTAATCATATATATTTTCAGTTCAATATATATATTTCAGTTAACTTTACATTAACAAATGTTCAAATTTCTCATTAATCATATATTTTCATATCAATTTCATCATTTCCCAAATCAATATATTGTTCAATATAACATACATTCATATTCAATACCACACCAATCACATATATTCAAATAAATTCAATATATTTTAACATATACCAATTAATCCATTTCAATCATAAAACACAATAATTGTTATCTTAACATTTGTCATTTACTATAAATAAAATATAACAATTAATAACTAAGTTTGGATTATAGAAATACAAACCGTAATTTCTGAGCTATCCCTCGTCCACTTTGTCTTTTCCTTGCCTAGCTGAGATTTTTCAGCACAACACTAGCTACGGAAATCAATTAAATATTATCAATACATTACCATTGAATTTTCATATTGAATATTTCAATTTCTATCCATCTTTTGCTTAAATTTTAATTTAGTCCTTAAACTGAGACTAACTTTTATTCTTCACATTTAACTCAATATTTTCATTCAATTTCCACTTTAGAGTAATTTCAATACTCTAATTTCAGCATGAAACCATAATTTCAAAATTTTTTCAATTTAGTCTCTACTATTCAAAACTTATGAATTACTTTACAATTCAATCTTTATTTCACTCCTAATTTGAATTTCTATCAATTTAACCCTTAATTCTTCAATTTATTCGACATGAACAATATCTAGAAATCTAATAACTTTCAAAATATCAACTTAATTTCATCAAAACCTTATTCCAAAGCTTCTAAAACATTAAAATTAAGTGAAAAGGGCAAAATTGACATACCTATTTAAACCTCAAGCTTCAAACCTTTAATTTTCCCTTTCTTCTTTCTTTTCTCCTTTCTTTCTTTCTTTCCCTGCTTTTCGTTTTGCCTATTCTTTTTCTTTCCATCCTTTCCTTTTTTTTTATTTCATTTGTTTTATATATATATATATATATATTTATTATTTATTTATTCATATAACCATACATTTGTCATAACTTAATATATTCATCATATAATATTAATTTTATAATAAAAATCATAATAATAAATTAATCAATTAATAATAATTTAATATATTTTAACACATAAAATCTCAGATTTTTATGCTTATGCCGCCTCACTTAAGACAAATGGCATAATTTCCATTTTGATCCTTTTCATTTTCTTTTAATCTACAATTAAACTTTCTCACTTTATTCAATTTGGTCTTTTTACTTAATTACTCATAATTAAACTAAATTCACTTAATTAAACTCTAATTAACCACTCATTTTACTTCGTAAATATTTTTAATAAATATTTACGAATCCATTTTTCAGAAACGGAGACCCAAAAATTCACTTTCCGATAACAGTAAAATTTGGGTCATTACACTGCACCTTAATACTTGTAAGTCAGAGAGTTACACGGGCTATAGACACGGTCGTGTGAACCACACGGTTAATCCACATGGGCATGTGGCATGGTCGTGTGGCGCAAGTCAGAGAGCAACCTAAATTGGACACGGCTTAAGACACGAGCATGTCTCTTGGACCACACGGGCGTGTAAGTCCAGTATCTTGGATAATTTTTTGAAATGTCACAAAAAATTCTTAGAGTTTCTAATTAAGTCCTGACTCAATTCTAATGCTCGTATTGGGGCTCGAGAGTCCATTTAAAGGACATTATGAATAGTTTTGGGTAATGAATAGTGACTTACATGATTTATTTGAAATGTTCTGAAAAGTTCCAGTAACGCTCTATAATCTTGTTCCGACGACGGATACAACTTAAGGGTGTTACATGATTAATCCAGTTCTATTTGATTTGTAACGTCCCAAAATTTGGGGTTAAAAGTTTTGAGGTTTGTAGTAGGTCAAATAGTTGAGTTTTTTTTTTCATGTTTTAATGTTAGAATGAGCCTGCTGGTTTAGTGGTAGAGTGTGTTGCTAATTTGTCTATGGTCTTGTATTAGAATATCGATGTGAGGAATTTTGTTTTAATTTTGTGTCCTTGTGTATTAATTTAACTTTATTTTATTTAGATATTATTATTATTTAGTGAATTAAAAAGAAAAAGGAGAAAATAATTCCAAAACTCTTTTCACGTTTTTTCCCCATTTCTCTTCACGTTTTTCTTCTTTTTCTTTCTTTTGTTTTCCCCAATTATTTTTGTTAGATTGTTGATTTCTGTTGCATCTTCTGTTTCTCAATCCTTCTCTTCTTCTTTGTTTTGGTTCGACATTTTTGTTATTGGTCGTCTGTCAAGGGTGATCGTCTTTGTGTGTTTCGTGTAATTGGATGTGAATTAGGTAAGTGTTGTGTTGGTTAATTGCTTCTTTTTGAGTTTTTGGTTAATTCTTAGCCGGATTGTTGTACTATCTTGGTTGTTGCTTATAAATTAGCATATCGACTTATGAGACTTCAGAATTGGTGGATTAGAGGCAAATTGATCAGTTCGTGGTGCTCGGGGTTCCGCTTTAAGGTGTATTTTTGAACCATTAGTGATTAGGGATTGCGTTGCTATCGCAAAACTACGATTTTGGCCTGTTTCGGTAGCCACAAGGCGTGTGTCGCACACGAGCGGTCCACATGACCGTGTGACATCGGGAATTTGGAATTTTGGACATTTTTCAGTGCCATACGGCCATGTAACTACTATTTAGGAGGATTTTTGTCGATTTTCACACGGGCGTGTGCCTTGGACACACGACCGTGTCCCTTGGACACACGACCGTGTCCCTTAGCCACATGTCCGTGTGGCCTGTCTACTCTGCTCCTTAATTTGGCACTTTTAGATAGTAAGTTACACGGGCTATTCACAAGGCCATGTAATTCTGACACACGGGCATGTGTCTCTTCCACACAGTTGTGTGCTTTTTCCACATGGGTGTGTGCCTCTTTCACACGGCCTTGTTGTTCTTCAAACAGCTTAAACCCTTCCACAAGGCCAGGGTACACAGCCGTGTAGCCTTGTTTCGCAGATTTTATTTTGAGTCATAAACTATCTTGTTTTATGTTTATGTGTAATCTGACCCTCAGTTAAGCCTTGGTAAGTGTGTTTGAGACTCAATCTAGTTTGGGTTCGTATAGGTATCTGCATTTGTAGGCTTTAACTTAAATGTTCGATTATGTAATAACATGTTGTGGTGAATAAATTTGTATTATTGTTGCTATCATAACTTAGTATTGGAATACAAGTACAATAAAAACTGAATATGTTCAACTGGAAACGTGTATGTTTGTTTATGTAATGTGTGCATTACTGCATTAGCATGGAAATTTTGGGATTTGGTTTTGGAGAGAAGGAAGACTGATTTGGCAGTTTTAACTGTAATACTTCTGTATAGCAGTTTATTGCATTATACTATATGTATACCAGCTCATCTGTATACATTTACTCGAGTGGCTTAGTTCCACATTGTGGCGTGTAGGGTGGATAAGCCTATCATGGTTCTATGTGGTGTGCAGGGTGGACGAGCCTACTATAGTCCTTATGTGGTGTGCAGGGTGGACGAAGTGGTGTTTGGTTGGTGGGGTGAGATTTTTGACTAGTTACATTCGCTACGCATCTGAATATATGTCTGATTATGTGAGCATTGAGATGTTGGTGATATGGTAATTATAAAATGAGTTGTTTTAATTAATATGTGTTTTGGTATGCTTTGGAAGCACCTTGTTGATTAGATTACCGGTTAAGTTTTCCATTTATGATTTGTGCACATACACTTTTCTGAAATATTATTGTGTTACTTCGTCTTTTACCATTTGTTTATGTTTCAGACTCACACTGAGCTCGCATAGCTCATCCCTTTTAGTTTTTCCCTTTCAGGTAAATTCTATGTTTTGAAGCTAAATTCTATGTTTTGAAGCTGGATTCTGCAATTGGAGGTCTCAGATGGATACGATTTGAATTAATCAAATAAAGCGTTTTTTCAATTCTTAAATTAGTGATCTGTTTTTTACTGTAAGTATTTATATGAACTGTGGTATAAATTTTTTTTTGGACTCTCGTAAAGTGTTATTTAGACTGAACTTTAGAAACTATGGATTTTATACTGAACCTAAATTTACAAAGTTCATACGTAGTTTCTACGAAAATGAAACTAATATGAATTTTTGAGACTTTGATGTTTTGAAACACTCCAATTTGATTTACTTCTAAATGTTTTTGACAGCAATTAAATATTGTTTCAAAACATAGGTAAGTATTATTTAATTTCCTAAAGATAAAGCAAAAATAAAAGTTTTCTTGTTTTGAATTAGAGTTTTTGTTTCCGCCACTTTTGGTGGCCAATGTAACCTTTAGGATTCTGTCTAAAACCGAGTTTTGGGGTGTTACATGATCCTTAAGGTATATTCCTCCAAATGAATTGATCTTCATTGATGGGCTTGAATAATTCCACAATATCAAATTGAACAAAGCTCAAAGATTTATTTTAATAAATTGCACAACTTCAACTATGGTAAGTAACACTTTGTCGTAGTGGTAATGGAAGTATTGGCACATAGCAGCTACTTCAAACACTTGCCTTGAATGAATTTGAGTTAGCTCACGTAAGTTGAAATCGGTTGTAACAAAGTCAAAATTAGTTTGGGTAGTTCTATAGTTTCATTAGGAGATGTTATGGAACTTTTGCTATTGAAGCACAGAAGATCAGTTTCTCTTCTCCACAATTTTCATTCTTTTTCCCTTATTTTTTTTTTCCTTGTATTGTCCTTGCGACCAACATCATTTGTCCATGTAGGGTTTTGAACTCATGGGGAGTTATGCAATGTTCGTTATTATAAACTGAGAACTCATGGGGAGTTATGCCCACAATACTCCATGCACTAGTGGGCTCGTGAAGAAAGCAATAATTAAGTTGTTTCAACTAAAATTATTGTGTATAATAGTAATAGCTTATAGTTTATACGGTCTATTTTTCATGTTTCGGATCCAATCCTAGAGCATGATTTGTCTGATTAAATGGACCACCTTGGAGCAATATGAGTTTGGCGTTTTCATTGGGAAAAAGACTTTTCAACTTTCCTAAATCTTTCATGCGAAGAAAGAGGAAAAAAAATCCATCTGTTCAAGATTTGCAGAGATTTACTCACATGTATTATCTCGGGTTTTTGGCATATATAAACTTTTCGTTTATCAATAATACATGCACATTCTAGCATGAAAATATTTGTTTTCTTTCAATTTTCATTAGTGTTTCCTAAGGTCAAAAGTAAGACAAATAATTAATTATCTTACTATATATATAAATACGTGTAATCTTGTTATTATCCTAAAATGTCATTTTTCTTGTTAATTAATTATAAATGCATAATCAATGAGATTTTGGAAATTTTAAGTTCTCACGTTTACGAGGTCTTTTTAATTTATTTTAGTTAATTAATTTGAATTGAGTTAATTGTTGAATTAATTAATCGATTTGATGTTTATAATGATAGATTCTATTAGACATATTCTTGCTTTTTACGTGCATGAATGGGTGGTCGAAAAGGTGTTGAAAAAGCCAATAATTTAGGCGGCAGGGTGCACTTGCAGTGACATGAAATATAGGGCGTTTAGACAGTTAAAGTGGGCTTACATGCTGAAATAGATGATAACATGGGCTATTAAATAAAGGCAAATGGTTGGTCCCTTAGTAGGGAAAGATAAAATGGCAGTGCCAACCACTAAAGACAGTGTGGACCATCAAAAATTGCTCCTCATCACATGAGATGACTAAGAAAAGGAAGACTAAAATGGCACACACACATGCAAAGCTATAAGCAAGCAAAGCTATGGTCTCTTTGCAATGCCAATTGCAATTGCAATGGCAATGGCAATGGCACCACCATGCATTGTAACAGATGCATCAGCTTTTGGTTTTGCAGGACAATGGTGAAAAGATGCGATTGGCCTTTGGGACTCATCAATTTTTGATTAATTGGTCCCCCTCTCCTTGTGTCCTTCAATTTGAGTTATTGGTCTTTGCTGTCCAAACTCTTGATTTGTTGTTGGAATATCTTTGCGTATCTTTCATTCTGCCTTGAATTCAACACTGAAAAGATTCGGATTTACTCGGATCGAGCTTGTGGTAAAAGAAATAGAACCCAAGAGACAACGTATCAAAGTAGTTTATATGCTTAAAGAATTAACACTTTTTAACTATATTCCTTTCCTCATTATTATCTCCTTAATTTTAAAAGGCTAAAGATGAAGTTTTATTAAGGGAAAATGGGATTCCATATACCATATACAATGTATGTATGTATGTATGTATGTATGTATGTATGTATGTCTGTATGTATGTATGTATGCATGTTTTTTCTTTTAGGGTTGGGCTGTTTTCTTTACAATATAATGCATCAACTTAAATTGGGCTTGTTACCTCCAAAACCATTGCTTCAATGCCATTTAAATAAAATTTTCTTTGAATTTTGAGATTAATTTTAGATTAGTTAGACATAGTTTAAAAGTGATTATATGAATTAATGTATTAACAAAGTTATCAATAGCATTTCCAAAACATTTTCCCTATTTTTCTTTAAATTATTTTAGGCAATATTTGATATAGATTAAGGGTTTATTCGGATACCGTAAAGTGACTGGATGAAAGTTTAATTACAAAATATTCTAATATTCTAGATGAATTTGGAAAAAAAAGTACAATTATATTGTAATTACACATCCACATTATTTTAAATTCTAAAAATATCATTTATTATTAAAAAATTTATCAATAATACTTAAGAGAAAAATTCTCTAAACAGTTAATAAAACTTAAAATTAAATCATCGCATGTAATATGTTAGTCCAAGAAAATATTCAACAATACAATTTTTAATAAAATTAACAAAGAAAAAATGTCCTATGCAACTTTATTCGATTAAACTAACATTTCATATTTATTGTGCTATTTTTCCTCTAACATTAAACATATACTCATTGTCATCATTATACCATGATTTATTTAAACATTTACTAGGTCAAAATTTTGAGAATTATCTATCATCGATAAAATTTTACGATTATTTAAACAAGACTATTAAAATGACAGAAAATTATATTTTGAAAATAAAATATATGTATTAAAATTAAAATAATATTATTATATAAAAAACTTCTTAAATGTAAATTATGTACGAGTGTGTTTGGAAAGCGATGAAATAATTGGATTTGAGTGTAAATTGTTTGTAATTACTCACGCAATTTCTCCAATTCTCACTTTAGCGACCCGATTTCCAGTGGTTTCAAAAAAATCCAATTTTGGGGTTGAATTGTTAAAATGAGATGATTAAGTTCGGAAAGTAAAAATTTACATTTCATCTATGAATTGATTAATAATTATAGTACAAGGATTAAATTGTGGAAATAGAATCGCTATTGAATTTTTATTTAGAAAATGAAAGAGGGACTTGGTTAGAAATTAAGTTAGGGGCTATAAGATAATTTAACCCATTGCATAATAGATTATTGGAATGGAATGATTAAATTCACTTATTATTAATGTTAATTATAATAGTTATAATATATATATATATATATATATATATATATATATAATGGTTTCAAAAAGAAAGGTAAATTAAGTTTAATAAATTGTTAAATTAAAATTATATACATATTAGGAGTTAGTGGGAGAAAGAATACACTTTTATTCTCTTTTTCTTTGATCAAACAAAAACCAAAAGAAAGAAAACATTTCCTTCACATATTTAACCCATTGTCGTACCTTGCATAGGACAATAGGTGAGTTCTTTCTTTAATTTTCAGTTGAATTTTGGTTAATTGATGATAGGTAATAATGACTCATTAATTAATTTAGAGAGTTAGCAAGTTTAAATGTAGTTTTTCATTATTAGAAACTTAAGAAAATTTGATGTCAAGAGATTAAGTTCATGCGTGAATTAGGTTAGTTTAAATTAGGTGTGAACATGATAGATATGTGGTTAGTGTCGGTAAATCAAGTTGAAATTAAGCTTAGATTATTAACAAAGTATGTTTTATTAAGGACCTATTTGTAAAAGGTAAAAACCTTGTGGTTTATAAATAAATAATGAAATTAGGAAGTCCCTGTACTATATTATTAAATCATATTTAGATTCAGTCAAGTAAATCGTATGATACAGATGTTCCAGACATTAGGAGTTCAAAGGACTAAATTGTAATAAATGTATTCGTGTTTAAATTATTGTAAATTATTTGAATTGCATGAATAATGAATTTTTGTATTTGGATTTAACTTTTATAGCTAAAGACGACATAAGTCTATCTCAGGACAAAGAAAAAGCTAAAGTCATTAACAAATAGTCGCTTTTGGCTTGTGCTTCTATAATTCAATTTCATTTTACTTTCGTAGATTAATTAGTCATTATAAATATTGTGACAATGCCTTGAGGTAATGGTAGTTTTCCCCTAAAAACTTTGAGTAATGGATTCAATTGGTAATATTCGAATTATGTGATAAATGTTTAAAATTGTTTCGGATGTGAATATGAATATTTGAACATTGATATTACAATGATATATGTTAAAAATGGTGATTATGATGTTAACGGCCCATTAAACGATCTTAGATGTAACTCGAGTATTGTTGGGATGCCATAGGGTCATTAATATAGTGATTTGCTAGCCATCATTCCCGGGCAATCCGGGATGGTTGAATAAACAGTGTGGATAAATATTGAAAATCATTATTGCTAGGAAACCTGAGATGGTAGAATAAACGAATACTAAAAGTCATCATTGCCGGGCAACCAAGGATGATAAAATAATATAGTCTTAGTTTTCAGAGGGAACTTACTCGATATATAGCTTCAAGTATCTATTCTAAAAATAAAATGGAATGTATTTGAATTATATTATTATCATTGAGTTTTCAATACTTAGCGTACGATTTATTATTTCTATGCGTAGGTCTCGAATGAGGATTTTCGTAGGTTGAAAGTGTCAAAGCATCCATTCTCAACAACTTAGTTCACGAATCATTTTGCTACCATTTTTGTATGTATATATGTGTTTGAGTTGGAATGACATGTACCTAGGTTATTTGGGGCATGTTTTTTAAATGGTCATATATATTTGGTATTTGGCATATAAGAGTTTACAAGATGAACTTTAACCTTTAATTAGTAGATAATTATGTTAGTTTATACAAGTTTGATTTTAAGAAGTAGTTGGCTAAATGATGATGCATTGATGGTTATGATATGATGATGTTTGTTTGCATTTACAAGTGTTAGATTGATGGTATTACTTTGATGTAAAGTTTAGGTGTACTTAAGGTGCCATTTGGTATAGTTTGAACAATTGAAAATGTGCATTTAGGGCCATCTGACCATTGAGTCTTGAGGCAATGTGATCATGTCTCGAGACCATAAGAATAAAATTTACCTTATATTATGACCTACATGCTTAGTGTTTCGAGACTTGGGAAGCTAATCACGAGACAACTTTATTTAAGTATTGAGATAAGTGGCCTTTGTCTCGAGACAAGTAAAATTCAAAGCTAAATTAGTTTTATCTTGTTCCAGGTCTTGAGGCAAGAACCCCTTAATTTTGAGACATTCAAACATCAAAGCTAAATTAAGGAAACATAGGAGATTGATCTTGAGACCTAGTCTCAATACATAAAGAATGTTGCCTCGAGACACCACCTCTAGTGTCTCGAGACATGTTGACATCGAAACAAAAATACCTAAAATAAAATAACTCCTGTCTCAAGACAAGAAATCTTCTGTCTTGAGACACAGCATTGAAACTTGATAGTTGAGTTTAAATTTGAGTTTTAACTTTAACTTTAACCCTGCATAACCTCGTAACATGATGAATTGAATCCTAAATACTATGAATTCATGTGTAAGAATAATTGATGATTTAAATTGGTTTAAATGATAATTAGGATTTAAATTTATGTTTAAGTAAATAAATTAGCCCGAGTTGCTTCAGCAAGGTAATGTGATATCACACATTCAAATCCGACGATTGGGTCAGGTGTTGGGTGTTACATTTAGTGGCATTTGAGCTAGTGTTTAGTCAATTCTCGGACTAAACTGGCCCTGAGATTGAGTCTAAAGGTACATGCCATAAATAGTGTCAATTCCAAGTTGAGTTTGGGCACTAAAATTGTTAATGTTTGATTTGATATAGTAAAAAGATGTCTGATGAATTAGAAAACGAGATAATGAGCTTAAGTTGAAAGCTCCTCGAGTAGATAGAGGAGACAGATATGAACATAATGCACCAAATGAAAATCGACATGGTTCTAGACATATGATTGGGAACTCGAGACCTCGACATCAAGGCCAAGCAGATGAGGTGCTATCACAGATTATAGCAGATGTACTCTAGAGGGTTGCCAGTGTTGCACCCCAATCCATTTCCTCAGCAAAAGCCTGAAAAGCTCCAATTAAAGACTTACGAAAGTACGACACCATTGAGTTTAAAATCGTGAAAAGTACAAATCCTAAAACAGTTGAGTATTGGATGGAATTAGTTGGTCGTGTGTTTGATCAATTGGAATGTACCCGGCTAAACCAGTTATGTGCGTCATATCTCTACTGAAAGAAAAAGTTTACCAATGGTGGCTAACTGTGACTCGCCATATTCCAAATGAGCAAGTTTCCTAGGCCTTTTTCAAAAGTGATGGCGTAGCACAATATTAGAGTGTACGTCATTATATGGACCAGAATTGAAAAAAAAAGTCAAATTCAAATTATTAATGAATACTCAACCAATTGAGCCAACCCACATTAGCATTAAATAATAACAGTTTCCTAAACGTGTAATAATATTTCAAATTTTATCTTGACTTGCATGGAGCGGTGGTTAAAGTTCTTATTAGACATCCATTTGACATGAATTCAAATCGTGTAACCCTTAAACCCTAATCCTATAAAAATTAATATTTCAACTTTTTAATGAAAATTTCAATTTTAAAATTTTAAAAATACAATAAAAGTGAAAAAATTAATTGTTTAATCCATTCAATTACTTGATTTTTTTCTTTTAATTTATAATTGAATTAAAATAAAAATTTTATAAATAGAATTGTATAAATAAAAATTTCATATTATGTCATACATTGAACTGGTATATCAATTAAATTGTTCATTGAATTGAGTTGACTTTTGAATATAAATGAGAAACAAGATGAAGATTGTGATTCAAAGAAAGCTTGATTGCAAAAAGAAGAAACTAAATAAGTTATAATGGGAGAGGGTGTGTTGGTGGTTAAGTAGGTGGAAATGGACCTACAAAATTTCAGTTGGTACGACAGACAATTTGGGTGAAATCTTAGTTGAAATGAAATGATGAGAACTTTTGATTTTCTTTTCCATGTGCTCCTTCACCCAAATGGGTCAATTTTAGGATATATGTATATGTGTATATGTGTATATATAGAACAAATAAAATACCAAATAAAGTCAATAACTCTTCGGAGAAGGCAAAAGCCAAATATTTTTGCTACTTTCGCAAGAATACCTATAAAGAAAATTTCATATAATATGTTAGAATGTTATGAAACTGTCATTTCACATTATTCTTATTATTTTTTAATAGAAAAATGACAGATCAAATTTTTGTTCTTGATTTTTAACATTTTTAGTTGAATTTAAATTTTCTTTAGGAGAAGAAAGATGAAAATCAGAAGAAAAAATTGATTTGTCATTCTCTTATCGGGAAAAAATAAAAAATGAGGTAGAATTACCGTTTCATACAATCTCTTCTCATTATAAAAATAATTAAATATATGAATAAAATTTTATAATATATAAATTATTAATGTATATCAAAATATATAACATATAATATTTCAAATATAATTATAATTTGATGAAAATAATATAAATATAATACTAATACAAGATCATTAAATCAGGCAAGGGAGGGAAAGAACTTTTTTTGTTTTTTGGCCAACACAGAGAAAGGGAGAGTAGTACGGCGAACCCACTTACATATTTGGTCAAAATGTATTTCGATTTCAATTTCGGCAAAGGAAATTAGATGAATGATCTCTAAAAGTTTAGTGGTACGATTATTCCTCTATTACCTTTTTTCTGGGAGGTTCAATCTTTGCGTTCCTTGCCCAACATTTCGTATTCTTTGTTCTTTATTTGGTCTAGAAATTATTATCATGAAAAGGCATAAAATAGTCAAAACCCTTAATTTCATGCGGAGAATAGTAAAGTTCTTTCGTGAAAAAAGGAAGTGTTACAGACAAATAAAACAAAATGTACAGAAAGAAAGACAGGGGAAGACTAGAGCAGTCCTGTAATATTAAACTCAACAGCATGTGGTAATTGTTAAGGTGGACAGTTGGTGAAATAAGTTATATGTGATTAAGAATAAGGTGGTGGGTTTCTATTCATAAATTTCAAGAATACGAGTTACAAATCCAATCATTTAGCAAGATGACAAAAGCCTTAATGATTTTCTTTTTAGTAATAAAGAGTTTAAGTTGTTGGTAATTACGACTATTGAACGATAGTTTATTATGTTTCTTAAAGAAGAGAAAACACTAAATGTTACAATGAAAAGTTAAGAGTAAATCTCTTAATTATCTTTATATTTAATTGATCAAGTTAAGCTCTTTAGAATATTCTAGTGGTGAAAATAACCAAAGAATCCTTTCATGTGTTGAAGTTATTTCTACTTCTACTTCTTTGGTGAAATAGTACTTTATGAAACATCTTCTACGGACATCTATTGGGTGTGAGTTTTTCTTAAACAATAGATATTCCTGAACAAGAGTTATTCTAACATGTTCTAAATATCAAGTTTTCTCAAAATAGTCGTCGTTGGTAGACAATGTTTCAAATAAGAGTTGTGTTGTAATGCTTTTCTTGAAAAGAACTTAGTCTAAACAATGGTTATTCTTAAAAAGAAAATTACTCTAAATACAAGTTGTTATGAATAACGGTTGTTTCAAACATAGTTGTTTTCGCAACACAATTACTTTAAACAAGAGTTGTTTGAGTATTAATTGTTCTTGAAAAGATAACTATCTCATATGCAACTATTTCCAAACAATGATTATTTTCAACAACAAATATTCTACATTTTACCTCTGCATGAAAATTTTCATTTAAAAATATTAATAGTAAAAAAAAAATATATATATATATATATATTGCTTCTAAATAAGAAATAATATAAAGATAGTAAAAAGAAAAAGAAGATAAAACAATCATAAACTCATGACAAAAAGAATTCATGGTGTGTTTCTAACTATGTTAAATTGTGTTTCACTAAAGTAAATCATGTGAGTGTATTTCTTATTTTGTTGTCCTGAAAAATTCTTTGATGAATAAATTAAAAATTGTTTATGCATACAATCATGTGTATGTCTTATATGAATATTTAATAGAGTAACAAAAATAATATTTCTTTTTTAAAAATGACAATAGCATGACATTATTTCTCCTAAAAAATTTTGAGAACATCATTGTTTTTCCTTTAAAAATAAGGAATAACAAGCCATTCTTTTCTTTAGAAAAAATGCCAAGAGTATATAATTTCTCTTTCATAAAGTATGGTACTCCACCCTTCCTCTTTCTTTAAAAGAAAATTAAGATTAAAAAAAAAAAACTTGTTATTGTCTTTCTCTTTAAAAAGTGAGAATAGCACTTTTAAATAAATGTTATTTTAAATAATAATTGTTCTCAATAAAAATTTTCTCAAATAATAATTATATTTAATGGAATCAAAATTTAAGTTGAACTTTGATCTAATCATACTTTGTAACGAATAATTTGATTATAATTATTTTCATTTATTATTTATTATTTGTAATTATAATTATGATTCTACTTATTATACAAAATTGGCCATACCCTTTAGTATGCAATTTTGTTTTCCTAAAAAAATTCCATGGAGGCATTAAGCTACTCTCTTGATTCTGGATAGCTATTTGCAATTGCCAACTTCAAGCAAACTACTTAGACATTCTTTTTTTCTTTTTCTTTTTTTATTCTTTTTTATGTTCATTTCTATTCTTTTGATACAATATTTAGAATTATTTATAGTTTATTCTCAACTTATAAATAGGAAAATAATGCATTTCAGTGCTCTCAAATCCGTACCCTCCTACATTTATATTAATAATAATATCTACACTAATCGAATTAAGATTCAATCAACTTCAATATACAGTGTTAGATCCTACAAAACTACATAGGTAATGTCATAAATAGATGGGTCCAATATTCTTACATCCTCTAAAAAAGGAAGTCAAATTTGACAAATTAATAGGTGGAAAAGAAATCTAATTAATTGGCTTCTCATTTACATTAACACCGGCCAAGATGATATGTTACATCAAAATCCCAGTACCTTTATTTTATTATTATTATTTGTTCTAAATGGCATATTTTTTTACATGATAATCATGCATTAGTGGAATTATATTCTGATATATGTGAAGCTAAAAGAATTTGATAAACCCAACGAATATATATACATATTATATATATAATATTTATTCTTTGATGGGTCTGTTTCCATATATTCCTGAATTCGATTTAATATATGCTAAGGATGGACATCTCCAAGCGAAACCTTTATTTCCAAGTCTAGAATCTAATTTATGTTCTTCCTTCCATTGTTAACGGATGTAATAAGAGCCTCAAAGATCCTTGATCCTATGGAAATTATAATAATAAATTTTAATTTTTAAATATTTTGATGGTCGACTTTTTATTTTTCACTAACCAATCATTAAAAATATATAATTATAAATAATGTATGTACGGAATATAATTAGATTGAAAATCGAAGTATGATAAAATTAAATTCAAAACTAGATCCGGCATTTAACTATTATAAAGCTTTAATCATTGGAATATATAAAATTTATTTTCTAATATCTTTGTACTTCAAATCTTTGACGAAGTACAAATCATAAATTTTCTTTTGGAGGACTACGATATTTTCTTTTCGTATAATTCTTCAAAATTAAATATTATCCTAAATCTTTTTCATTGTTGTGATGATTAAAAGAGGTGACAATCACCATCGTATAGGAAAGCATAATCAAGAAAGCATATAATTTTAAAATTCAACCCTATTCTTTCTAATTGATATATTCTATAAATGTAATGCTTAATAACTGATTTATTGATCGTGTTTTTCATAAATTTAAATAAATTATTAATATAATATATATTATTAATATATGGTATCAATAGAAGTGAAGAAATTTTTTTAATAAAAATAGATTAAAGATATCACATGGGTAAAATTATTATAAAATTACAATAAAAGTATATTATAACCCAATTCAAAATCCGACCCACTCCGATGAATCGAAATTTGACTCAATCCCCTTTAAAGGAGGAAGGCTACCCAGACGGGTACCTTTAATCAATATATATATTTATCATACTTATTATATAACAACAAAAATCAAATACCAATAATCACCACCATTAATCATTAGCAGTAGTTTGATTCGGTTCCAAAGGTCTATATATCACTAAGTTTAACATTGTTTATATATAATGCTAGGAATTCAACAATGATTATGGTCATAGATTCCAATGAAACATTACAAGTTTCTATCCATTGTTTTTGGACTCCAATTTGCATTGAAACGCAAAATTAGTTGAAATAATTAAATTTCAATGATCCAATTAAAGGACCACAGTATGATTGGAATATATATTGACCTATTATTGGTGGTGACCATTGCCCAAGTAAAATTTATATTTATATTTTTCTTCTTCTAATATCATCACAAAATAATGAATGACCACATGTTGCACAAGTATTAACTTAATACTTGGACCATTATTCCCATAGGACCACTGCCGTATATATTTGATATTCCTTTTCTAAATTCCTTTTTCCCATGGCCTTCCTTTCATCGCCAAAACTTTATTTCTTTCCTTGGCTCTCTTTTACTCACTTAATATTTTTATTTTTTCTCTTCTGAACATTAATTTCATTATAAGTTCTTATCATATTTTTTCTTTTTGATATAATGTTTAAAATTATTTATAATTCCTCCCCAACTCACCTCCTCTTGCACTGACAATAATACCAATGTGAATCGAGCTAAAATTCAATCGACAATATTCCTGTTTTAAATTGTTTTCTAAGTTACTATTGATTAGCATTTAGCACATATAAGGAAAACTGTTGCAAGAGGTTTAAATTGGTATTTCTGTTGAATATGATTATTTGTGCATTTGTATCATATTTTTATATATTTATATTGTATTGAAATTTTGATATGTTTTTTTCATATTGTAATGCATGTCATTGTCCAATATTTTCAAGGTTAGTTTTAATAGTCACGTGAGGTTTTTGCTGTTTCCTATTGCAGAGTAATTATCTGGGGTAGGGGGTGAGCGTTCGATTGAATTAAGTAAAAAAGTTTTGAGTTAATTGAGTTAATGAGTTCTATTTTATTATCCTAAATCAATTTTAAAATTTTTCGAATCGATTCGAATGAAATGAAATTCAATTTGAATCGAGTAAAATTGTTCAAATTAAATTTAAAAATTAAACATGTCAAATTAAAATATTGTTACAAGATAACTAATTTCATGTTAGAGCACATAAATTTGAAACCATATATATTTGAAAATTTTTCCAAATCAAAAAAAAAAGAAATACTTTAGTATGATAAACTTAATCATTAATTAACTTATTTAGTTTCCAAGATTATTATTTTAGAAAAATTTAACTTTCTTTATATAATTTTTACATTTTTGAAAATTTTATAATATATTTTTAAAAATATAAATTTTGAAAATTGTATAAATATTTTGTATTTTAAAATTATTTTAAATTTTTTATAATTTTGTTGAGAGAGAGGTCAATTTACTCATTTCAAAATTGATAGGGATCAAAAGGATATTTACTCCAATCTATTATTCAAATTATTTGAGTTATTCAAATTATAAAATTTAATTCGACTCGAACACTAAACTCGAATTACTTATTTGAGTTGACTCGATTAACTTGAAATTTAATTTTTTTTTTTGATTTTTTCAAAACGAATCGAATTTTACTTTGCCTTAATTGAGACTAACATGTTATGAAAGCATTAATATTTTTCCACATGAGATTTTCTAGAAATAAGTAAATAACTAACTTGGTAGTTGATTAATTAATTTGCCGTAACTGCCAAACCACCTTAGAGGAAAAA
The DNA here is from genome assembly GCF_025698485.1 of Gossypium arboreum. Classification (NCBI taxonomy): domain Eukaryota; kingdom Viridiplantae; phylum Streptophyta; class Magnoliopsida; order Malvales; family Malvaceae; genus Gossypium; species Gossypium arboreum. The sequence continues at coordinate 3,754,499 of NC_069079.1, forward strand.
AAGGACAGAACACTACCGTCTATATATCATCTTATTCTCGTTTGAATGGCTTTTTTTTTATTCAATTTAATTCAACTGATTCATGTTATTTTTCTTTTTAAAAATTACAAGTAAATTTTCTCTAAGTTATGATATATTTATCTATGTTATTCATAAAAAAGTAAAATTTATAATAGAAAAAATAGAATATCCGTGACTCTTTGTAGGGTAAGATAGATACCTTAGAGATTGGACCTATAAATGACAGCCGTAAATCAGGAAGAAATGGTAGTAAGGTTAATTTGCAAATGGAAAGGCACAAACGTTTAGTAATTGATATTATGTAATTCTTTGATCCATGCCCTAACCTCCCACCACAAATCTCGGTTAGGTCCATATTTTGGTGAATTATAAGAGAATGATAAAGTCTTAACAGTAACGTAATTAACGTAAATTGAATCTAAATCATACATAAGGTGGTAAATACTCTAACTATTAAACTAATATATGGATTTTAATTTTATTTTTTGTTTTAATGATGGAACTATTTTTACTCTCTTGAAAATTGGTATAATATGAAATTGGCTATACTGTTCTTTTTTCCCCTCAAAGCTATTTATAAATGTTGAAAGATGGTGAAGATTAAAGAAATTTAAAGTTTAGTTTGATTATTCGAGAACACCCAGAAATTATTATCTTTTTCATGGCTCAAGTAGTCTAACCCTTTCTCCAAGTGGCTGCTAAATTATCCACGTCATCAAAGTCTCCTAGAATGTGGGATTTAGTCACAAGGGTCATGGTGAGGTTGACCTACCAAATTTCATTTGGAGTAGCAAATAAGCCGAAACAAAAGCAAAGGCTGAGCTCCAAAACAGAAAAAAGAGCAACTAACAAATATCAATTAAACACCCAACTGCTTCAAACTCACGTGCACAGTGCCAAAATGAAATCTACTTTACTTTATCTATATTCGCCTTTATCCCTTTGCTTTTAATAATACTATTTAATGTTTATTAAAATAAACCTTATCTGCCACGTGTCATCCTTTGCTCAAGTTCAACTACAATCAAACATTATTTAATCCCTAAATTTCGTCATTTTAATTTCTAATTTAGATTTCATCAATTGTGTTTTTGCAAATATACCTAGACAAATGCATGTCCAACTTCATCCCGTTAATAATGATCAAAAACCACATTTAGAATAAAATTAAGTAAGTACAGTGGCGGAGCTAAGCAAGTTGGTAGGGGTTTTGTCCACTAAAATAAAAATTTTCATTTAGATTTTGTATGATTTATAAAATTTTAAATTATTAATGGTAAAATTAAGTTTTGATCTCTTAAAATGACAAAAATTTGATTAATTCGTTAAAAATAATAAAGATATATATTATTTAATTAGTAAAATTATATTTTACTATCATAAAAATATACAATTTAATTCGGTCACTTCAAAAAAGTTTTAACTTCGCCACTGGACAAGTGGATGTCCAAATTCAAAAGAACTTAAAAGTCAATCATCTAAATTTATTCTAAATGTGTATTTTGAATTTTTTAAATTTTATATTATTTAAAATAATCAAGTGATGTGACATTTCAAACATGGGATATGATAAATTTTAACTTTATTTAAAAATGATTAAAGTTTTAATAAAATTTAAGTTCAAGATTAATATGAAAAATAATTCTTCAAATTTAAAGACTAAACATTATTTTTTTAAAAGAATTAATTTCCATGAATAAAAATCAAACATACACTTATTGAAAATGACAGTTTAAAATAGACATTGATATTAGGCTGGGATTGATATTATTGTTAACTTTAGGATTAAACGTAATGCATTTTTTAAGTGGACATAATTAATTAGCTGTTTGAGAGATTACAAATAGATTGGAATTTTCAAAAGAAGAAAAGAAAAGAAAAGAAAAAACAGAGGCAGGTGATGGTAAGAAAAGAGGGACTGACATACCAAAACTGAGTAAGGTTGAGGTCAAGACCCAGAAGAGAATGAGATGGCAGAATCACATTCACTATTAGAGAGAGACTGCAAAAATGTCAAAAATGCTTTTTGATAAATTATAAAAGAAGGTAAAACCCTAAGAACAGGACTAATATTTGGAAACCGAAAGAGGAGGAAGGTGCAACTGAGGTCGGGTAGGTTCCTATCAAGGTCCTTGCAAATAGATGGTTGGACCTGACAGCTCATCAAACATACACAGAATCTTCAAGGGATATACACTTTGGAGGTCCCAAACTTCCTTAACATCTCAAGTTTTATAACATAAAATTGATACAATCATTACTCTACTGCAGACTTTTCGACTAATATTTTATTTTACTTTTTTGGCATCGCATACAGCTACAGTCTTAATGAATTTGTCTTCTACGAGTCCTTCATTCCCCTTTTTCGGCTCTGCCTTTTTACAAAGCTAATTAAGTTTTATCTAACTGCCGATAAACGCAATCATTAAGGACCGTCCATATCAGAATACAGATGGAATAAGCAAGATGAAATTATCATCAAATCATCAGAAACAGAGCAAAGAAGTCGGCAAAGAAATAATAATATTGATAACGCGTTGGCTGAACATGCAGAAAAAAGGGTCAAAGCATATGGGAGGTGGCAGCAGGTGGTGGTGGTGGGGGAGGGGGATTGAATTGTATTGCGGGAATGCATGGTCACAAGTATGATCCTAATTGCGTGGCAAAAATAAACAACTTCAGCTGTTATTAGGAAGGAGAAGAGGGCAAGGGGATTGTATTGAAAACGAATTTTAGCAAAAGAAAGATGTCATATACCTGTAACCAACAATTTGATTGGACCACCTGGCATCCATAAATCAAAACATACTCCCCCATTCTACCACGGCTGTCTGGTCCACCGCTGGATTCTGAAATGAAAACACCAATACAATGGTTTTCACTATAACCCGTCCTAGCAACAAGGGTTGTCTATATATCAAACATACCTGCACATGCTTTGATGTTGGAACTCTCACATCCACCAGCTACACCATTTCACCACCCCAAGCACCATTACTGTTGCCATTGAAACCTCTCTCTGTTTCTCCTTCTCTCTCCCCTTCCTCTTTTTCTCTCCCATCCCTTTTTTTTTTCTCTCTGAGATTTCATTGCTGCAACTGGCAACCGCATTGCTGCACACCCATGTCTGCCACTTCCAGTGCTTCCCATTTTCGTGGTCTTTCTCCTTCCACTCGTCAAGTTTTTCTTGTTCCTTGTTTATCATTTTTGTCCAAACAAGATGGAAAATTTGTCTCAGCCTTGTCCAACTTTCGGTTCCTTTCTTAGTGATGTCTTCGTTGCTTGAGCTTGAATGTTCTTTTTTAAATATTTCAGAAAACAATCGAGGTAAAGGTTTTAAAAAGGAAAACTAAACCCGAGCCCCTCTTCACATGTTTGCTATTTATAAACCATTCCTTTGAAACTTAACCCCGCCAGAAGTTTAATAGCATCCTATTGTATGTGTAGCCTTGAGTATTCAAACAACTCAATGTCATTTTCCTGTACCAAAAACTTCTTCCAGCGGTTTTGTAATGATGAATTTCAAATGGGAAGTGATATTCATGGCAATTTCTTCTCAAGTGATCTCCTTCCTTCACTTGGGGCCAGAATTAACCAAACGACGAAGCTACGTAGATACATCATTTCTCCTTTCAATCCTTACTACAGGTGATGACCGTAGCCGTCATTTATTCGTATATTCTTTCAATATAGTAGAACTGCTGCTTACATCTTATTCATTATTTCAGGGCATGGGAGATGTGGCTGGTTATTCTAGTCATTTACTCTGCCTGGATCTGTCCATTCGAGTTTGCATTCCTGACTTACGAGAAAGATGGACTTTTCATTTTTGACAACATTGTCAATGGCTTCTTTGCTGTTGACATCGTTCTCACCTTCTTTGTTGCATACCTCGATAGCCACTCTTACCTCCTTGTTGATGATCCCAAGAAGATTGCAATCAGGTAAATAAGATTTTGCAGCATTGTTCAAAAAGCCCTTTTCAACTAAGAAAACCATGTTGACTATTCGAGCAAAAACTGAGTTTATATGATCCATCCAACATCCAGGTACATATCTACCTGGTTTGCTTTCGATGTCTGTTCCACTGCCCCATTTCAGTCTCTCAGCCTCATGTTCACCAACCATGGTAGTGAGCTCTGGCTTAGGCTACTCAACATGCTCAGACTCTGGCGTCTGAGACGAGTCAGCTCCCTTTTTGCAAGGTAATAACCAGATTCTATCCATGCCTTTCAAATATTTTAAACTATTACAATGGGAAAACTACAATATTTACTTACAGGTTTGCTTTACTTCAGACTTGAGAAAGACATACGCTTCAACTACTTCTGGACTCGGTGCACCAAGCTCATTTCTGTAAGGCACTGAAACTTCCTTTTTGTCTAACCACCATCAGAAATATTGCCTCAGTCATCTGAAATATGGGTTGTTTTCCTCTCGGGTTGATTTCAGGTGACCCTGTTTACAGTACATTGTGCGGGATGTTTTAACTATTTGATTGCAGAAAGATACCCTGATCCTTCGAAAACCTGGATTGGTGCTGTGTACCCGAATTTCAAAGAGCAGTCTCTCTGGGAGAGATATATAACTTCAATTTACTGGTCCATTACAACGCTTACTACAACTGGTTATGGGGACTTGCATGCTGAGAATCCAAGAGAGATGCTATTTGATATCTTTTACATGCTGTTTAATTTGGGATTAACAGCTTACCTCATTGGGAACATGACAAACCTCGTAGTTCACTGGACAAGCCGGACCCGTAATTTTGTAAGTTCCCTGACACCTTCCAAATTCATCACTAACCTGCCAGGAGAACTAAACATATAAAATAAGTTCTACAGTCACAATCAAGACTCGCACAACTGCACTGGATAAAAGTTAGTTTTTGTAAGGCATTTTTATATGAAAAAAATTCAAGCTTAAATCCCAGTTAAAGGTAATACCAAGAGTCCTTGATATTAATCAAGTAGGAATGCTTAGTATTTTTTAGCTCATTTGAGCATTACAAACTTCGAGTCCCTTCTTCAGGTTCAACCATGTTTTCTTTTTGAGAAGGATGCAATCTCTAGCCTGGAAGTGCTTATGCAAGAAATGTTTACCATTTGTGGTGTTACAGAGGGATACAATTAGAGCTGCTTCGGAATTTGCGACACGCAATCAGTTACCCCCCCGCATACAAGATCAAATGTTGTCACACATATGCTTGCGATTCAAAACAGAAGGATTGAAACAACAAGAGACCCTAAATAGTTTGCCAAAAGCCATCCGCTCAAGCATTGCACAGCATCTCTTCTTCCACATTGTGCAGAAAGTCTACCTCTTCCAAGGAGTTTCTCATGACTTCCTGTTTCAGTTGGTAATAGTTCTGAGGCTAACTATATTTGTCTATACCATAATCTTTTTAGGCTAAAATAGTATTTTAAATAGAAAGACCAGAACTATGGAAAGATCTACAAGTTCTGTAGTATTTTGATGCAGTGATCACTACACATACATCATTTTGACTTTATTCATTTTCACAAGATTCTAATGCAATTTATTACTCTGTGAAAGGTTTCAGAAATGGATGCTGAGTATTTCCCACCCAAAGAAGATGTCATTCTGCAGTATGAAGCCCCAACAGATCTTTATATACTTGTCTCGGGAGCAGCTGTAAGTAAGCTTATTCTGATGTATGCAGACTATAGAAACTAAACAATGCCAATTTCTCACATTAATTTGATGACTGATTGATTCCTGATTGCAGAACTTAATCTCCCATGCTGATGGGCATGATCAGGTAAGATATTACTTTAACATCTGTAATCTATAGTATTTTCTTTATGGTAAATCAACAACACTACGAAAAATTTAACATGTCGAAATGTGATTTACAGGTTATGGGAAAGGTAACAGCTGGGGATATGTTTGGAGAGGTTGGAGTTCTATGTTATAGGCCACAGCCATACACGGTTAGGACCAAAGAGCTTTGTCAAATACTACGACTGAGTGGAACTTCACTGATGAACAGCATACAAGTAAATATGGAAGATGGACGTGTTATTATGCATAATCTTTACATGGTAAATATTGCTTATGTAACTTCTGGAGTAATGAAACATTATTATTGTTATAAACAGTATGACGTGATGGTTTGTTCTCGCAGAAATTGAATGGGCTAGAGAGCAGCAGCTTTGACCAGCCCGAGGAAGGAACAATGAGAGGAAGTTGTTCAGAAACTGGATTTGAAGATCAACCACAGAGATATGGATCAAAGAAAGAAGCAACAGACATAGATTTCTTGGGATCAGAGGCTATAGAAAAGAGTCAAACAAGTAGAATTACAGATAATGGAATTCCAACAGCAGAGGATGGCCAAACAGCTCTCCATGATGCTGTTCGCAAGGGGCACATTGAAATGGTTAAGATTTTGCTCGAAGGAGGAGCAAGTGTAAATAAGCTAGATGCAAGAGGAAGGACACCAAAAGTGTTGGCAGAGCAACAGGGAAACAAGAGCATATATGAGCTCTTACTTAGTTATGAAAACAAAAGAAAGAAGGATGAACATATGATAGAGATTATAGAGCCAGAAATAGCAGATGACCCCAAGAATAATCAAAGCAAACATAGAAGTGGGGCCCAAAATTTCTTCAACTCGCGCAATTATAGAGAGGTAACAAGACCGACCAAGAAAAGAGTTACAATTCACATGCAGTTCCAGAGCAGCAGTACATCAAGTAGACAACTTGGAAAGTTGATACTCCTACCTGATTCAATACAAGAGTTGCTCAGAGTGGCTGGTAAGTTTGACAGAAAAGAGCACTTGAAATAACCTGAACTTATGGGAAAAAACAATTAAAAATCAAATTCATAGGTGACTCAATCCAAATAGGTTTAAGTAAAGAAAAAACTAAAAGGATTTTTTCAAACCACGAACAGGAACCATAAAACCACCTTTGTTTATTTGCCTGCTTTTGCTTTATTCATTTCTCATTCCATAACCTTGTGAAACTGCAGGTGAAAAGTTTGGATGCTACACATTTACAAAAGTTCTTAATTCTGAGAATGCTGAAATAGATGATATACATGTCATTCGAGATGGTGATCATCTGTATCTCCTTCAAGATGAAGATGAAAATGTAGGTTTCAATGCGACCTGATGATAATAAACGTCCACTCGTTAATAGATGCACAGTCTGTAACCTTGCGACGGTGCCAATAATAATGAAATAATAAAAGAACATAACAGGATCAGTTGATTTGGGACTCACAATTGCAATTGTGTTGTTAAATCAGAGAAGTCAATTACATCCGGTCAATTTCACTCATATTTTGGTTTGCAAAACCCTATCCTCACATAACCTCAAAAATTGTCTATCAGAACAAATACATGTTTCAATCCTGTCATGATTAGGTGGACCACGTAAATGGCAACATAACTTTTCTTTTGTAGTCGACCAAATGCAGACCAAATCACCGGACGTTGAACACATGTAAAGTTAAGCCACCACCTCAATAAACTGGATCCTTGGCAAATAGCATGGAATGCTTTCATAATACAGAAAAATTACGTACTTGCAAGTAGGCATGGTGAAAGCCTCCTCCTCGTTTTGTTGTTTCACTTTTGATACTTGTTTAGTTTACTAGTAAACTTACCCTAACTTTACATCTGGCTATAATCAAGGAGGAAGCCGGTGTGCGCTTCTCCAAAGCTTCATGTTCCTGATGCAACACCAATAACATCATTATATTCTTCATTTCTCCTAATATTGCCTGTTCGCCATATTCAACATGAGATCTGCTAAGACAAAGACCCTCTGAAAACGTCATTGTACTAAAACATGTACAAATGCACCTCATGGTACTAGTAGGTCGGCCTGTGATCACTTGGAATGGAACATGGAAGAATAGGGAATATTCTCAAATGAAACACCTACTAACTTTAACATAAAAAAAAAATGCAGACTACTAAACAGTGAAAGAAATAAGCTAAGACAGCAAAATTTTAGCCATTTTTCTACCACAAACACCTTTGAATTAAGTGACACAGCGAATAGACTCTCAGTGGTCAACACCTACTAATAGTAACTATTAGTATGTTCCAAGCAGCAAGCATATGTCAAGCAATTAGTAGTGATGTGAAAACTGATATTGTAGAACTTAATATGCGGCCAACCATATTACTCTAACCAAAATCTTAAAGCTCGCGAAACTATATTCAGTATGGAACTTAACAGGACTTGAATCAGAGCCGATATTTCCCCAATGATTTGGAATCTCTCTGATTTCTGTGCTCTAATTTCCTTACTGATATTCTTCTATTTCTTCGTTTCACACTGATCGCTTTCCAAAATATTGTTAAAACTACATCAAGATAAAGATCCGCAAAGCCTCTAAAGCAATTTCTACTTGAAATGAACAAATTCAATTCATCACGTTAAAAATAATAAATCAGGAAAATCAAAAAAAAAAAAAAGAGAGATCTAAAACCTTGAAGAAAGAAACCCAATTACTGTTTAAGTTTTGTACTAATGGAAAGAGTCCACCTATATTGAGGGAAGCATAATAAGAATATCAATTTTATAAATAATTACTATTGAAATTCTTTTTATAAACATCTGAAAATAATAGAAGATGGAGAATGCATTTTGGTATAACAAACAAATGCATTTTAATTAATATTTATAGGAGTTCTATTGTCTCTTTATAGTTAAAATATTAGAGTAATTTGTATAATATTTGACAAATTTAAGTACCAAATTAAGAAAAATGTCAAATTTAGGTATCAAATTCGATAAAGAAAAGATTAAATATCAAATTAAAAAAGTGTGCAGGTAGCAAATTTGACGAAAAACATTTAAAGTACTAAATTAAGAAAAATATAAAGGTCAAATATCAATGCTATATTAAGCCAATTTAAGTAAAAATTTTACATTTAAGATAAATGGTTAATTATATAAAAAATAAAAATTAATTTATACATTTAAATAAATTTTTATTTATTTAATTATAACAATTTCTTAAGTGAATATTTTAAAATTTTATGTTTAAGATAAACATTTAATTAAATAAATGAAAAGTTAAAAGTTAATTTATCAATTGAATTTAACTTGTATAAGTGAATTATTTATTTTATTCTCTTTTAAAAAATTATAGAAATTAAATACAAAAAGAGAAATACACCACTTGTGGCACTGTTATACTTGTGTTAGTGTACTTTGTTATATTATTATATTATAGATTTTATTACACAGATCTGGGTGAATGAAAATATTTTATATTAAAATATTTTTATTAAATTATTTTAATAATTTAATTATGGTGGAGTCTGAGATATTTTATATGAATTTGTTGATAATGTATTCGATTCTCAAATAACGTTTTTAATATTTTTATTTGAAGATTATCTAGAAGTATGAAAAGATTAAAATATCATTATAATTAAATTAATTATCCTTTAAATTAAGATTATTTTAGTACTTTCACAATTAAGTTGATGTGGAGTTGACTCAGGACATCAACTTAACCCATCATTTTACATATAGTACAATTGACGGAGGAAAAAAAATGTACATAATAAAATTAAAAGGTTAAAAGGTCAAAAAAGTCCTCAATAAAAAAAATCAATTGAGTCATTATGAATAAAGTACACCCAATTATGCCCTCAATGATAAAAAAAAAAACAATTCAGCCCTCGATGAATCCAAAAAAATCAATTAGCACCTTTTGTCAACAAAAAACCGTTAGTTGATTGGTTTGATTAATGACTGCGTTGACATGGCTGATGAAAGCCACCAAAAGTTATCACATGGCTATGTTGATATGGCATACCATATCAACAAAAATATTTTAAAAAATATTTTTATAAAAATAAAATATTTTCTTGAAATTAATTAAAATGTGCATATAGAATGAACCATAACAACTCTATATTCATTTTGGATTAGTACAAAACTAAAAAACTTTAAAAATATAAAAATATTAAAAAATTATAAAATACATATAAAATTTCAAATTTGTAAAAACTAAAAAAATATATAATAATTTTTAGATTTGATTGAGAAATTAAAGACATTATCCATAGTTTAATTATTAAAACAAAATGAAAATGATGTGAATATAGAGAACTCTTTTATTTATTTATTTGACTTAAAAATTAACTTAATCATAAGTTCATAATTATTTTCAATAACAATTTTTAATAAAATAATTTAGTAATTTTTGAGGTAAATTATAATTTCGTAACTTTTACATGGTTATATGAAACGATAAAATATGAGAAAAATAATTAATGTAATAGATAAAATACGGTACTAGAAAATAAGAACAAGAAAAGAATACAAGTAAATATAAGGCTAAAGGGTAATAAAAAGTATATAGGTTGTTTTTTTAATATTTGAATTTTTATATATATTTTAGAACAAATATATGTTGTTTCTTTTACATATTTGAAATATATTTGACGAGTTTTTACAATTTTAAAATTTATATATTTTTAATTCTTTAATTTTGTACTCATTCGAATGAATTTAGATAATTAGTTATTCAAATTTATTCTATATGTACATTTTAAATTAATTATTTTACAAAATATTCTTTGTTGAAGTGACATGCCATGTCAATATACTGCCACATGATAATTTTTGGTGGCTTCCATCAACCGCGTCAACATGATTTATGATCAAATTAGTCAACTAATAATTTCTGTTAATGAAAGTGACCAGTTGATTGGGTGCACTTCTTTCATAAGAGATCAATTGATATTTTGGTTTTTTTAGGACTTTTTGACCCTTTAGTCAAATTAAAATATATAAGTAAATCAAAATAAAACATTAGTTGAGTGGTAAATTTAAAGTTTTTCTAATGAAATTTGCATGGGTTCAAATCACATACATGCATATTTTTATTTTTTAAAATTAAAAGACCAAAGTACTCTCAAACAATATTATTTATTTTAAATACAGAATGTCATTTTTGTAATTTCCTAATTGAGTTGGTGCCCAATTGACTCGTGACACCAACTCAATCAAAAATTTTATTAATAAGTATATATATAAGTATAAATATAAATATATATATATATTAATATTTGTTCACCCATAAAACCCACTTAAGTTTGAACATCCGAAAAACAAGTAATAGACCTTTATTTGAGCAACTTTCTTTGAATATAACGTGTTTGTTTGTGGTGCTATTACATTAACTTGAAAGTTGTCAGATAATATCCTCAATTATTTATAGTAATAATATTATTCAATTTGATTTCAAAAATATATATATATTCTTCAATTTAGTTGAGATTTGAAAATTCATTACTAATAAAAAGAAGGGTAAACTATATTAATAGTGACTTAAATATTAGTAAGTTTACACTTTTGTCACTTTTGTCATTCAATTCTGAAAAATTATAATTTAATCATTTAACTAATTAAAATTGAACATTTAAGTCACCCTTTGTTATCTTGCTATCAAAGGTCAATGTGGGCCGTTAAATCACTACTCATCAAATACATTATTATTAGACAACTAATTATTAGTAAGTTTTGTTTTGGTTAATAATCACTAATATTATCAATTTATAACATTTTGTTTACTAGTTAATTAACTCAATAACAAACTAATAATATTGCACATTAACTCATAGGTTTAATAATTAATTTGGTCCATGAACTATAATTTAAACATCAATTTGGTACTTCTGTGTTTTTTTTTCAATGGTAAATCCAAAACAATTCAATAAAAACTCTAAAAAATATTAAAAATTCTTTAAAAACTAAAAATTCATAGTTTACTTTTTGGAATTATAAAATTATAAAATCATAATTTTATGGAAAATTCTTGAAAATTTAAAATATTCATAAAATTCTAAGAAATAAAAATTCTTAAATTTCAGAAAAATAATAATTTTTTCTATTAACTTATGCAATTTACTCTACAAATTGTTCGTGTTTGTGAATTGTTTGCAAATATTAGTACAATTTGAACCACCAACATCATTATATTCCCTTCAATGCGTTTTGCAATTATTAATTTGGCAAAAACATATATATATATATATAAATGATAAATGAATCTCACTTCATTAATAAGAAAAAATAAAGTGACATTTGTAGCGACGTAAAAAAAAAATTTTAGCTTTCGGTCGCTAATTGAGGTAATTTATTGGAAATTTGAAAAACCGACTTTATTTTTTTTTAAAAAAATGGGAGTCGCCACCGATCTTTTTTTTAGGTGTAATCGGACACCTAATAAATCATCTTTTTTTAGAAGAAAATTTATTTGAACAAAAATGAAGGCCAAATTTGGGTCTACGCAAAAATCCAGAGAAAAATAGGGTTCGGGAGTCGGTTACGCACGAGGAAGGTATTAGCACCCTCGCGACGCCCAAAATTGGTATCTTGTTAAACACGCGTTGTCTTTAATTTCAAAGAACGAATTCAATTTAATATTTAATCATGATCCAATTGAAAAATGAGAAATTTTAAAACACGAAAATTTTGAAAACACGAAAATTTTTGAAACCTGAATTTTTTTTTTAGAAAAAACACGAAAAATTTTGGAAACACGAAAAGTTTACAACACTAGAATTTTGACAAATTACCTATCCTCATCTGCATTTTAAAACTAAAATTTGATCACTTATCAATAATCACAAAAATAAATATCCTATTTCAAAACACAAGAATTTTTAAATTTTTCGATTTTTCAAAAAGGACGTCCCATTTTTAACACGAGCCAATGATATTCACCCAACATAGCAATGAAATCAACGACCTTATGTTAAATCGATACGTTGCCTTATTTATTGAAATTAATTAGAAGAAGATAAAAATATTTCTAAAATAATAAAAAGAAAACTAATAATAATGTTGTAATAATATGTGATCTAAAATATATATTAAATTCGGAATGAGTAAATAATAATAAAAAGGGTAAGAATATACCGAAATCCAATATTATGGGTTACTGAAATTAATCTCTTTTCTCCTCGGGTTGCTGAAATGGGCCTTTGTTGGTGATCGTCACTGGATTAGATTGCCGCAAATAGAGTCGGGTTGACCCGACTATTTAAAAATTTATTTATTTATTTATTTTTATTTTTATTTTTTTCAAACCAAACTAAACTCAACTCACTAATTTAAAAATAATAATAATAATACAAACCAACCCAACTCACTAACTTAATAAACCCAACACAACCAACCCAACCCACTAACTTAACATATCACCCAACCCACTAATTAACCCAAACTAAATTTAACCCATCAAACCTTACATAAACCAACCTATTAACTAAAATATTTCTTTCTTTTTTTAATACTAACCCCCCCCAAAACAAACAAATCTCCAGCAGCAAAGAAAGAAAGAAAGAAGAGATCCAAGATTCAAGCCGCCGAACCCCTCTTTTTCCTTTGACCGTGCGCGCCACCAACAGCCATCGTATGCGCCGCGTGAAATCAAGCTACGGGTAGTTGAGATTTGGGTTTTGGGGTGGCTTATAATCGATTGGCTCGAGTATTTAGAGTGGGTTTCGGTTTGGGAGCTTGGTTGTGGTGTTAATGGTGGTTAGTCCTTGGTTGTTTGGTTGCTTGCCGGATATTGAAGTTTTTTTCTTGCTTAGATTGCTGAATGTTCCTTTTTTTGGTTTTTTTTTGCTGGAAATTTTTTGCTGGAATTTTCTTTGCTGGAATTTTTTTGCTGCTGGAATTTTTTTGCTGAAAATTTTTTTTTTGCTTCCCCTTTTTTACACTTGTTTTCATGGCTTTTATAGCCTTTACACTTTCATTTTCTATTAGTTTCTATCTCTTCATTGCTGCTTGCAGGGTATGGAGGTGCTAGGCATGCGGGGATGGTGTTGGCAGAAGCATGGGGTGTGGTAGCCGATATGGTGGTGACCAAAGATGGTGCTAGTGTCAGAGGAAAGTGGGGTGTGGTAGCCAATGTTTCTTGTTGTCTGTTTCTCTTCTTTCTTTCTTTTTTTATGTTGGGCTAGTTGAGTATTGGGCTGGTGGTATTTGGGCTATGGGATTTGGTTTGTTGGTTTGGGTTTAATGGGTCTTGTGTATTGGGTAGGTGGGTCAAAATTGTAAATAGGGCAAAATTTGGGCTATAACAGCTGCCCCTCTTTACTTATTGTCGTGTAACGAGAACAGAGTTGTTGTCGTGTAACGAGAATAGAGTAAAGACTTTTAGGAAAGACCAATTTTGCCCAGCCTCTTCGAGCTTTGACCTCTTTAGCGCTTCTCTTCTTCAGGTAGTCTCTTTCCAGTCCCTCGCATCTTGTAGCTTTAGTTCATTCCACTGTGACTTCAAAGAGATAGAAACTTGTATTTTCAATCTACTCACATCTTCAGGGCTGTAAGATCCGTCGTGTTTTGCTCTTCTGCAACTTCAGAGAGATGAGATCTGATATCTTCAATATGTTCCGCTACAACTTCAGGGAAGTGAGGTTTGTGGTCTTTTCTTCTGCAACTTCAGAAAGGCAAGATCTTATATCCTCGATCAGCTCCACTGCAACTTTAGAAAGACAAAATCTGGCGTCTTCAACCAGCTTCAATCTTTATTCTCTACTCGGCATGTGATCTTGAGCTCAACTCATTTCTCGCAATATGAATTGATTCTTTAAAAACAGACATTAAAACAGAAATTGAAAATAGCTCAGCACATGAGCTAAGGCTCAACTCACTTCTCGCAATGTGAGTTGATCTTTTTGAAACTTAATTTGAAAAGCAGATTTTGAAAATACCTCGACATGTGACCCGAGGCTCAACTCACCTCTCGCAATATGAATTGATTTTTGAAAACAGAAATTAAAAGGCTCAACCCATCTCTCGCAATATGAGTTGATTTTTGAAAAACAGAAATTAAAAGGTTCAACTCACCTCTCGCAATATGAGTTGATTTTTGAAAAACAGGAATTAAAAGGCTCAACTCACCTCTTGCAATATGAGTTGATTTTTTGAAAAACATAAATTGAAAACAAAAATTGAAAATACCTCAGCATGTGACCTGAGACTCAACTTACCTCTAGCAATATGAGTTGATTTTTTTGAAACTTAATTTGAAAAGCAGATTTTGAAAATACCTCGACATGTGACCCGAGGCTCAACTCACCTCTCGCAATATGAATTGATTTTTGAAAACAGAAATTAAAAGGCTCAACCCATCTCTCGCAATATGAGTTGATTTTTGAAAAATAGAAATTAAAAGGTTCAACTCACCTCTCGCAATATGAGTTGATTTTTTTGAAACTTAATTTGAAATGCAGATTTTGAAAATACCTCAATGTGTCTTGAGGCTCAACTCATTTCTCGCAATATGAGTTAAATTTTGAAAACAAAAATTGAAATTACCTCAACGTGTCTTGAGGTTCAACTCATTTCTCGCAATATGAATTGAATTTTGAAAACAGAAATTGAAATTACCTCAACGTGTCTTGAGGCTCAACTCATTTCTCGCAATATGAGTTGAATTTTGAAAAGCAGAAATTGAAAATACCTCAATGTGTCTTGAGGCTCAACTCATTTCTCACAATATGAGTTGAATTTTGAAAATAGAAATTGAAATTACCTCAACGTGTCTTGAGGCTCAACTCATTTCTCGCAATATGAGTTGACTTTTGAAAACATAAATTGAAATTACCTCAACGTGTCTTGAGGCTCAACTCATTTCTCGCAGTATGAGTTGAATTTTGAAAAGCAGAAATTGAAAATACTTCAATGTGTCTTGAGGCTCAACTCATTTCTCACAATATGAGTTGAATTTTGAAAACAGAAATTGAAATTACCTCAACGTGTCTTGAGGCTCAACTCATTTCTCGCAATATGAGTTGAATTTTGAAAACATAAATTAAAATTACCTCAACGTGTCTTGAGGCTCAACTCATTTCTCGCAAAATAAGTTGAATTTTGAAAAGCAAAAATTGAAAATACCTCAATGTGTCTTGAGGCTCAACTCATTTCTCACAATATGAGTTGAATTTTGAAAACAGAAATTGAAATTACCTCAACGTGTCTTGAGGCTCAACTCATTTCTCACAATATGAGTTGAATTTTGAAAACAGAAATTGAAATTACCTCAACGTGTCTTGAGGCTCAACTCATTTCTTGCAATATGAGTTGAATTTTGAAAAGCAGAAATTAAAAATACCTCAATGTGTCTTGAGGCTCATTTCTCACAATATGAGTTGAATTTTGAAAACAGAAATTGAAATTACCTTAACGTGTCTTGAGGCTCAACTCATTTCTCACAATATGAGTTGAATTTTGAAAACAGAAATTGAAATTACCTTAACGTGTCTTGAGGCTCAACTCATTTCTCACAATATGAGTTGAATTTTGAAAACAGAAATTGAAATTACCTCAACGTGTCTTGAGGCTCAACTCATTTCTCGCAATATGAGTTGAATTTTGAAAATAGAAATTGAAATTACCTCAACGTGTCTTGAGGCTCAACTCATTTCTCGCAATATGAGTTGAATTTTGAAAAGCAAAAATTGAAAATACCTTAATGTGTCTTGAGGCTCAACTCATTTCTCACAATATGAGTTGAATTTTGAAAACAGAAATTGAAATTACCTTAACGTGTCTTGAGGCTCAACTCATTTCTCGCAATATGAGTTGAATTTTGAAAATAGAAATTGAAATTACCTCAACGTGTCTTGAGGCTCAACTCATTTCTCAAATATGAGTTGAATTTTGAAAAGCAAATTGAAAATACCTCAACGTGTCTTGAGGCTCAACTCATTTCTCGCAATATGAGTTGAATTTTGAAAAGAAATTGAAATTACCTCAACGTGTCTTGAGGCTCAACTCATTTCTCGCAATATGAGTTGAATTTTGAAACAAAATAAAAGCATCGAATACCAAAACATGTTATCCGGTGGAACTCGGTGTCTTTTCCTTTAATTCAATACAACTATCATCACATCTTCTTACTCTACTGGAGTACCTGTATATGTCATGCATGATGTTATCATGATATGCACATGTTTGTCTTAAATGCATTTATGGCTACATGATTATGCTATACGCCTTAGGCATGTTTGTCGTATGTCCCTTTCCGTCATGATTTTTAATGATCTGTGTTCATTGCTTTGACTCTTGACTTTCTCTTGTGCCTCAGACTCGTCCTCTAGCTTCACGAGTAATCTGCGTTTCTCAGTTATCGCTCTCTTGCCCCTGGTTGAACTTTATCCTTGCGTTGAGGCTCTTGTACTTATCAAATTCTCATCCGGGTAATGCTCAACATTTCTTTTGTTTGAAGCATGTCATTTTAAAATACTCTAGATCTTCAACGCATGAATTCTTCCACATTTCTTAATCAAGAATCTTTTTGAGTATGTCATCTTGCGTATAAATTTTCGAGCTGCTGAAAATCCTTCAAATACTGTAGTCTTGTTGCTTGACTCACTTCTTGAATCTTTTTACTCCTTGGGCCCAAACCTGCTTCATTTGGACACCATTTCAGGTTTTCATCCTAATTTTTGTTTATCAAGACGCCCTTTTCAGGTTTTCATCTCGATTTTCTTCTTTTTTTTTTTTAAGGCTTCATCACTCATTGCCCATCAGGGCTCTATTACTGACGTAGTACGCTGCCCTAATGCTCGGTTGGTATTTTGACCCAAAATCCGAAGAAATAATCGCGTTTTGCTCAGCCCCACCGTAATTTCAGGGTCCATTCCACTGTAATTTTGGGATACAAGGTTGGCACTATCCTTAAACCATTCCACTGCAATTCCTGGCTATAGGATCTGTATCCTACTGTAACTCAAAGGTGTATGATCTGTAATTTGTTCCATCGACTGATATTTTTGACAGAAAATCTAAGGAGATAAACTCAATTTGAGCTCAAATATTTCCAACCCTTACACTTGGTAAGCTCTTGAACAACCGACGGTTTCGTGTTCTGTACTATTTAGAAGCTTTCGAGTAATATGCAAAATTCCTTTTATAAAAGTATGATTAGTCCATTAATCATTATTTCAATGCGAAATGCTTAAAAGGATCGAATCGATGGACAAGAAGAAAATCGGTTAAGAGCATAGCTCAAACAAACAAGTTGAACAATGAGAGTAAATGCAAGTTTATTGGAAGCTTATTTTGAAAAGAATAAGATAATCAAAGATAAATTCGAAATGGGTAAAATGGAAAGCTAAGTGCCCCAAATATCGCCACCGAGCTTCTCTCAGACAAACTCCTTTTGAGACAATTTTGAGTTCAACATGTGTTTAGGGGATTCAGAGTACTTTGTCAATGCCCCAAGACGTAGCATACTTCTTCACTGTCAATTCAAGTATAGCAAGACTACCATATGCCCCACCTTTGAACAAGATTTGAGCTGCCTTTTTCAGGTTTTCAACTCAAAACCCCTTTGGTCTCAAGGTGCCCTTTGCGGGTTTTCACCTTGACCTCTCCATTTTCTTTTCTTTTTTCTTTTTTTTTTGCTTTTGAATGAATGAAGGTCACAAGGTGCCCTTTGCGGGTTTTCACCTTGGCCACTCCTTTTCAAGTATTTCTAGACTGAATTCGAATTTAGGATTGGATTAGTGTTCTTTCGGGGAAAGCCTCCTTTACCTTATAAAGTTCTTAAGCATCTATTTCCCTTTGAAATCCTTTCATATAGAAAGGATCTTCTGCAATACCAAGTTCCTACTATGAAATTCCTTTGGGTGAACCATTTCCGCCATAACTCAGCATCATACGCGTTTGACCTTCAAACCCTTTTCTGCAGTCAAGTTTAATGAAGACATTTTACTTCATCCAATTCGTGATTCAATCAAAGCTTGGAGAAAAAGAATCTTAATTTCCATGGACAGAACCACCTCTAATGCCCTAGTGAAGGTCCTGGTCAACTTTAATAAGCACAAAGAGTAAAAGGTAGCTTCTTATGTCAATATTTACAAGTCTCGGTCACCTTCTATAACTTTTCTTGATTTTTGTATCTTTCTTTTGGCAGCCTTTGTTGCATTGTGATATGACATTGTACAGTTACGCATTAAAACATGATTCTTTCTGGCATTTGATTTCTTTTTTTGTTTTTTTCTTGTCCTTTTTTCTTTTTGTTTTTTCTTTTCTTTTTTTTCTTTTTCTTTTCATGACTGTCGACCTTATAATATTGGCATATGAAGCTACATTCATCTTCTTAGTGAAGCAATTGACGGCCATGACGATGATGTCGACTGGAAGCTTTTGACGAGATCATCCCCAGAACATCTATGCCCCATGTATTGAAAAGTTTGTGAAGAGATGAAAGAAGCACGTGAGTCTTGACTTCACAACTGATGCTATTCCCTTCCCATGGTGGACCAACAACATCCGATCCTCATTGATTAGCTTGGCTATTGCAGAACCATTGTCATGTGTTCTCTAGACACCCTTATGAACCTCTTTCCAGATGTTCCTAAGTGCGTCTTAATATGATCGTGCAAAAACATCCTTAAATTCTTAGAAATAACTCAATAGTCTTGCCTTATTTTTGCGGTGAGCTAGGTTTCGATCTTCATCACTTTCCCAAGCTCACAATGTCAGCTGACCCTTTGTAAGTTAGGGTCTGTTTTTCATCTCATTCTGTTATCCTTCACGAATCAGAAGATGGACACAGTCTCTGTCATCTTCGAAGTCCTGAGATTCCTCTAGACACACATCTTGCTCCAAAGGGAGTTAGTAACAATACGCTCGTGACATTGATATCTGGGGACCTACTGTGGGTATGAAGGAAAATTCTAGAGAATAAATGATTCTAAGGATGATTATTTGTATAGGATGATCATGAATGTAAAATAAAAGAATGAAAGTCCAAATAATAAAAGAATCTATAAATAGAAGAAAATTTACTCAGAAAGATGCATTTCATTAAAATAAAAATCTTGGACCGAAACCTATTTCTCAAAAGAAATCTTATCATCTCTAGGTCTTAAGGCAATAAGTATGTTTTGAATATTACTCTAGATTAGCTTTAAAAGTACACGGATCTCTTCCACTGTCCCATTGTTCAAAACACTCCCAAGTATGTGAAATTCGGAGGTGGGTGATATCGAGGTCATGGTTGAGTTGGGTACGAATTAGAAGCATAGTGGCTTCCTATTCCCACCACATGGGTTTCTGGCTCTTTTTTCTTCATGGGTGCTGCCCTTTTGAGCTCTCAAGGCATTCCATCCTTCCATTTTTGATGGCATTCTCTATAAGTTCCCCGGATATCACAATGTTCGCAAAGTCTTTCGTAGCACTTCCTACCAACTTGTCATAGAATGGTGCTCTCAGAGTATTGATGAAAAGGACTGTTATCTCAGTCTTAGTCAATGGTGGTTTCACTTGAGCCGAGATATCTCTCCACCTTTGAGCATATTACCTAAAGGTTTCTGCTGGTTTCTTTTCCATCCTTTGTAGAGTCATTCGATCAGGCACCATGTCAGACACATGCTTGTACTGTTCACAAAATGCTGATGCTAAGTCTTTCCATGATCGGATCCTTTCTCTACTAAGTTGATTATACCATCGAAGAGCCGATCCGACCAAGCTGTCTTGGAAACAGTGTATTAGCAACTTATCTTTATTCACGTGACTCGTCATTTTTCGACAAAACATGACAAGATGCGTTTTTGGACATCTCATTCCGTCGTATTTTTCAAAATCTGGTGCTTTAAACTTCAGAGGCAGAACCAGATCAGGCACCAGACTGAGCTCCTTGGCACTTAATGCAGAGAAGACTTCAGCGCCTTCGATTGCCTTGAGCCTTTCTTCAAAACTCCTATACTTGCCCCAAACATCATGATCGTCTAATTTCAACTTGGCTATCTCTACTGGTTCATCCCGATCTAGAATATTGGGATCAACGGGATTACCTCCGGGGTTTGATACAGATATACCTTGCCCTAAATGAGTAGGTGGTACAGGTCGTTGCTCCAAGCCTACAGGCTCCTTTTGAGGACATCCTCTTTGCGTTACATGAACGTGAGGCGGGGTGAATCTTGGGGGATAAAACGGATCCTGATCATGATTAACTCTTCACTGAGGTTCTATAATGTCAAGACTCTGCATAAGTCCATTCCCTTTAACAAAAGCTGACATCATCTCCATCATTTTGGCCATTTGATCCCTTTGCTTGAGTGATTCCTCTCGAGACCTTACCATCAGATCTCTCGTTTCCTGCTGTGATTTAGCCAACTGTTCTTGCAATTCTCTTTGGGCCTTTTCCATTCTTTCAATTCTCTCATTGAATTCGGCCTCCATAGTTCTAGCTCTTAGCCACGTCTTATACGAATGGCGTGATTCCAGACTCGTAGCGTTACAACTGTAGATCATACGGTTTCAGCCTCAGTGAATGATTAAGGGACATGTACATGCAATGAATGGATGAATGAATAAATGGCAGATGAATGTCAGTCATGAATATGCAAAAATTTGGTGTTAATTTCAAGATAGCCCCTATTTAGGCATTTCCTTAATCAAAAGAGTCTATTACACAACATTTCGGTCATTTGTATAATTGACTCCTCCATCAGAAACCCATTTTTGGCAACTGATCTCTAATCAACACCTTCCTAACAAGATGCCTTTGATGCATGATGAAAAATAGAAATACAGAAAAACAACCTTGGTTAGCATAACACATATGAACAGAGAAAAACTGTGGAAAATCTAACAAATTAAGCTCCTTGGTCCAATGGACTCGATTCCCTTGCATAGAAAGCGTAAATGTAAAAGAAACAGAAGGTAAGATGTGTTTTTTCCGTGTACTTATTTCGGTGACTAGTAAACGGACAAAGGTTAGGCATGGCTCTAGTTAGGTGGCTCGTACAGTTCACTATATGCGGTTTTGGCTCTAGATAGGTACTCGAATTGTCCATACTGTCATCTACTAAGATTAGTATATAGTCTCAGTCATTGCCCATCATAGGCTTTCGAGTCCAATTCGAGGGATTACATTTACTTATGCTTATGCGGAGGGACAAGTTAACTTACGAAAGCATAAGTCATATGTAACCCGAAAGTATTCACTAGCCTGTGCGGAGGGACGAGTTAACTCACGAAGCCATAGCGTTTACTTTCACTTAAATGGACGGAGCCCGGGTATAGAGCTCATGTTATGCAAAAATGCACGTGCACGGTGTGTGGTGAGAAACTCACAAACCTTTCGTTTTATTTAAAATTAAACCAGAGTCGTAAGAATCTAGAGCTTAAAAACAAAAGGATAAAATAAGTTAGCAAAATATTTACAACAGATGCAAGTGCATGATTTTTCAAAAACGAGATTTTCGGATCACGACCAAATATTTACTTGAACGAGGAATTTTGAAAATTTCGACAACGCACGCTTAATTCGACTCGACTCTCAAAAAAAGGTTAGGATCCCCAGTGGAGTCGCCAGCTGTAGCGACGTAAAAAAAAAATTTAGCTTTCGGTCGCTAATTGAGGTAATTTATTGGAAATTTGAAAAACCGACTTTTGTTTTTTTTTTAAAAAAGGGGAGTCGCCACCGATCTTTTTTTTAGGTGTAATCAGACACCTAATAAATCATCTTTTTTGAAAAGAAAATTTATTTGAACAAAAATGAAGGCCAAATTTGGGTCTACGCAAAAATCCAGAGAAAAATAGGGTTCGGGAGTCGGTTACGCACGAGGAAGGTATTAGCACCCTCGCGACGCCCAAAATTGGTATTTTAAAAATAAAATTTGATCACTTATCAATAATCACAAAAATAAATATCCTATTTCAAAACACAAGAATTTTTAAATTTTTCGATTTTTCAAAAAGGACGTCCCATTTTTAACACGAGCCAATGATATTCACCTAACATAGCGATGAAATCAACGACCTTATGTTAAATCGATACGTTGCCTTATTTATTGAAATTAATTAGAAGAAGATAAAAATATGTCTAAAATAATAAAAAGAAAACTAATAATAATGTTGTAATAATATGTGATCTAAAATATATATTAAATTCGGAATGAGTAAATAATAATAAAAAGGGTAAGAATATACCGAAGTCCAATATTATGGGTTACTGAAATTAATCTCTTTTCTCCTCGGGTTCTTGAAATGGGCCTTTGTTGGTGATCAATCCTTTGGATTAGATTGTCATAAATAGAGTCGGGTTGACCCGACTATTTAAAAATTTATTTATTTATTTTTATTTTAATTTTTTTCAAACCAAACTAAACCCAACTCACTAATTTAAAAATAATAATAATAATACAAACCAACCCAACTCACTAACTTAATAAACCCAACACAACCAACCCAACCCACTAACTTAACATGTCACCCAACCCACTAATTAACCCAAACTAAATTTAACCCATCAAACCTTACATAAACCAACCCATTAACTAAAATATTTCTTTCTTTTTTTAATACTAACCCCCCCCAAAACAAACAAATCTCCAGCAGCAAACAAAGAAAGAAAGAAGAGATCCAAGCTTCAAGCCGTCGAACCCCTCTTTTTCCTTCCACCGTACGCGCCACCAACAGCCATCGTATGCGCCGCATGAAATCAAGCTACGGGTAGTTGAGATTTGAGTTTTGGGGTGGCTTATAATCGATTGGCTCGGGTATTTAGAGTGGGTTTCGGTTTGGGAGCTTGGTTGTGGTGTTAATGGTGGTCAGTCCTTGGTTGCTTGGTTGCTTGCCGGATATTGAAGTTTTTTTCTTGCTTAGATTGGTAAATGTTCCTTTTTTTGGTTTTTTTTTGCTGGAAATTTTTTGCTGGAATTTTCTTTGCTGAAATTTTTTGGCTAGAATTTTTTTGCTGGAATTTTTTGCTGAAAATTTTTTTGCTGGAATTTTTTTGCTGCTGGAATTTTTTTGCTGGAAAATTTTTTTTTGCTTCCCCTTTTTTACACTTGTTTTCATGGCTTTTATAGCCTTTACACTTTCATTTTCTATTAGTTTCTATCTCTTCATTGCTGCTTGCAGGGTAGGAGGTGCCAGGCATGCGGGGATGGTGTTGGCAGAAGCATGGGGCGTGGTAGCCGATATGGTGGTGACCAAAAATGATGCTAGTGTCAGAGGAAAGTGGGGTGTGGTAGCCAAGGTTTCTTGTTGTCTGTTTCTCTTTTTTTTTTTTTTATGTTGGGCTAGTTGAGTATTGGGCTGGTGGTATTTGGGCTATGGGATTTGGTTTGTTGGTTTGGATTTAATGGGTCTTGTGTATTGGGTAGGTGGGTCAAAATTATAAATGGGGCAAAATTTGGGCTATAACAACATTGAATTGTCAACTATTGCTTGGCTCTTTAAGCAATATAATTGACGAAGGTATCTGTAATCGTCACCTCGGCCCAGATAATATGGAAGGTAAAATTGTTGAAGTGTAGTTCTCTGTCGCTTTAAGTATTAATCCATTTAAAAAATCTTCATTCAGGTTATTACTTACAACATCAGCTGAGCCCTCAAAAAGCTTCACCACAGTGGACATGGAAGGCCTCTTTACATATTCAGTTTGTAAGCACCATGCAACGACCTTCATCATCTCCACAACTTCAATTGCATTCGATTGCATATCACTATTGCACTTATCAACTAAATCCAGGAGTTGCCCTTCTTCTTGCTTTCTCCTAAACAGTTCCAATAAATGCCAATCTTCTTCTTGTTGAGATCTATCGATGTTTCGACGCCCGCACAGAATTTCTAGGACCACAATACCAAAGCTATAGACATCTACTTTCTCAGTTATGGTTGAAGTTAGCCATTCGGGAGCCATATAACCAGGGGTTCCCCTCATAGTTGTTAGGACTTGACTTTGATCTCTTCCAATTAGCTTAGATAACCCAAAATCTGAAACTTTGGCATTGAATTTCTCGTCTAAAAGGATATTTTCTGGTTTGATGTCGAAATGAATTATCTTTTGGTGGCAATCTTCATGAAGATAGGCTAGTCCTTTGGCTATATCTAGAATGATTTTCTTTCTAATTTGCCAACCAAGAGCAAGTTTTTGGTTTTGGTTGAAGATCCATCGGTCTAGTGATCCATTAACCAAGTACTCGTAAACTAAAAGATAATTGAATTTTTCAGCACAAAATCCAACCAGACTTACCAAATTGAAATGGTGGATGCTTCCAATCGTCTGAACTTCAGCTATGAAGGACTTGTTGACTGGACCAAAGCCAACAAGATGTTTCACTGCAACTTGAGAACCCGAAGGTAGTGTTCCATGAAAAACAGACCCAAATCCACCTTCACCAAGTTTGTTGCTAAAATTATTGGTAACGTTTTTCAACTCTTGATAAGAGAATCTTGTTGGCATCCCCAACATGTTTTCCAGATACACTTCCTCAACTTCTAGGAACCCATTTTCTTTTGGTACATCTTTGAACCCATTTTTAAGTCTTATAAAAAGGTAAGCCACAAAAAGAGGTAGAACAATCAAAGCGGCTACAAATAGTGGCGTATTATTATATATAACTCCTAGTATCAGTAGAGCTATCAGTATCAACAAAACTGTGATAAGTAGAAAGGCGATACAGGCTCTCCAATTCATGATCCTTACTCTCAAAGACTGGTAATGGCTTTCTAGGGAAGAGTAAATTAGCTGCAAGAATGGCTTCAAGCTTTTCACTAAACTAAATAAATAATTCATGCTATCCTGTTGGTGCAAAAGAATATTTTGCTTTATAAGAAATCACCAATAAAGAGCTGTAAGTCAAAACGAGTTTTGCGAATAACAACAATTTTCTTCGGAAAAACACATGTAATACCTGTTGGTGGCGATCAAAACGAGATAAATCAAAATTAATATAATGTGGGTTTAGCAAGAGTTTTCACGAATATTCCTTTTAGATTTCCATCCATAATAGTAGTAGGAATTATAAGAAAAAAAATATGTAGATTTTACATAAAAAAATTTTATTGGAAAAATTACGGAGACAAAAGAAGAGAAATTTATTAATGTTAAAAAAACAACAATATAATAAATTTACAACTATGTGTAGTTTTCAACATCTGTTTTGACGATTTGAGTATAGTCATATTTGGACTAGGGTGATATTAACGTAAAACCCTCCCAACAATGTCCAGTCCAAGATTCGAGTTCAACATATGATAAAATTAAATTATAAATTGTAAAAAAAACAAATACACTTAATAAAGTCATTATACATTAAAATATTCTTATTAAAATCGATAGTAAACTATTCAAATGGTCACTTAACTATGTTTGTGTTCTTGTTTTGGTCACCTAATTTTAAAAAATTCAATTTAGACACTA
Organism: Gossypium arboreum; assembly: GCF_025698485.1. Lineage (NCBI taxonomy): Eukaryota > Viridiplantae > Streptophyta > Magnoliopsida > Malvales > Malvaceae > Gossypium > Gossypium arboreum. The sequence goes on from NC_069079.1 coordinate 3,780,707, forward strand.
TCATTTGTATGAGTTCTTATTTTGTTCACCCATCGTTAAATTGATAACGGAAATAATAATGTGATCTTTTTCTTACATATTCTATCAATTTGATTCTAATTCTAAATAATTCAATAAATTTAACCTTTCATATTTATAAACTCTATAAATTAGATATTAGATCTTCAAACATCTTAACCAAAACTTTTAAGTTTTAAAAGAGAGGTTTTTTGATTCCTACTTGTTGTTAGATCAAGCAAAGATATTTTGATACCAAATAACTACAAAAGATTAGAGAATCAAACACTCAAAACTCCCATGAACACCCAACCCCAAGACCTGCGTTTGGTGCTCTCCTTCCTCCTCTTCGCGTCCTGTCCCTTTCATTGTTTCAACACCCATGTGTCCCTTTCTTTCTTGTTTCATTCATTCTTTCAAACACTACTTTTTTTAAAAGGTTTTTTAAGGTACTCACTCCACCATTTCTCAATTCTCAATTCCATTACTAGGGTTCACCCTTTCTTTAATTTAATTTTTTTGGTAACGTCAAGGAAAATATGTATATATAAACAGGGATGACCTCTTCCTAATAATTTATGGTTTTGTTATTTTAATGGAAAATCTTCACCAAGTAGAATCCACCATGGTACTATGTAAGCCTTGTTTACAAGATAATATCCACGGCGGTTGCCGTGATGCTATTGGTATTAATAGCATTAAATGTTGGAATCGTGTTTGAAGATTAGATTAATAAAATTTGTAATATGTAGTAGGGTGAGTGTTCGATCAAAATTGATTTGAAATTTTTTTGAATCGAGTCGAGTTGAGTCGAGTGAAATAGTTCGAGTTAAATTAAAAAATTAAACATGCCAAATTAAAATCTGGTTACAGTATAACTAATTTTATGTTAGAGCAAATAAATTTAAAACCATATATATTTGAAAAATTTTCAAAGTAAATAATAAAAAATACTTTAGTGTGATAAACTTGAATCATTAATTAACTTATTTAAGTCCCCAAAATTATAATTCTAATTTTTTAACTTTCTTTATATATTTTTAGATTTTGTTGTAATTTTTAGAAAATATAAATTTTGAAATTTTTATAAATATTTTGAATTATAAAATTCTTTTGAATTTTTTGTAATTTTTGTTGAGAGAGATCAATTTACTCAAATTCAAACTTAACAGGAACAAAAAAAGTATTTACACCAATATGTTATTCGAATTGTAAAATTCAACTTGATTTGAACTTGAAACTCGAATTACTTATTCGAGTTGACTCGAATAATTCAAATAACTCAAAATTTAAATTTTTGTTTGATTTTTCCGAATCGAATTGAGTTTTGCTCACCCCTAATGTGAAACTCTAACTTTATTAAATTATTTAGAATTAGGATCAAATTGATAAAATATGTAAGAATTGAGGATTAAATGTATTATTATACCAATTAAAAAAGACTAAATCATTATTTCATTATCAATTTAATGTTAAGTGATCAAAGCAGAATAAATACAAATATTAGTATCTAAATTAAAAATTAAAAATTAGATGACTAAAATAAAACACGAGCATAATTGAATTACCATTTATATAAATTATCTTAACCGGAAAACATCTACTATTAAAAATTGTCGAATACAAATTTCAAAAAACACTATTAGAAGGGTAAAACAATATTTTAAATGTTACAAATGTTAAACATTTGCTTTCCACTAATTTTACCTAAATTAGATATTAAAAAAGAGAGTAAAATACTCATAAAAAAAGAGAAGGAAAATACGAAAAAAGCAAGGGATTCGTAGTCAGAGAAAAGGATGCATTTGATAGGATTTGAGGACAAAATTATTAGATACACTTTTTTCCTTCCTTTAAAGAGGTTTAATTTATAAGCAACTCAATTAAAATTAGAATTTACAAATAACGAATCTTATACTGAGGAATCATTTTTTGATTTTAATGGAATGTCAAATTTGAGAGTTTTACTTGTTAAAATAAATAAGGAAAATTCTCTAGTTGGTCCAATTTTTTGGGCATTTTTACTTTGGTTATTTAAAATGAAATTTTTGTAATTTCGTCACTTAAATTTTTAGGGTGCCTTTTGTCGTAACCATTTTTTTTTAAAAAACGGTGTACAAGCCCAATTTTGGGCCCAAAACAAATAACCTACCCAAAACAAATAACCTACCCAAATAACTCCCAAATAACCCCGACCCAAACTAACCAAAACCTAGCCCAAAACCTACTAAACAGATGAGCCCAAAACCCACTAAATCCAAAACCCAATAGCAGCCCAATTCAAACCCTAAAACAAAAAAAAGAACCAAAACCCTAGCCTAATCAGTTGCTGGCTGCCCCTGACCCTTGTCCCATCCACCACCGACGTCTGCAACACCGCCTCACCATCCTCCAACTTGCACCATCATTTCACCTGCAAGCATTAAACGAGAGTAGACAGAAAGCAAATGGCATGTAAATGGCTATTTAAAGCCAAAAATAAAACCTTTGTACATTCGGTTCTTTTTGGTGAGAAATAAAAAAGAAGACTCAATACCAAAACTGAGATTAGAAAACATCAACAAATCGCAAGAAATAAAACAAAGCCCAAGGAAGAAATCAAAATCAGTAAGTCAAAGGCACAAAATATCCAATCAAGAGAAAAACATTAAAAGAAGAAACGAAAACATAGAATCAAAAATCAGAGGAACAAAGGTGATTTCATTTTCTTTCGATTTATTTTATTTTTCTTTCTTTTCTATTTTCCACGCCCTTTTATTCGCATATATACATATATTGTAAACAAAAATAATAATAGAAAAAAAGAAGAAGAAGAAATATACCCTTTTTTGAAACTCCGCCACCGCAGCAGCGGTGGTCAAGAATGGCGCCAAGCAAGGGACGCGACGACCATGAGGAGGCTTGGCCGGACCTAGGGCACCTGCAGAGAAAAAGAAGAAAAGAGAAGTTTTTTTTTTAAAAGCAAGAAGGAAATGAAAAAAAAACAAATGTTTGACTTATATAAGGGTACCAAACGGTACCGTTTTGGCCTTCCCCCCCCCTAAGGTGCAAAAACGACGCCGTTTAGGGGTGGAGCGGGCCGACCCGACCCGTCGACCTGGGATTCGCGTATTTTGAAGCGAAGGGGTTATTTGCGCTTTTGGCCTCTCCGCTTTTTTGTGCGTTTACAATCAAGTCTTTTTACTTTAAATTCGGCCTTGAAACTTGTCCCGCTTTTCAAATTGGTCCACGGCCACGTGTTACACTTTGAGCCGGGGGGAATATTACACTTTTAGTACCTCTAGGCCGTGTTCCTTTTGCAATTAGGTCGTTTCCTTTTTATTTCTTTTGAAATTTGTCCCAAAATTCGTTTCCCTTTTTATTTTCGTCCCTCTTTTACTTTTGCTCATTATTTTATTTCAATTTTAACATTATACATACTATTATATTTCATTATTATTATTATTATACTTATTATTTACTAGCCTTAGTATCATTCTCGTTTAATACTTATATGTATGTATGTTGTATAGTATATTAATAGTTTGATATTATTGTTTTCCTTTTATTAATATATTTGTATGTTATGCATGTATATCAATACTACATCATATATACTTCTTCTTCTAAATACAATGCATGCATATATATATATATATAATATTTTTAATACATACATATACATAGATATATTATGTACATATTATCATGTGTTTGTTTTATATATATGTATATAGATATATGTATATATATATATAGTAATTTTATTATTTTAATTTAATATTTAATATATTTTCTTTTCATATTTCTATATTATTATCATTATTATTATTATTTGTTATTTAATATATTATTATTGTATTTTTATTACCATCATATTATTATATTGTTACACCTTTTACTGTTATTACTATTATATTTTTATTATTATTGTTATTATATTTCCTCTTTTATATTTACCTATACGTTATTATTATTTTTATATATTAACTAATTTAATACATATATTTAGCACATTTATTTTAGTTATATGTCGTTACCCTGTTATTAATATTTCATCATTTATTTTATTTATATCTTTTAAATAATAATTTTAAACTTTAGGTTATTTATCATTTGTATTTTGTTTTTACTATTTGTATTTACCATTATTATTACTATTATTTTCATTTTTATTACTATTACTAATATCATTCCTTTATTATTTTCTATTATTATTATCACTATTATCAATACAAATATTAATACTCTTATTATTATTTTTATTATTATCATCAATATTATTGTTTTACCACCACTATTATCATTATCAACATTATTATTATTATCGCTTTTCATCATTATTGTCATTTTTGTGCTATCATGTTTTTATTTCCTTTATTTACTTATGTATTCGATCATTTCATTTTTCTCACGTATTTGTTTATATTTACGTATTACTAACCTTGCTTCTATGTCATCTTTTCATAATTACTCGTTATTATCACTCATTATTATATGTTATTATTAATATCATAATCGCTTTTATGTATTACTATAAATTACATTATGTTTTTACTCAATGCCTTAAAATAATTCTTTCATAAAAATGATATTTTGTATTTGGTAATTCGAGATAATCGTGCCCTAACTTACTGGATTTCGATTTTTCTCATTTAACCTAAATAACGGACTACTCTTTTAAATTGCTATACGAGTTTTGAAAATGCTCATTCTCGGAGGTACGAAGTGTTGTGCCCTAACTTACCGGGTATGACATTTCGTCACCTCGAAATATGAATTTGTTTTAAAACAAAGGCAACATTCGGTGTTTGAGAACTCGGGAAAACGTACCCTAACTTACTGGGTTTCGATTTTTCTCGTTTACTCTAAATAATCGAATACCCTTCTAACAAATTAAAATACGTAAGTTTTATATAAAAGGCAAGCTCACTCTCAAAAATTCAAGATGTCGTGTCCTAACTCACTGGATGTGACATTTCATATTTTGAGACGAAAAGGTCTTTAACACTTGAACTTTTTTTTTATAAAAAAGGGATCGTATTTCAAAATTCTTTCAAGTTTTTAAATTTTCGACACTAAGACACTAATTAATCAACTAGGTACCAATTTTGGGCGTATCGAGGGTGCTAATCCTTCCTCGTGAGTAACCGACTCCCGAACCTGTTTTCTTGATTTGCGTAGACTAAAATTGTTGTTTAAATAAATCAAACTATTTATTAAAAACAACCATTTTTACGAGGTGACCCAATCACACCTCGTCTGTAACGGCCTAATTTTCAGTGGTGTCGGAAATGGTGATTTGAGATCACTAAATTCGACAAATAAGATTGAACAAGATAGTAATTTAATATTTATGAGTCAAGTAAGAATTTAGAAGAATTTGTGAAATGGTGAAATTAGTGAATTAAAAGAATTTATTAGGTCAAACGGGTCAAAAATGAGGTATCGAGACCTCAAAGTTGAAAATCGAGCTATAAATATTTTTATAAATATTTATGGAGTGTCATTGAGTTAGTATTAAAGTTTCATTAGAAAATTTTAACGCTTGGATGGCTAATTAATTGAAAAGGATTAAATTGAAAATAGCACAAAATTTGTTAAATTGTGAGTAAATAGCTTAAGTATTTAAAAGATGGATTTAAAGAGCAATTAGACCCAAAGGTTAATGGCTGGACGGTTTGGGTATGAAATAAGCAAGAAAACAATGTGAACAAGGGCAAAATTGGAAATAGATAAAAGTTAATAGTTAAATAATGATGTAATTGAAAAATCTAGACATTTTCTTCATAATTTCTCAGCCAAAACTCCATAGAAGGTCTGGAGAAAGCTGGTTTTTCATATTTTTACATCATGTGAGTCTAATTCTTGCTTTTTCTTGATAATTTTTATGTTTTTATGACTTTTACAATTAGGTCCACTTGTAGAATTCATTAGTTTTTGATTTTATGGGTGAAATTGGAAGTTACCCTGGATGGATAAGGGAATTTTATGATGAATTATTATGAAATTTAAGTTCTAATTTCATATTAAGGTGGTTTTATTAAGTGATTTTGATAGGAAATGATATTTAGGACCTAATTGTGAAAAAGTTGTGAGTTGAAGGTTGCTGTTGAAATTCAGAATATAAAAGGTTTTGAAATAGTTTATAATGATAAAATAAAGTGTTAATTGAGAAAAATTAGTTCAATTGATGGGTGAATTGAGTAGGGACTAAATTGTGAAAACTCAAATTTTGGGGTAAAAGTGCAATTTCGAAATTTGAACAGCATAAATTGTGAAGTGAAATAGAAATCAAATAAATGCTAATGAGTAGAAATATTTTATATTATAGATCAAGAATCCAAAGAAGAACGAGGAAAAGAAAAAGTTGCGAATAGTCCCAAAATTTCAATATCTTCTACAAATTAGCCGGTAAGTTCATATGGTTGAATTTAGATGTTTATTTGTGAATGATTGAAGTTTATAATGTGTTATTATATACTAATTTGTTGTGGGATTGTGTAGATTTTGTTAATGAAAGAATAAATGTGGAAATGCAAATTAGGAAAACGCAGGATTGAGTAATGCTCAGTATCATGACGTGTGATGAATTGACGGATAAGACCATGGTTGTTCCATGGCAAAGTGTGAAATGTAGGTATGGTATCATCCATACTGAGTTGTGAAATGTAGGTATGGTATTATCCATACCGAAATGTGGAAATGTACGTATGGTATTATCAAATCCATACTGAGTTAAGAAATGTAGGTATGGCATTTCCCATACCGAAGTTAAAAAATGTAGGTATGGTATTTCAATGAGGAAAACCATACTGAGTTGTGAATCGTGGCATTGAGCAACGACGTACTCAATTTCGTAAGCCGCTTCCTAATTTGATTATAAGAAATAAAGAGAAGTGATCCAAATGAAAGAGATTGAGTAGTTATTCTCGTTGAGCTCAACTATGTGAATTATTATAACAATAGTTGTGAATCGCAGGAAACTTTAGTAAATGTTTTGGTATTGTTTGGAAATATTATGTTTGGTAAGCATTACTTTTAACCTATGAACTTACTAAGCTTCAATAAGCTTACTTGTGTGTGTTTAATATTTTATGTAGATTGACTTGAAGTGAAGTGGGTAGATCGGATCAACACAACAAAGCACACTATCCAGATCAATTCGGTAGCTTTTGTTTTATGTTTGAAGATTTATATGGCATGTATAGAGTTTGAATGAATTGAAGTAAAGATGTTATAAACTAGTTAACAATATTTGTACTAAAATAGTTTTCGGTAAGTAGCAGTAGTTTGATTTTGAAAATCACTAAAAATAGTAGAAATGGAATTAAATAATGAATAAATTATGGAATCGAATCTCGATGAGTCTATTTTCATATGGAAGAAGCAAAACAGGTATATGAGCTATATTTTATGAGATGTTTAAATTTTTGTGAAACAGGGCCAGAGCAATTTCTGGATCCCCTGTTCTGACTTTGAAATTCACCATAAATTTTAAAAAGATAATTAGAAGTCATACTTTATATGTACAGATTCCTTATTGAGTCTAGTTTTATTAGAGACAAACGGCATAGTCATTGAAGCTCTGTACAGAGAGATATCTGATTCGTAATACACAAAGGTCAGAGTAGTCAAACCCTGAAACAGGGGAGATTTTAAATAATAAACTGTACTAATTGGCTTGACCAAAAATTCTAGAAAAAAATTGGTAAGTATATATATGAGTATAAATTCAGAGAAAATTTACGGATTTGGATTTCGAGTTTTATAACTCGAGATATGAATTATTTAGCAACTATGACACAGTTGGACAGCTTGTCTGGAAAGTGTGATATAAATTGTTTGAATTTGTTTAAGTGCTCAAATAAGTTTAGTAATGCCTCGTGCTCGACTCCGGCGACGGTCTCGGGTAAAGGGGGCGTTACATTTATTGGTATCAGAGCCTGGTTTAGTCGATTCTCGAACTAATTTGATGTGTAAAGTGTTTAAAAATACATGCCATATAAATCTGTGATAGTGTGATGTGAATGATCCGATCTAATTACTAATTTTTGTTATAGATTGTAAAGATGTCTGATAGACCCGATGGTGCTAGTCAGGAAGAGGAAGTTAATAGTAGAATACAGACTTCGAGCAGGAACAAGTGGTAATGTCCCGATTTCTTTGATGAGAGAGGAAGAACTTAAAAATATGATTTACTGGATTAATGAATCGGTGGTATCATGAAACAATACAAGGAAGAAGTCAGCACAACAACCTCCTCCTCCCCTCTGTACCACCGCCATAACCCCTGTTGCTCCTCCTTTAATAGATGAATCTAGCAAAAGAACACCAATTGAAAAACTCGAGAAAGTTTGGAGTGAAGAATTTCGAGGAGATCGGACGATGATCCGGTTAAAGCGAGTATTGGTTAAAGAGTTTGGAGAGAGTTTTAAACAGATGATGTGTTCTCCTGAGGACTATTTGGGATGTGCGCTTCGCTATTGAAAGAAGAAGCGTATAATTGGTGGGAAACCATTGAGGCAAGGGTACCGCAGATAAACTTACAGGGAATTCTTCCAAAACGAATTTAAGAAGAAGTATGTGGGAAAGAGATATTTAGATAAGAAGAAGAGAGAATTTCTTGATCTTCGACAAGGAATAAAACAAAGGGCGAATATGAAAGAGAATTTGTGTATCTCAGTAGATATGCTCGGGATGTTGTACCGACAGAGGAAGAAATGTGCATTAGATTTGAAGAAGGGCTTAATGATGAAATCAGAATGATGATTGGAGGTACAGAGATTCGGGAATTTGTGATTCTGTCTGATCGAGCTCAAAAGATGGAAGAAGTGTATAACAGAAAGATGCAAAGAGAAAGAAGAGGTAAAGAGGTATACAAAAGAAGTTTCTCTAGACCAACTTCGACTTTTTCGGCCAAAAAGTTCAGAAATGATTCTGGTCGACCTGTTATAATCCCGGAACGATCGAATAACAGTAAAACGACTCAACAAGATGTCGGAGTAACTAAGAAACCAGCAGCTAGTGTTAGTAGTGTGCAAAATATTCCGAGACTTAGATGTAAAAATTGTGGTAGATTTCATATTGGTGAGTGTTGGGGAAGAGCCGGAGCTTGCTATAAATGTGGTGGAACTGATCATTTTATTCGGGACTGTCCTCAATTATTAAAAGAAGATAGAGAACAAGGGGAGAAGCAAGCAAATACTCCTCAGAAAGGTAAACGTTCAGGTCAAAGTAGTGCTACTGGACTGTTCATTCGAACGAGAGATACTGCAGACCGATCGAGACAAGAGTACCTGCGTACATATGCTATCCGCAAGGGAAGAAGCTTCGCTCCGGATGTGATAGCTGGTAATTTCTATCTTTTTGATGATTCTGTGTATGCTTTAATTGATCCTGGATCTACACATTCATATATTTGCACTGCATTAGTGTCAGAAAAGAAAATGACTGTTGAGTCCACTGACCTTGAATTGCAAGTCACTAATCCACTAGGGCAAAGTGTGTTGGTTAATTTAATATGTCGAATTGTCCACCGAAAATACAAGGTGTGAATTCTCTCACGATTTAATGTTGTTACCTTTCCGAGAATTTGATGTTATTCTTGGAATGGATTGGTTGATTGAACACGATGCCATAGTGAATTGTAGAGAAAAACGGATTGATTTAAAATGTCAGACATGGGAAATAGTTTCAGCTGAGTTTGGGGATAAAAGAATGATGTCGATTATTTCACCCTTTACAAATTCGAAAATTGATTCAAAAGGTAATAAAGCATTTCTAGCTTATATTCTTGATACTCGGGGTTCTAAATTGAAGATGGAACAATTGTCAGTTGTTAATGAGTTTACTGATGTGTTTCCTGAGGAATTACCTGGTTTACCCCCAGATCGTGAGGTTGAATTCACAATTGATGTAATTCCGCATGCACCCAATATCAATAACACCGTATAGAATGGCACCACCGAGTTAAAAGAGTTGAAGACACAGCTTGCAAGAGTTATTGGATAAAGGGTTCATCGATCGAGTACATCACCTTGGGGCGCTTTGTCTTATTTGTGAAAAAGAAAGATGGTTCGTTATGATTGTGTATTGATTACGTGCGGTTGAATAAGGTAACAATTAAAATAAATATCCATTACCTCGTATCGATGATTTGTTTGATCAACTGAAAGGTGCTGCAGTGTTCTCAAAAATAGACCTTAGATCCGGGTATTATCGGTTGAAGGTTAAAGAGTGTGATGTGCCAAAGATCGCTTTTGAACTCGGTATGGTCACTACGAATTTTTGGTAATGCCTTTTGGTTTAACGAATGCCCTCGCTGCATTTATGGATTTAATGAATCGAATTTTTCAGTCTTATTTGGATAGATTTGTGGTGGTATTTATTGATGACATATTGGTCTATTCAAAGACGAATCCGAACATGCACAAAGACTTGAGAATTGTACTACGACTTTGAGAGAAAACAGCTTATATGCGAAATTTAGTAAATGTGAGTTTTGGCTTCATGAGGTTGGATTTCGGGTCATATTATATCACCAAGGAATTCGTGTGGATCCAAGTAAAGTTTCTAAGCGGTGGTGAATTGGAAAACACCAAGAATGTAACTCGAAGTCGCGAAGTTTTCGGGATTAGCAGGATACTATCGCTATTTTGTAAAGAATTTTTCCATGATTGCTTCACCAATGACTCGCTTATTACGTAAGAATGTTGAGTTTATGTGGTCTCGATGAATGTCGTGAGCTTTGATCGCTTAAAGAAAATGTTAATGAAGCTCCAGTCTTAACTCAACCGTAATCGTATATACCGTATGTTGTGTACAAGGATGCATCTTTAAGTGGTTTGGGTTGTGTGTTAATGCAATGGGAAAGGTAGTGGCTTATGCTTCACGGCAATTAAAACCACATGAAAAGAATTACCCTACACATGATCTTGAGTTAGCTGCAATTGTTTTTGCCTTAAAAATTTGGAGACACTATTTATATGGTGAGAAGTGTTATATGTATACGGATCACAAAAGTTTGAAATACTTAATGACTCGTAAGGAACCGAACTTAAGACAGAGACGGTGGTTAGAGTTCTTTGAAAGACTATGATTTGGTTATTGACTATCATCCAGGAAAGCTAATGTAGTTGCTGATGCACTGAGTCGAAAGTCATCCTTGTTTGCACTTCGGGCAATGAATGCTCATTTGGCTCTTAATGAAGAAGGTGTTGTATTAGTAGAATTGAAGCTAAAACCAATGTTTCTTCAACAAATTCGAAGTCGCAATGAAGATCCAAAATTGGTGCTGAAACGACAAATGGTTCGGGATAATTTAGATTCGAGTTCAAGATTGATGATGAAGGTATATTGCGCTATCATAATAGGATTTGTGTTCCCAATAATTCGATTTAAAGAATGATATTCTTTCAAGCACATAATAGTATGTATTCTATTCATCCGTAGTACAAAATGTATGGTGATCTGAAAAAGACATATTGGTGGCTGGTATGAAAAGAGAAATTTTAGAATTTATTGCAAAATGTTTGATTTGCCAGCAAGTTAAAGCAGACCATCAAGTGCCAACGGGTTTATTACAACCCATTATGATTCCCGAATGGAAGTGGGAGCATATTTCAATGGATTTTGTGTCGATTGCTGTGACTCAGAAAGAAAGATTCGATATGGGTGATTGTTGATAGATTGACAAAGTCAAGACACTTTATTCCAAATGAATAGATTTTTCACTTAATAAGTTAGCGAATTGTATGTGTCGAGATTGTGAGACTACATGGAGTTCCAATATCTATCATTTCGCATCGGATCCGAGGTTTACTTCAAGATTTTGGAATAAATTGCAAGAAGCCTTAGGCACCAGATTGAATTTTAGTACAAGATTTCATCCTCAAACAGATGGACAATCAGAGCGAGTGATTCAAATTTTAGAAGATATGTTAAGATGTTGTATACTCGAGTTTGGTGACAGTTGGGAAAGGTATTTACCGCTATCGAGTTTGCTTACAACAATAGCTATCATCCTAGTATAAGAATGACACCATTTGAGGCTCTTTATGGTAGAAAATGCAAGACTCCATTGTGTTGGTCTGAATTGAGTGAATCAAAAATAGTTGGGGTTGATTTGATTCGAGAAACCAAGAGAAAGTCCGGATTATTCGAGATAGTCTAAAAGTCGCCTGATCGTCAAGTCATATGCGGATTTAAAACGAAGAGACATAGAATATGCAGTGGGTGATCGAGTATTTTAAAAGTTTCACCATGGAAAAGGGTGTTACGATTTGGTAAAAGGGAAAATTAAGTCCAGAGATTCATAGGGCCATATGAAATTGTGGAAAGGGTTGGTCCTGTGGCTTATCGTTTGGCTTTACCTCCTAACTTGAGAAGATTCATAATGTGTTTCATGTGTCTATGCTAAGGCAAGATAGGTCGATCCTTTACACGTAATTCCCCATACCGAAATTGAGCTTCAACCAGATATGACTTATTCGGAAGAACCAAGAAGATTTTGGCTCGTGAAGTTAAGGAATTGCGAACAAAAGAGTACCATTGGTTAAAGTATTATGGCATCGACATGGTATGGAGGAGGCAACCTGGGAAACAGAGGAGTCAATAAGATCACAAGATCCAAATCTATTTTTCAGTAACAAATTTCGAGGACTAAATTTTTAAAGGGGAGAGTTGTAACTACTAATTTTCAAAGGTGTCGGAAATGGTGATTTGAGATCACTAAATTCGACAAATAAGATTGAACAAGATAGTAATTTAATATTTATGAGTCAAGTAAGAATTTAGAAGAATTTGTGAAATGGTGAAATTAGTGAATTAAAAGAATTTATTAGGTCAAACGGGTCAAAAATGAGGTATCGAGACCTCAAAGTTGAAAATCGAGCTATAAATATTTTTATAAATATTTATGGAGTGTCATTGAGTTAGTATTAAAGTTTCAGTTAGAAAATTTTAACGCTTGGATGGCTAATTAATTGAAAAGGATTAAATTGAAAATAGCACAAAATTTGTTAAATTGTGAGTAAATAGCTTAAGTATTTAAAAGATGGATTTAAAGAGCAATTAGACCCAAAGGTTAATGGCTGGACGGTTTGGGTATGAAATAAGCAAGAAAACAATGTGAACAAGGGCAAAATTGGAAATAGATAAAAGTTAATAGTTAAATAATGATGTAATTGAAAAATCTAGACATTTTCTTCATAATTTCTCAGCCAAAACTCCATAGAAGGTCTGGAGAAAGCTGGTTTTTCATATTTTTACATCATGTGAGTCTAATTCTTGCTTTTTCTTGATAATTTTATGTTTTTATGACTTTTACAATTAGGTCCACTTGTAGAATTCATTAGTTTTTGATTTTATGGGTGAAATTGGAAGTTACCCTGGATGGATAAGGAATTTTATGATGAATTATTATGAAATTTAAGTTCTAATTTCATATTAAGGTGGTTTTATTAAGTGATTTTGATAGGAAATGATATTTAGGACCTAATTGTGAAAAAGTTGTGAGTTGAAGGTTGCTGTTGAAATTCAGAATATAAAAGGTTTTGAAATAGTTTATAATGATAAAATAAAGTGTTAATTGAGAAAAATTAGTTCAATTGATGGGTGAATTGAGTAGGGACTAAATTGTGAAAACTCAGAATTTTGGGGTAAAAGTGCAATTTCGAAATTTGAACAGCATAAATTGTGAAGTGAAATAGAAATCAAATAAATGCTAATGAGTAGAAATATTTTATATTATAGATCAAGAATCCAAAGAAGAACGAGGAAAAGAAAAAGTCATGAATAGTCCCAAAATTTCAATATCTTCTACAAATTGGCCGTAAGTTCATATGGTTGAATTTAGATGTTTATTTGTGAATGATTGAAGTTTATAATGTGTTATTATATACTAATTTGTTGTGGGATTGTGTAGATTTTGTTAATGAAAGAATAAATGTGGAAATGCAAATTAGGAAAAACGCAGGATTGAGTACGCTCAGATCGTGACGTGTGATGAATTGATTTGATAAGACCATGGTTGTTCCATGGCAAAGTGTGAAATGTAGGTATGGTATCATCCATACTAAGTTGTGAAATGTAGGTATGGTATTATCCATACTGAAATCAGAAATGTACGTATGGTATTATCAAATCCATACTGAAGTTAAGAAATGTAGGTATGGCATTTCCCATACCGAAGTTAAAAAATGTAGGTATGGTATTTCAATGAGGAAAACCATACTGAGTTGTGAATCGTGGCATTGAGCAACGACGTACTCAATTTCGTAAGCCGCTTCCTAATTTGATTATAAGAAATAAAAGAGAAGTGATCCAAATGAAAGAGATTGAGTAGTTACTCTTGTTGAGCTCAACTATGTGAATTATTATAACAATGGTTGTGAATCGCAGAAACTGTAGTAAATGTTTTGGTATTGTTTGGAAATATTATGTTTGGTAAGCATTACTTTTAACCTATGAACTTACTAAGCTTCAATAAGCTTACTTGTGTGTGTTTAATATTTTATGTAGATTGACTTGAAGTGAAGTGGGTAGATCGGATCAACACAACAAAGCACACTATCCAGATCAATTCCGGTAGCTTTTGTTTTATGTTTGAAGATTTATATGGCATGTATAGAGTTTGAATGAATTGAAGTAAAGATGTTATAAACTAGTTAACAATATTTGTACTAAAATAGTTTTCGTAAGTAGCAGTAGTTTGACTTTGAAAAATCACTAAAAATAGTAGAAATGGAATTAAATAATGAATAAATTATGGAATCGAATCTCGATGAGTCTATTTTCATATGGAAGAAGCAAAACAGGTATATGAGCTATATTTTATGAGATGTTTAAATTTTTGTGAAATAGGGCCAGAGCAATTTCTGGATCCCCTGTTCTGACTTTGGAAATTCACCATAAATTTTAAAAAGATAATTAGAAGTCATACTTTATATGTACAGATTCCTTATTGAGTCTAGTTTTATTAGAGACAAACGGCATAGTCATTGAAGCTCTGTACAGAGAGATATCTGATTCGTAATACACAAAGGTCAGAGTAGTCAAACCCTGAAATAGGGGAGATTTTAAATAATAAACTGTACTAATTGGCTTGACCAAAAATTCTAGAAAAAAATTGGTAAGTAGATATATGAGTATAAATTCAGATAAAATTTACGGATTTGGATTTCAAGTTTTATAACTCGAGATATGAATTATTTAGCAACTATGACACAGTTGGACAGCTTGTCTGGAAAGTGTGATATAAATTGTTTGAATTTGTTTAAGTGCTCAAATAAGTTTAGTAATGCCTCGTGCTCGACTCCGGCGACGGTCTCGGGTAAAGGGGGCGTTACATCGTCAAAAAGGATCGGTGGCGACTCCCCTTTTTTTTGTTTTCATTTTCAAAATCCAAGTCGATTCCCCTTTTTTCAAAAAAATGGTTACGACAGCTTGGCGACTCCACTGGGGATAAGAATGAAAGAGTCAAGCCACAAGTTGATTAACTCTTGTCTTTTTATCGAAAATTGAAAACTTGGTTTTGAAATACGATCCTTTCATTGCACTTCATCAGCTATTTTTTGTGGTACAATACCTGCTGCGTTGGTTCGAGTCGTTAAATAGTTTTGCATATTGCATTGCATGACCGCTGTGGTCACACCCCTTTAAGTGGGAGTGAGAAACTACTCCTTCGTAAGGTTTTCACCTCCGTGCAGGATAGTGGATCGCTTTCGGGATACATCCATACCTATGTCTTCGTGAGATTTTCATCTCCGTGCAGCCATAGGGAAATGTATTCCCCTGAACTAAACTCGGTCTGATAGCAATCGGTACATCCTGCGGACATGTCTAATTGTTTATCGGGATGAAACCCGGAGGGTATAGAGGCTCATCATTGTCCTCCCCAGCATTGATCATGGAGTTTATTCCTCTTCCTAACCCCTTAGTCAGTAATTGGGACAACTGATTCATCGTATTCCTTTGGGACTCTAGCATTTGGTCCCTTATATCTTGCTGGATCTTCGCTAGCTGCTCTTGTATTTGCATTTGTAGGAGGTCTTGCGTCTCTCTTTGAAGTTGTTCAAGTCTTTCCAATCTTTGATCCATATCTTTTATCCTTTTCCGTGTACCGTAAAGATGCCTAGTCGTTTGACCTTTGTCAGTTCCCAGGCTAACTGAAATAATTTCACCTAATTAGGGTTCTTTTAGGGAAAGTCTAATGCAAATAATGCAATGCAAATGCAAATGCATGAATGAATGCAAAAGAAAGGAAGGTATTGATTCTGAATTCAATTTCATTAGAACAACTTTTCTAGAAAACAAATTCCTTTATATAAAATGGACTACATATACGGCCTTTCTCTCATATTCCAAGTGAAGACACCTATCTTCCTCTTCATATCCGGATCTTATGGTCAAGTCTTGCGAATTTTCTAAAAGATGTCTCCATTAACTCCTTTTGCTTAATCCAGGCTGCGACTCATTGCTCACTTATCCCCATGATACTTGTTAGCTTCTTTAAGACATGACGGCTCTCGAACAATCTTTGTCGGCTTGCATCTTCAGGCAATGAAGCAAAGTCTTGTATTTCTTTACGGACTATCAGCCTTCTTTCATTTTATTTGAACCATATTTAGACAACCGTGTTATAATCCACTTTATCAAAAAATTCATTTTCTTATGACAAACTGTTCTATTTAGCAATCAAACATGAATCAACACCCCCTTCTTATGATGATGTAATGCAATGCAATTATAAACAAAAC
Organism: Gossypium arboreum; assembly: GCF_025698485.1. Taxonomy (NCBI): domain Eukaryota; kingdom Viridiplantae; phylum Streptophyta; class Magnoliopsida; order Malvales; family Malvaceae; genus Gossypium; species Gossypium arboreum. The sequence continues at coordinate 3,797,443 of NC_069079.1, forward strand.
AAAACAAAACACGTTAGTGTAGGATAAATAAATAACAAATAAAGCAATTCGGGTGACCACAAGGGTTTCGGAGTGGCTCTACCTAGGGTGGGTTCTTAAGGCTCGCTACATGGGGTTTAGTCCTAGAGTAAAGGTACCTGAACCAGCAGATCCTCGATCTTCACCCATTATAGGCTCATACAGACCGAGTTCAGTTCAGGAGAATACATTTCCTTATGGCTGCACGGAGATGAAAATCTCATGAAGACATAGGTACGGATGTATCCCGAAAGCGATCCACTATCCTGCACGGAGGTGAAAACCTCACGAATGAATAGTTTCTCACTCCCACTTAAAGGGGTGTGACCACAACGGTCATGCAATGCAATGTGCGAAGATATATGCATAAAAACTCGAAGCGATTAAAGAAAACAGGAATAAAATGATGAAAACCGCAATAAAAACGGTGAAATGCAATGAAAGGATCGTATATCAAAACCAATTTTTTAATTTTCGACAAAAAGACAAAAGTTAATCAACTTGTGGCTTGACTCTCTTCTTTGGTCTCCCCAGTGGAGTCGCCAAGCTGTCGTAACCATTTTTTTTGAAAAAAATGGGAATCGACTTGGATTTGAAAATGAAAACGAAAAAACGGGAGTCGCCACCAATCCTTTTTGATGAGGTGTGATCAGGTCACCTCAAATTAATCATTTTCTTAAAAGTTAAGATTTACTAAAACGATAATCTCTGGTCTACGAAAATCAGAAAATGAGTTCGGGAGTCGATTACGCACGAGGAAGGATTAGCACCCTCGATACGCCCAAAAATTGGTACCTAGTTGACTAATTAGTGTCTTAGTGTCGAAAAATAAAAAACTTGAAAAACTTTGAAATATGTAGCGACGTAAAAGTTTGGCTCTCGGTCGCTAATTGTGGCGATCTAGTAAAAAGTTTGGAAACTGAAGTTCGATTTTGAAATAAAAGGGAGTCGCCACCGATCTTTTTTATAGGTGTGATCGGACACCTTATAAAATTATTTTTGAAACGGAAAGAAATGAGTTTAAGTCCACGTTAAAATCCAGAGAAAAAATTAAGGTTCGGGAGTCATTTACGCGCGAGGAAGGTATTAGCACCTCGCGACGCCCAAAATTGGTATCTCCTAAACACGTATTGTCTTGATTTTTAAAAACATACGTTCAACGTAAAATTCAATCGTAATCCGATGGAAAAAAAAATTTAATTTTTGGTTTTTGGAAAGGATATATCGTTTTAACACAAGTCGATAAATTCCATCCAACATAGCGATGAAATTTACGACTTAATGTTGAATCGATATATTGCCTTGATTATCGAAATTAATTGGAAAACGAGAATGATGATTTTGAAGCAATGTAAAACAAAATTAATATGGAATAAAAGTAAGAGGGTAAAATGCGTTGGAACAAAGAATATGCGTGACAATAAAATGCTAGCTATGCTTGCAAGATTTAATATAATAATAATGTTGAAGATCACCATAATGAAAACACACAAAATATTAAGAGTATACAACAAAAATATATATATGCGTTTGTACATGATATAATATGAAAATATAATATGATATTAGAAATATATATGTGATATGTAAAAATACGACATTAAAAAATATATATACATATAAAATAATCTAAAACTTTAATATCTACATGATGTATACACATGAGGAGAGAAACCTATTATAATATTATACAATATATATATACTCATACATATTAGAAATATACACATACATACACTAAAATTAGCAACAATAGTGACAAAGATAATAAAGCAATGTACACAAGAAAATAAAAACATAAATAGAACACCACTGATAATACTAAAATATATATATACTAGTATATATAACACATAATTACAATGCTAAGAACATATTAATATTAATAATGATACGAATGTTACATAAAAATACTTATATATATATATTAACGATATATACATATAATAAAATACTGGGTAATACAATACTCAACATGTACATAATGCATAATAAGATAATAGCATGCCTAACAAATAATATTAGCATATAACAAATATATATATTATGACAACAAGAAGGATCATAAAAATATTGAAACATAAAGACTAATATAGCATTAGAATATTAAAATAAAGTAACTAGAAAAACTAAATACAAATACATACACATACATGCATATATATATACAATTATACAGCAAGATATATAATAAATACATTTAATATAGTAAATACAAATATTAAAATCGATAAATATCAAGAATGATGGTGAGTAAATTGAAAATAAGACAACGAATTAAAAAAGGACTACATTGAATTAAATAACAAAGCTCGGGCAAAATTTTAAAAGAAAATAAGCGGAAAAGGGTTGAATTGCACACATAAACAAACATAAGGACGGATCGGATAATAAACCACTTCCTAAAAACGCAGCGCATGGCGGAGGTCAAATCACAAAGCGCAACAAATTAATGGGCTAGATTAAAAGGTAAAATAACTTGATTATAAATCCACGAAAAGCGGAGGGTTAAGCGCAAATAACCCTCCTCAAAAACACGCGGATCGACACAGGGCGGATCGAGTCAACCCGACCCGCTTCCAAAACGCACGTCGTTTTGTTTATTTAGGGGACCAAAACGCACCGCTTTGGTCCCTATATAAGTTAAAAATTTTTTAAAATTCATTTGGAGATAGCAGAAGAAAAAAAAAGAAGGAGAGGGGAGAAAGGAGAGGGGGAGGAGAGCACGGCCGTGGTGGCTTGGCCACCGAGAGGTAATTTTTTTTTTTTGTATTTTATTTTATGCTTTAAAATATTATTATTTATTTATTTATACTTTAAATATAGTTTTTTATTTATTTAGATATTTAGATATAATAGAAATAGGTTAGAGAATAAGACCAAAAATAAAAACTGGAAAAGGTTACCTTAAGGTTTTGATTCTGGGATTTTGGCCACCGAGTTTTGTATTATTCTCCTATCTTTTCTATGTATTTCAATCTGTCTATGTGTTAAAATCTAGTTCTTGTATTGATGTAAAAAAAAATTACCTCTCCGGCCATCACATGGTGGTGGCCACGGCCACAGGCCATGAGCCCTCGGTGGTCCGTCCGGTGATCGCCCACCACGTGCTCTCCCTCCCTCTCTCTTTCTCCCTCTCCTTCTTTTTTTTCTTTCTCGCTATCTCCAAATGAATTTTAAAAAATTTTAACTTATATAGGGACCAAAGCGGTGCGTTTGGTCCCCCTAAATAAACAAAACGACGCTGTTTTGGAAGCGGGTCGGTTTGACCCGATCCGCCCTGTGTCGATCCGCGTGTTTTTGAGGAGGGTTATTTGCGCGCTTAACCCTCCGCTTTTCGTGGATTTATAATCAAGTTATTTTACCTTTTAATCTAGCCCATTAATTTGTTGCGCTTTGTGATTTGACCTTCGCCATGCGCTGCGTTTTAGGAAGTCTGGTTTATTATCCGATCCGGTCCCTTATGTTTGTTTGCGTGTGCAATTCAACCCTTTTCCGCTTATTTTCTTTTAAAATTTTGCCCGAGCTTTGTTATTTAATTCAATGTAGTCCTTTTTAATTCGTTGTCTTATTTTCAATTTACTCACCATCATTCTTGATATTTATCGATTTTAATATTTGTATTTACTATATTAAATGTATTTATTATATATCTTGTTGTATAATTGTATATATATATGCATGTATGTGTATGTATTTGTATTTAGTTTTTCTAGTTACTTTATTTTAATATTCTAATGCTATATTAGTCTTTGCGCTTCAATATTTTTATGATCCTTACTTGTTGTCATAATATATATATTTGTTATATGCAATATTATTTGTTAGGCATGCTATTATCTTATTATGCATTATGTACATGTTGAGTATTGTATTACCTGTATTTTATTATATGTATATATCGTTAATATATATATATATAAGTATTTTTATGTAACATTCGTATCATTATTAATATTAATATGTTCTTAGCATTGTAATTATGTGTTATATATACTAGTATATATATATATTTTAGTATTATCGGTGGTGTTCTATTTATGTTTTTATTTTCTTGTGTACATTGCTTTATTATCTTTGTCACTATTGTTGCTAATTTTAGTGTATGTATGTGTATATTTCTAATATGTATGAGTATATATATATTGTATAATATTATAATAGGTTTCTCTCCTCATGTGTATACATCATGTAGATATTAAAGTTTTAGATTATTTTATATGTATATATATTTTTTAATGTCGTATTTTTACATATCACATATATATTTCTAATATCATATTATATTTTCATATTATATCATGTACAAACGCATATATATATTTTTGTTGTATACTCTTAATATTTTGTGTGTTTTCATTATGGTCCGATCTTCAACATTATTATTATATTAAATCTTGCAAGCATAGCTAGCATTTTATTGTCACGCATATTCTTTGTTCCAACGCATTTTACCCTCTTACTTTTATTCCATATTAATTTTGTTTTACATTGCTTCAAAAATCATCATTCTCGCTTTTCCAATTAATTTCGATAATCAAGGCAATATATCGATTCAACATTAAGTCGTAAATTTCATCGCTATGTTGGATGGAATTTATCGACTTGTGTTAAAACGATATATCCTTTCCAAAAACCAAAAATTAAATTTTTTTCCATCGGATTACGATTGAATTTTACGTTGAACGATGTTTTAAAAATCAAGACAATACGTGTTTAGAGATACCAATTTTGGGCGTCGCGAGGGTGCTAATACCTTCCTCGCGTAAATGACTCGAACCTTAATTTTTTCTCTGGATTTTAACGTGGACTTAAACTCATTTCTTTCTGTTTCAAAAATAATTTTATAAGGTGTCCGATCACACCTATAAAAAGATCGGTGGCGACTCCTTTTATTTCAAAATCGAACTTCGCCTCAAACTTTTACTAGATCGCCACAATTAGCGAATCGAGAGCCAAACTTTTACGTCGCTACAGCTGGCGACTCCGCTGGGGATGAATTTTTGAGAGTCGTGTCTGGAATTAAACACATTTTGTCAAATTTTCAAATTTCCTTGTTCAAAGTAAACATTTGGTCGTGATCCGAAAATCTCATTTTCAAAATTCATGCATTTGTATCGTGTTGTAAATATTTCTTCTAACTTACTTATTTGGTTGTTTTTTAGTTTTCAATTTTTATGGTTTTAATTTCGGTTTAGTTTTTTAAGTAAAACGCAACGGTTTATGAAGTTTTTCCCCACATACCGTGCACTTGCATTTTCGCATAACATGAGCTCTTTACCCGGGCTCCGTCCGTATAGGTGAAAGTAAACGCTACGCCTTCGTGAGTTAACTCGTCCCTCCGCACAGGCTAGTGAATACTTTCGGGTTACATATGACTTATGCTTTCGTGAGTTAACTTGTCCTCCAAGATAGGCATAAGTAAATGTAGTCCTCGAATTGAACTCGTGAGCCTCGTGATAGGTTATGACCGAGGCTTCGTCTGATCTTAGAAAATGATAGTACGAGCAATTCGAAAATTGCCTAGAACCGAGACTACATATAATGAACCATACGAGCTATCCAATTAGAGCCATGCCGAACCTCTCATCCGCTTATAGTCACCAAAATAAGTACACGGGAAAATGCCTTTCATTTACACTATTTATGCAAAATAATTGGATCGGGTAGTTTAGTTTATTTTTCAAATTATGTTTGTTGTGTTTACTAACCAAGTTTGCTTGTTTTTATTTTTATCATGCATCATAGGCATCATATTAGGAAGGTGTTGATTAAAGGGTGGTTGCCAAAAAACGGGTTTCTGATGGAGGAGTCAATTACACAAATGACCGAGAAGAATACCGTGGTGCGGGACTAGTCTATAAAAACTCAGAAAGACAAGGGGGATAGTCTTGTGGAAAGGTGTGCTGCCAATTTGCCCGAACAAATAACTGCGAATGTTCGCCAAAATAACCTCGAAGATTTGGTTCAAATTTGGAATCAGTGGGGTTCAGACACTAGAGACATTTTCACTGAGAGGTATGGAGATATAGCTCACCTGATCACCATCCGTAGATGAACAGTTGATTCAAGCCCGGTTCGGTTCGAACCCACTTATCGATGTTTCACCTTCAATCAAGAAGACATGACTCCAACCATAGAAGAGTATCTTTGCTTTACTCGCATCGACAATGTACAATTCGCAAAATATATGTGAAGGAGCCTAAGCCGATGACCTTCAAGAAAAAGTTAGTAAGACTGACAGACATGACCGATGCATGGGCTGAAAAACAGATAAAGAAGAAGAACGAAACCATTTGCATTCCATGGTCCTCCCTACGAGATTTGACTCTGAACCATCCCGACATGCTGAAAAGGGTAAATCTATTCGCTTTGGCCATTTATGGTTTGGTTATTTTCCCAAAGGTTCTCGGACATCTCGAAGTTGCAGTAGTTGATTTCTTCGAAAGGTTAAAACAAGGAATCATCCCTGTCCCAACCATCCTAGCCGAGACCTTCAGGTCCCTGAGTAGTTGTCGAAGAAAAGGGGAGGGACGATTTATCGGATGCGCGCAGTTGCTCAACGTTTGGATTTTGAGTCACTTCTGGAAGGTGGAGTGCACTCCATTCCATATGTTTTCTAAAACATTCTCCCCGCTAGAAGCTTTCCTCAAGAAAGAATGGCCGAAGGAAGTCACCGAGCAACATTGGGTATCAGTCTTTCAGAATCTTCGCGCCGAGGATATAACATGGAGAGCACTCTGGATCCGTCCTTCTGTTCTGCTATACAAATGTGGAAGCCAAGATTGGGTACCTTTACTTTGGTTATGGGGAGGAGTTGGATATGCTCCGCTATTGGTCCAAAGGCAATTTTCTTGCGACAATTCCTCCCATAATCGGAGGATTAGCACGATTCGAGTTCGCTTTCACGGGTGAAGGATATATGAAGAGAGTCCGAGATACTGCAAAGTCTTGGAAGGAAATTCATTTCATGGAATTAGCCTTGTATGCTGATACCCTTACCCAAGATTACGACGTATGGAGGAAGCAACGGGTAAATAGTCAGCAAATCTCGTCAACAAACCACCCCATCCAGAATCCTTTCTCGAAGGAAACGCCGTCTGAGCTAGAAATGGCAATACAAGAATTCGAACGCGAAAAGGCCAAGATGTCTCGGACCTTAGTGCCCTTCAAGAAGAAAACTATCAATCGAGGATCAAGTTCAAAGTTGAAAGATCCGAACTAAAAAATACAAAGAAAAGCCGAGATTGTGAGAAACGACTTAAGGGACCTTCATTTGGAAAACAAGAAATTAAGAAACACTATAAAGAATAGCGGGTTAGGCAAGCCGACAATGAGAATGGAAGGAAGAAATTAGCAATATCAAGGGAGGAATGGAGTTTTGGAAGGAAAAGCAAAGAAAGAGGAGGAAAAGGTCATGGCGCTTTGATAGAGTTAAGAAGGAAGAACGCCGAGTATGAAATAGCGATCGCAGAATTGGCAAAAAGTCGGTCGAACATCAAGAATTAAAAAGGAAAACACGAGATCTAGAAAATATGCTACAATCTCATCAACAACAACTAGATAGCCTCTCAAGGCTCTAGAAGAAAAGAGTGAGCGATGACGATAGGGACATTCACGCGTATGAAGGATCTCTCAAAGAAAGAGAATGCAACTCGACTTCTTGATCAATGAAATTGCATAAGCGACTATGCAAATTGTTCAATTATCGATGAAGCCAAGTTCTCGTGTACCAATTCCTCCGAGCCAAAGATCGAACATATCGAGTTTTAGAGCAAGTAAAGAAACAAGGCAATGTGGCTAGGAAATTTGTGTAACCGTTGAAAATGGAAACTTTGTGTAATAGGCTATGTTGATCAATGAAATGCCTAAATATGGGGCTACCTTGAAATTAACACCAATTTTTGCATTCCTTGCATAATTAACATACTAACATTTTGACATTCGACATTCATTCATGCATTCATCCATACATTGCATATCCCATACTCAATCATTGAAGACAAAATATATAATTCGCAGCTTGTAATACCACAAGATCGGAACCACGCTATCAAGATAAAACGCTACCGACAAGCTAGAGTGATGGAAGTCAATTCAATGAGAGAATTGAAAGGATGGAAAGGACTCAAAAGAATTACAAGAGCAATCGCCAAATCACAACAAGAGACGAGAGACCTAATGATGAGATCTCGAGAGGAATCACTCGAGTAAAGAGATCAAATGGCCAAAATGATGGAGATAATGTCAGCTCTAGTTAAAGGGAAAAGACCCATGCAGAGCCCTGACATTGAAGAATCTCGATCAAGAATTCACCACGATCAGGATCCACTCTATCCCCCAGGATTCACTCCACCATTCGCATATACAACACAAAGAGGGTGCACTCAAGGGGAACCCACTGGCTTGGAACATCGACCCATGCCACCTGCTCCACCCACTAATTTGGGGCAAGGAATATTCGCGTCAAGCCCAAGGGAAGGTCCTGCTGATCCACTAGTTCCAGACCTGGATGACCCAGCAGAGGTAGCCAAGTTGAAATCGGATAACCATGACGTAAAATATAGGAGTCTAGAGGAAAGACTCAAAGCGATAGAAGGCACTGAAGTCTTCTCCGCACTAGGTGCCAAAAAGCTCAGTTTGGTACCCGATCTGATTTTGCCCCCAAAGTTTAAAGTGCCTGATTTTGAGAAGTATAATGGGGCAAGATGTCCAAAGGAGCATCTAGTCATGTTTTGTCGGAAAATGACTGGTTATGTGAACGAGGATAAACTACTCATACATTACTTTCAAGATAGTCTAACAGGGTCAGCTCTCCGGTGGTACAATCAACTTAGTAGAGAAAAGATTCGATCCTGGAAGGACTTGGCTTCAGCATTTTGCGATCAGTACAAGCATGTATCGGAGATGGTGCCAGACCGTATGACCTTGCAAATGATGGAGAAGAAACCAGCAGAATCCTTTAGACAATATGCGAAAGATGGAGAGATATCTCGCCCAAGTGGAGCCTCCATCGACTAAGACCGAGATAACAATCCTTTTCATCAATACTCGAAAGCACCGTTCTATGACAAACGGTGGGAAGTGCTACGAAGGATTTTTCGGATATCGTAATATCTGGTGAACTCATAGAGAATGCCGCCAAGAGCGGCGAATAGAAGGATCAAGGCTCAAGAAAAGCAAAGACCAGAAGGAAGAAAGAGCCAGAAGCCCATATGGTGGGAACTGGGAGTCATTACATTCCCAATTCGTATCCTAACCAACCTCGACCTCGAAATTATCCACTCCCGAATTTCTATTATCCTCCTCAAACCCCTTACTACCAAGCATCACCTCCTTCCTACCCTATATACGCCATGAATAACCAAAGGCCCGTCACCACATTCCCACAAAACACTCTACCCACTCAAAGCCAACCCAGAAATGAACCAAGACCAACAAAGCTCAATCCCGAGAGACAGCAATTCACCCCTATTCCTATATCATATGGGGAATTGTACCCAAAACTTCTGGAGAAACAATTGATATCTCCCCATTACATGGCCCCCCTTAAACCTCCATACCCGAAATGGTACGATCCAAATGTTAGTTGCGCATACCATGCGGGGAACCAGGGGCCTTCTACTGAGAATTGTCTTGCTTTCAAAAGGAGAGTTCAAGGGCTCATCGATGCGGGCATTTTGTGATTCGATGGTACTGGCAGTACTACCAGAAATCCATTCCCAAGCCACACCGAAGGGAATGTGAGCGCAGTAGGAGAGGAGGATAAACAACAAAATAGAAGATGGGTTTCTGAAGTACGAACACCTCTGCAGAGAATCTGGGAGATACTAAGTGAGAAAGGGTTGCTCTGTCATTTTAACGGAGTATCCAAAGGAGAAGATGTAAAAGGTCACAGTTTTTGCAAGCTCCATGGTATTGGGGAGCATAACATTCAGTCCTGTAAGGAATTCAGAAGTTTACTGCAAAGTATGATGGACAATAAGGAGATTGGGATTTTTTGTACAGCCAAAGAGGCCAACAAAGGAGAAATATGTGCCTCGACAATCAATCATCGGGTTTCCCATATAAGCCGAATCGACCGTTAATAATCTATTATGACGCGAAGAAGGAGCCGTGAAACCAAAATGATAATTGAAGTACCATCTCCTTTCCCTTATAAGGACAATAAAAGCAAGATCTGGAAGTACGATGTCAACATCGTTACACCAAGGTGAAAAGCTTGAAGCCACAATCAAGACATTGGGGAAGTAGGTCATTTTACCCGCAGTGGACGGTGCTATTCTAAAGAAGTTGAACCGATAAAGAAAAGTAGTGACTTGAAACAAAAGGGAAAGTAGTGATGCACGAAGTCGAGGTCGAGCAAGAAATTCCACCCGCAAGAAACTAAAAAGCACGTGAATGAGGAAGAAGCTCAAGAATTCTTGAAATTTATTAAGCACAATGAGTATAGTGTGGTGGAACAATTAAGCAAGCGACCAAAGACGAATCTCGCCTATCTCTCTCGTTAAATTCAGAGCCACATCGAATGCTTTATTGAAGGTGTTAAATCAAGCTTATGTGGCCAACAACATATCTGTCGAAAAGCTTGATAGATGGGTAAACAATCGAATGCGGACAATTTCATCTCTTTTAGTGATGACGAGATACCGCCAAATGGTAGAGGCTCGGTGAAAGCGCATATCACGACTCATTGCAAGGGCTACATAATACCGAACGTACTCATCGATAATGGGTCAAGATTAAATGTTATGCCATTGGCCACGCTTTTCCGAATACCGATGGATTTGTCCTACTTAAGGCCCTGTCATTCCATGGTAAGGGCATTCGACGGACGAGGCGCGAAGTCATGGGAAAGATCGAAATCCTTTGGAAGTGGGCTCTTACATCTATGAGGTCGAGTTCCAAGTCATGGACATTACACCCTCTTATAACGCCTTTTGGGAAGACCTTGGATCCATTCTCTGAGCGGTTCCATCATCCCTCCATCAAAAGTTGAAATTTATCATGGATGGTCGTTTGGTCACAATCGAGGGTGAAGAAGACATTGTCGCATCTATCTCGCTGATACGCCATACCGGAAGTAAGCAAGGACGCAGTGGAATGTTCCTTTCGATCCTCGAATTGTCAATGCCACTTTCATCGCTGAAGGAAACAAAATTCGATGCCAAACTGTCGAAAAATACCGAATGGGTGTCAAGTTGATCAGAGGAAGAGGAGCTCGTGCGAGAAGAGGTTTAGGAGACATCTACAAGGAATAGTTAGGGCTTTAAAGCCGATTGCACCACAAGGCCCGATACGGTTTAGGGTTCAAACGACATGCGTCAAAGAAGAAGACAGTGGAAGAAGGATCAAGAGAGAAGAATTGCAAGAACTTTAGGCCGAGAACCGAATGGGAACCGATAGAGTACCCTCATTTGTCAAAAATATTTACATCTCATGGAATGTTGTACCTGGACAAGTTGATCCACGAAACATGTCAAGTTAATTGAAAGGGTTTTCGAATGTCGATATAAGTGTCATCGACAAAGAAGCTGGTGCAAGTAAAGATGTCTCGAGGATACGCCTTTGCCCTCCTGGTTTTATGTTGAACAATTGGACTACTGAGGAGCTTCTTGTAGTTTATAAGTCTTCAGAGTAATGCTAAACATTAACCTTCTATTGTGTCATTAGATATAATAGAATTCTTTTGTAAGAGCTTGCATTCGCCCTTTATCATTTAAATGAATATCAATGAAGATGCATTTTGTCACGATTTTTCGCGTTATCACTAATTTCATGATCATTTTCTCATTTCATAGCCTATCTTTACATTTGCCTCATTGCCATGACATAACATTTTGTTTGTTATTTCCAATACTTGGATGTCCCCCTATAGCTCCCTTTTCCATTCAACTTTCAGGTGCTCAGATATTGACGACATGAATAAGCCCGTTACGAATCTTGAAATTGATTTTGAGAAGGCTGTTTGCTTAGGAGAATTTGAAGCCGAAGAAAATGCTGAAGATTATGTCTCGTCTCCTGAATTGTTAAGAATGGTGGAGCAAGAGGATAAACAGATTCTGCCTCATGAAGAATCTGTGGAAACAGTAAATTTGGGCACTGAAGAGAGGAAACAAGAAGTGAAGATTGGGACTTCTATTTCAGAGAGTACCAGGCATAGTTTGATCACTTTACTCCGCGAATACAAAGTTGTTTTCGCATGGTCATACCAGGACATGCCAGGGCTAGATGAAGATTTAGTGGTCCATAAGCTCCCATTAAAGCTAGAATGCAAGCCCATCCAGCAAAAATTAAGACGGATGAGACCCGAAATGCTGTTGAAGATAAAAGAGGAAGTCAAAAAGCAGTTTGACACTGGCTTCCTACAATCCTCCAAATATCCAGAATGGGTGGCTAACATAGTCCCGGTACCAAAGAAAGATGGAAAAGTACGAATGTGCGTGGATTATCATGACTGAATCGAGCAAGCCCAAAAGATAATTTTCCTTGCCACATATTGACACGTTGGTGGACAACACAGCAAAACATTCATTGTTTTCTTTCATGGACGGATTCTTGGGGTATAATCAGATCAAGATGGCGCCTGAGGATATGGAGAAAACTACCTTCATAATAATGTGGGGAACGTTCTGCTACAAGGTGATGCCATTCGGGTTAAAGAATGCTGGGGCAACATATCAGAGGGCTATAGTAACGTTATTCCATGACATGATGCACAAAGAAATAGAGGTCTACGTCGACGACATGATTGCTAAATCCCGAGGGAAGAAGAGCATGTGGTGAACCTCAAGAAGTTGTTCGAGAGGTCGAGAAAGTTTCACTAAAGCTTAATCCACCAAATGTACATTCGGGCTACCTCGGAAAGTTGCTAGGCTTCATTGTCGAAGAAAAGAGGTATTGAGGTTGATCCAGATAAAATAAAAGCCATCCAAGAATTACCACCCCACGCACGCAAAGGAAGTTAGAGGATTTTAGGAGATTAAACTACATCGCCTGATTTATCGCTCAACTTACCAACCAATGCGACCCAATCTTTCGGCTTCTTCGAAAACATAACCCGAGAAAATGGAACGAGGAATGCCAGGTGGCCTTTGATAAGATAAAACAATATTTGTCTAGTCCTCCAGTGCTAGTACCGCCAACTCCTGGAAGACCTTTGATATTGTATTTGACGGTGTTCGAAAGTTCAATGGGTTTTATACTGGGACAACACGACGAGTCAGGAAAGAAAGAAAAAGCGATCTACTACCTCAGCAAAAAGTTCACTGATTATGAGGCAAAGTATTCGTCCATTGAGAAATATTGTTGCGCCCTGGTTTGGGTAGCTCGGAGACTTAGACAATACATGTTGTACCATACGATATGGTTGATTTCAAAGTTGGACCCGATAAAATACATGATGGAATCGCCGGCACTATCAGGAAGAATGGCGCGATGGCAGATTCTCCTCTCAGAATATGACATTGCTTATGTAAGTCAGAAGTCGATAAAAGGTAGCGCAATAGCTGATTTTCTAGCAACTCGAACAACAGAAGAATATGAGCCTTTAAGATTCGATTTCCCAGACGAAGACTTAATGTGCATCTCAGAAATAGAATCCGAGTCATCAAAAGAGAGGTCATGAAAGATGTGCTTTGATGGTGCGTCGAATGCGTTAGGGCATGGAATTGGAGTAATCCTGGTATCACCAGACGGGAATCATTATCCGTTCACCGCAAGACTGAACTTCTTCGTACCAATAATATCGCGAATATGAGGCTCAGATCATGGGGCTTCGTGCAGCTATCGAACGAAACATCGAGATCTTGGAGGTGTATGGAGACTCAAATTTCTAGTGATTTACCAAACTGTGGAGAGTGGGAAGTGAGGGACTCAAAATTGATTAAATACAATGATTTAGTGGTGGATTAATCAAAGAATTCAAAGAAATAACTTTTCATTACTTCCCACGAGAAGAGAACCAACTGGCGGATGCCCTGGCCACTTTGGCTTCAATGTTCAAAGCAAGTAAAGAAGCAGAAATAATGCCCCTCAAAATGAGCATATACGAGGTCCCTGCACACTGTTGTAGCATTGAGAAAGAGGCAGATGGACGGCCATGGTTCCATGATATCTTAGAATATATCAAGAACCAAAGCTATCCCAAACAAGCGAATGAGAACGACAAAAGAACAATCAGAAGAATGGCAGCGGGATTTGTTCTTGATGGGGATATCCTGTATAAAAGAGGAAAGGATCAAGTACTTTTGAGATGCGTGGATGATGTCGAAGCCAGAAAGATACTTGAAGATGTCCATGAAGGAATCTGTGGGACACATGCCAATGGTTTCAGTATGGCCAGAAAGATTATGAGACTCGGTTACTACTGGTTGACGATGGAAAGCGACTGTATTAGTTTTGCCAGAAAATGTCACAAATGTCAAATCTATGGCGACAAAATTCATGTAGCCCCTTCGCCCCTTCACGTCATGACTTCTCCTTGGCCTTTCTCTATGTGGGGCATGGATGTTATAGGGCCAATTTCTCCAAAAGCATCCAATGGACATCGATTCATTTTTGTGGTTATCGATTACTTCACAAAATGGATAGAAGCTGCTTCATTTGCCAATGTGACGAGGACTGCAGTTTGCAAGTTTTTGAAAAAGAAAATCATTTGCCGGTATGGTTTGCCTGAAAGAATCATTTCAGATAATGCCACGAATCTGAACAATAAAATGATGAAAGAAGTGTGCGAGCAGTTCCAAATAAAGCATCATAATTCCTCGCCCTATCGCCCAAAGATGAACGGGGCTGTTGAGGCAGCTAACAAGAACATCAAGAGGATCATTGGGAAAATGACTGAGACATATAAAGATTGGCACGAGAAACTTCCATTTGCTCTGTTTGCATATCGCACATCTGTGCGAACATCTACAGGAGCAACTCCTTTCTCTCTAGTCTATGGAATGGAAGCTGTGCTACCCATCGAGGTTGAGATCCCCTCTCTGCGAGTATTGATGGAATCAGAGTTAGAGGAAGCAGAATGGATTCGAGCTCGATATGATCAGTTGAACCTCATTGAAGAAAAACGTCTAAGGGCAATTTGTCACGGGCAAATGTACCAAAAGAGAATGATCGCAGCCCATGACAAGAAGGTACGACCAAGAGAATTCCACAAAGGAGAACTCGTGCTGAGAAAAATTCTCCCAATACAAAAAGATCTACGAGGGAAATGGGCACCAAACTGGGAAGGACCGTACGTCGTAAAGAAGGCATTCTCAGGAGGAGCTTTGATCCTTACCGAGATGGATGGGAAAGAGTTGTCGAATCCCGTGAACTCAGATGCAGTGAAGAAATATTATGCTTGAGATGAAAACCCGAAAAGGGGATCCAAAAAAAAAAAAAAAAAGAGGAAAGGATCAGAGCGAAAACCCGAAAAGGGCGCTTTGGTTAAACATAAAAGATTAGAATGAAAACCCAAGAGGGCGTTCTAATGGAACAAATATTCGGTTTACAAGGCAAGGCGTTCTAAACTGTACGACAAACAGTAAGACTGCAGTATTTGAAGCATCTCTGAAAGCTTGAAATCTTCTACGCAATGAGCCAGACTCTAAAAGATTCTTGATTGAGGAACGTGAAGAGTTCATGTGTCAAATATCTAAAGCATTTGTATCCATTGAATACGATCTCTTCTTTGCACATTTGTACTATCATTAGTTAACTTTCTTTGTTTGCCACATTTGAAATAAAGGAATATGAGATATCATTTTTGTCCCTACCTGACCATTTTCATGCATATCATTATGTGTTTATTTACATGATAAATGGTGAAATGATATGCCCTAAACAAAAGAAAGGTTAAGCATTACCTGGATGAAAATTTAATAAGCGCAAGAGTCTCAAAGTAGGAACAAAGTTCAATTGGGGACAGAAGAGTGATATCTAAAAAACGTTGATTACTCGTGAAGCTTGAAGACAGGTATAAGGACTGAAGAGAAAGTCGAGAATCAAAGCAATAAACACAGATCCTCAACAATCGTGGCTAAATGGACATACGACAAACATGCTTAAAGAGCACTGCATAATCATGTAGGCATAAAAGTATTTAAGACAAACATGTGCATATCATGATAACATCATACATAGCATATACAGGTACTCCAGCAGAGTAAGAAATCTTGAATAGGAGCCGCACTGAATCAAAAGAAAAGACATCTGAGTTTCACCAGTTGACATCTTTTGGTATTTTGATGTTTTTATTTCTGTTTCAAAAAATCAACTCATATTGCGAGAGGTGAGTTGAGCCTTGGGACACGCTGAGGTAATTTCAATTTCTGCTTTCAAAATCAACTCATATTGCAAGAAATGAGTTGAGCCTCAAGACACGTTGAGGTATTTTCAATTTTTGTCTTTCAAAAAAATCAACTCATACTGCGAGAAGTGAGTTGAGCCTCAGGACACGCTGAGGTAATTTCAATTTCTGTTGACAAAAAAATCAACTCGTATTGCGAGCGGCGAGTTGAGCCTCAGGTCACACGCTGAGGTAATTTTAATTTTTGTTGTTTCGAAAATCAACTCATATTGCGAGAGGTGAGTTGAGCCTCAAGACACGATGAGGTAATTTCAATTTCTGTTTGTCAAGAATCAACTCATATTGCGAGAGGTGAGTTGAACTTTTTAATTTTTACTTTTTCAAAATCAACTTATATCGCGAGAGGTGAGTTGAGCCTCGGGGCACGCTGAGGTATTTTCAATTTCTGCTTTTCAATTCCTACTTTTCAAAAAAAAAAAATCAGCTCATATTGCGAAAGTTGAGTTGAGCCTCAGGTCACGCCGAGGTATTTTCAATTTCTATTTTCATTATTATGTTCTTGAAAGAATCAACTCATATTGCGAGAGGTGAGTCGAGCCTCAAGCCACGCGCTGAAGTATTTTTAGTTTATGTTTCAAATTTTGACTCAAACTACGAGAAGTGAGTCGAGCCTTAGGTCACGCTGAGGTACTCTTAATTTTTGTTGTTTCGAAAATCAACTCATGTTGCGAGAGGATCACAAGCCAAGCAAAGAATACAGATTGGAGCTGATGGAAGACACCAGATTTGGATACCCTGAAGTGCAGTGAAGCAGGTCAAAGCTGCAATTCTGGTCTCCCTGAAGTTGTAGCGGAGCTAATCGAGAATATCAAATCTTACCTTTCTGAAGTGGCAGAAGAGAAGCCCAAAACCTCATCTCACTGAAGAGGAGAAGATTGAAGACATAAATTTCATCTTTCTGAAGTTGTGGTGAAGCGAATCGAAGCCACAAATTTCATATCCTTAAAGTTATATTGAAGCTACAAGATCGATGGACTGGAAAGAGACTACCTGAACAAGAAGAGCACAAATGAAGTTAAGACTCGGCAAGACGGAGTAAAAAAATTGGCCTTTCATTATGTCTTTGCTCTATTCCCGTTATACGACAATGAGCAAAGAGGGGCAGCTGTTATAGGCCAATTTTGGGCCATTTACAAGACTCAGACCCAAATGCATTACAAATAAACTAAGCCTAAACAACTAAACCCGAAGCCCAACTACCCCAGCCCAATAACCTAAACTCAGCATTCAGAAAACCCTAATCCCACCACGCCCCATACCCCCTGCCATCTGACTTGCACCACGCCCCACGCTTCTGACACCAGCACTGGCCGTCTGCTCCACCATGCCTCTGCCACCGCCGTTCGCCCATGCCCTGCAAGCAAGGAAGAAGACAAGACAGATATAATAAAAAATATGTGTAAAAGGGTTATAAAAACCCAAATCAAAAACTGTAAAAGTCCCTTTTTTTTTCGGCAAGTTCTAATACATACACTATATTTTTCAAATACAAGATCAGTGAATTAACAAGTCAAAAGTCAGAAATCAAAACCCTAAGGTGATTTTTTTTTTTTCCTTTTTTTCTTTCTATTTTCGATTTAAATCTGTTTTTACACGCATAAATACATATAAATAAATAAATAATAAAATAAAAATAACGAAAATAATAAACAAAAAAAAATATAATCTTTTACCTTTTCTCACCATCAAGACGCGGTGATGGCCGCCGGCAGCCGATGATGGTCCGACACCACCGGCGACCACCCGTGGTCGGAGCTCCCCTCCCTCTCTTCTTTCCCGCTCCTCTTTCTCTCCTCCTCTTCTTTTTTTTCTTTCTTCTTCGCTCCAAATGAAAAAAACAAAAAATTGAGATATAGGGGTCCAAAACGCACCGTTTTGGACCCCCCCATAATACATAAAACGACGTCGTTTGAACGCGGGTAGGGTCGACCCGACCCGCACCAGGTCAAATCCGCGTGTTTTTAAGGCGGAAGGGCTAATTTCGCTTTTAGCCCTTCCGCTTTTCTAGAACTTTACAATCAAGGTTTTTTTTATTTTTAATTTGGTCCCATCGTTTTGTCCCGAGTTCATCTTGGTCCCCCACGTTGCGCAGCGTTTTAGTAGCTAGGGGAAATTGCTGTATGGGCCCCTCAATGTTTAGCGCGTGTTCGAATAAACCCTTTCCTTCCCTTTTATTTTCGAATTCGCCCCACAACTTTGTTTTTAGTCTAATTTTAGTCCTTTTTTGTTTATCTTCATTTCTTTATTAAATACCCTTGTCATTTTTATACTATTAATATCATCATTATTATTATTATTATTATTATTATTATTATTATTATTATTATCATTATTAGCGTAGTAATATATATTTTTATTATATGCGTATATATATATATATATATATATTTATGTTTAATATTTTCCGCTACTTTATTCTAATATTTTAATGCTATGCTTACTTTTATATTTTGATATTATTATTATATTTATTATTATCATTACTATAATAGTGTATATTTTTATTTATGTGTATAGATTTACATATATTTTTGTTATGTTACATTGTTGTTCTTTGTATTTTTAATACCATTACCATTATGATTGTTAATATAGTGAATGTGTTGTTGTATGTATACATTTTATATCATCATTGTTATTATCGTTAACCATAGTATATGTTTTCTTATGTATGAATATATTATGTATATATTATTTTTATTATACATATTACGATATATCAAATATCGTATTATTCATGTATTTTATTAAATATGTATATATCTTCAATATATATTTATATAGGTATACCCTACGTAATGTTAGTATTGTTATTAATATTAATATGTCTTTAACATCGTAATTATGTGTGTACAAAATATGTAAATGTTTTAATATTATATCGTGTGTATGTTTTATTTATTATGGACATGTATTTTCAATATTATTAGTTATATTTTGTATATACTACTCTCGTATATATTTCCATGTTACCCCATGTATATATATATTTTAAACTCTATTATATGTATATGTTTATTCTTTATATCATATCGTATATATTTTATTATTACATTTGTTTATTCCTACTACATTTATCAATAATATTTGTACATATGTTTTATTCTTGTATACACATTTTACATGTAGTATTCCTTTCAGATATCATTATATTATTATACCTTGATGTATTTCTAACCCTCATTTTTTTGTTGCCCGCCCATTTCGTATTATGTCGCTATTCACTATTCTAAAAATATTTTATACACATTCCTTATTTTATTTATTCTAATAAACAAGGTAACATACCGATTTAACATTAAATCGTCGATTTCATCGCTATGTTGGGTGAACATTAGTCGACTCGTGTTAAAATGGTATGTCCTTCTCGAAAATTAAAAATTGAAAGTTCTCGTCTTTCCAATCGGATCACGATTAAATTTTAAATTGAATTCAGTATTTTGAACATTAAAACAACACGTGTTTAACAAGATACCAATTTTGGGCGTCGCGAGGGTGCTAATACCTTCCTCGTGCGTAACCGACTCCCGAACCTTATTTTTCTGATTTTTGCGTAGACCCAAATTTGGCCTTCATTTTTTGTTCAAATAAATTTTCTTTTCAAAAGAGATAATTTAGTAGGTGTCCGATCACACCTAGGAAAAAGATCGGTGGCGACTCCCTTTTTAATAAAATCGAAAGTTGGTTTTCAAATGTTTAATAAATCGCCACAATTAGCGACCAACCGAAAGCTAAGCTAAATTTTTACGTCGCTACAAAATACAATCTTTCTTTTTGTAAAAAACATTCGAACGTTAAAGACCTTCTCGTTTCGAAGCAACAAAATGTCATATCCAGTGAGTTAGGACACCCATCTCGAACTTTTGAGAATGAGCTTGTCTTTTACCTAAAAATTCGTGTATTTCGGAAGGATATTCGGTTAGTTAGGGTGAACAAGGAAAATCGAAACCCAGTAAGTTAGGGCACGTCTCCTCGAATTTCCAAACACCGAATATTGCCTTTCCTTGCAAAAAATCTTATTTCGATGTAACAAAATGTCATACCCGGTGAGTTAGGGCACAACACCTCGTATCTCCGAGAATAAGCATTTTTCAAAACTCGCATTGCGATTTAAAAGAGAAGTCCGTTATTTAGGTTAAACGAGAAAATTGAAACCCAGAAGTTAGGCACGTCTTCTCGAATTACCAAATACGGAATATCACTTTACAAAAGAATTTTTAAGGTATCGAGTGAAAATATAATGTGACTTATTGTGAAACATAAAACCGGATCATGATGCTAATATGCAATACGTATGACAAGATCAATGACAAGGATATAAGTAATCATAAAAAGATGAAAGCAAGGCTAGTGATATAAGAATATAAAACACAAGCATAAGGTAAATGAAATGATCGATTACATAAGTAGATAAGTAAATAAACAAATAAAAATAAATAAAGTAGGGCAAAAATGACAATGATAATGAAACGATAATAATATAATAAAAACTAATAATAACGATATATAAGTATATACATATATGTATTAAAATACATACGTATTAATAATAAAAATATATATATAGTAATGTATACATACGTAATAGTAAAAATACCATATTAAAAGATATATAAGCGTAATATGAAAATGTATGTGTAATATTGAAATATTTACATGGTATGTACATATTAGAAATAATAATGATAAGAATCAACTATTAATAATATTATATAAATATATACATAAAGGTATATGATAATATTAAAGGTATATACATAATAAAAAATAAGTATATATATATATATAGACTTAATGTATATAAAAATATATATAATGTTTAAAAGAACAAATATACTATATATATATATATATATATATGACATGGAGCATAGTGTATACATGTCAAAAGGATGCACATACGACATACCCACACATTAAAAACAATAATATTAAACTATTAATAATATTAATATATATATATGAGTGTTAAGTAAGAATGATAGTAATGAGATGCTAATAAAATATAAATATAGTAAGTAAATAGACTCAAAAAGAAATAAAATAATAGCCATAATAATAGAAATAATAGTAATAATAAAATAATAACGATAATAATAAATCGAATAATATTAATAATAATAATAGCAATAATAATAATATAAGTATATATGAAAAATAATAATAATGATAACTAAGATAATAGTAAAACAGCAGAATAATTAAGAAAGGGATTTAATTGAATTTAAAACAGAAAATTTAGGGCACAAATCGCAAATAATAAAAAAACCAGGCCCAAAACAAAGCACATCGAAAGGTAAGGACTGAATGGGACAATATCCCTTCTTGTACATGTACGCGTGGCTATCGGGTGGACCAAAATGGGGTAGAATCAAGATTAAAGGGATAAATTAAAAAATAAAAGAATGGATTTAAAAACATTTAAAAACGTGGAGGGGCTTAGCGCGTAAATAGACTATTTGGTCTAAAACACGCGAATCTCCCTATACTCGGGTCGGGTCACACGGGTCAGGGGCCAAAACGGCGTCGTTTTGAGCCTCTGAACCCACACATCAAACGACGTCGTTTGCTTCTTCACAAAAGCCCCTAAAATTTCTTCTATTGCTTCATTTTCAGCCGACTTTAAGAAAGTTTCAGGAACTTTCTTCTCTCTACCAGGGTTTCAAACCCTTTCTAATGCCACCGTCGGTCCTGCCCTCCTCCACCGTTGATGGCGGTCATGGCAACAACAGACGGCTTTCCAGGTGAGCTCCTTCCCCTCCTCTTTTATTTATTTCAAGCCCATTTTTTGTTTAAAACGTGTTTTGTAAAATAAATAGAGTAAAAACAAATAGAAAAGCCGAAAATTCCAAACCCAAAAAATAAGAGCAAAAACCTTTTGAACTTCTTTTCTTTCTTCGGATTTCTGCCAAAAATCGTTTGATACAACCTTGTTGTATTATTTCTTCTTTGATTGCTGGTGTTTGTGTGTAAATACAATTTTTTTGTATCCCCAAAATTCCCCTTCTCAAATACAATCGGCCCCCATTTCGTTCGATTTCCTTTTCGATTTTATAGCCGATTACAAAAGAAATATTTTTTTTATCTCTGCTATTGCCTGCTGCTTCTGCTCTGTTTTGCTTCTCTTTTGCGTGCTTTTTGCTCTCTGTTTGTTTTGCAGGTGATGGTATGATGGGACGGAGGCAGTGCAAGTGGAGGCAAGTGGCCCTAGGGTTTGCTGCTTCTTTTTTTTCTGCTGGTGGTTTGGGCTTGTTTGTAATCGGGTCTGGGTCTTTGGGGTTAGTTTTGGGCTTAGGTATATTGGGCTGATTTAGGCCCGATCAAATTTGGACCAGTACACTTTTATTTTAGCCATCCAACCAGTAAATCTTTAACGTCAGTTAATTAGTACATGTCACATCATGTTCACACTTTCATTTTGGTCACTCAAAAAATATCTTTTTTTTTTTAATATTGATCAGGGTAAAAAATATTAAAGATTAAAATAAAAAGTAGAAACTAAAATAATTATTTAAAATTTGTCAAATTGTACTTGTTTACCTCACCAAAAATTCTAATTTTTTTCAATATTGAAATTTTAAATTTTAGAACTTCAAAATCAATTAAATAAATTATTAAAATTTTTGTATGATAGTATCAACCAATTTGTTACTATAATATTAAAATTAATTAATTTAGTCACTTTAAATATTAAAATTTTATTTTATGTTTCCAAATTAAAATAAATTCAAATAAATCATCTTTAATAATTGTACATATAATCTAAATTTCTTTTATTATATGATCTTGAATCTTTCATACTAAGCTAAAAGCAAAGCAAAATCTTTATAATTAATTTTATCTTCCATGTCAAACAAAATTCAAAATTTTTTCATCATTTCTTTACCCAAACGAAGAATAAGCAGTTAATTAAATTAATCAAAATAAATTTAAGTTTTACAGAAAATTATTAAATATGAGTTATCGAGTTGATTTCATTAAAAATAATAGGAAACATAAAATAAAATTTTAAAATTTAGGAGATTAATTGAATTAATTTCAATATTTTAAAGTAAAAATCGATTAACATTATCAAGGGATAAAAATTTTCAATAATTTATTTAATTGATTTTTATGTTTTGAAATTTAAATTTTTAATATTGAAAAATGTTAGAATTTTCAGCAATGTGATAAACAAGTACAATTTGATAATTTTTGATGCATGATTTTAGTTTAATACAATGATTGAATGGCTAAAATTAAAGCGCCTTAAAAGTTGAGTGATGAAATTGCAAAGATTTCATTTTGAGAGACAAAAATGAAAGCGCCCTAAAAGTTGGGTGACCAACTACAATAAGTAGTTTACCCCGAAAAATAAACTACAAGAATATTAACTAAACTATACACTTGGTTTTATTATCGTCACTTAACTATTACAATCATTCAACTTTTCAAAATTAAATATTTTAGTGACGCTCCCTTAGTTGTCATTATCTATTTAGGCTTTCTTATTATTATAGTAACAAGTTTAACACTCCAATATTTATATATTTTATCTATTTGATCCTTAATCTAAAAAGTTTAACAAATTTAATCTTTAATGTTTACAAAATTTATTATTTTAATTGACGTTCCAAAAGCTTAATCACAACAACATGAATTCGCAAGTTGGAGCTAATATTTGGTTCGCACGTGGACCTCTCATATTTGAGATACTTTTTTTTGTAAGTAACTCAGCATGAGGGAACTAGTATTTAGGTCAGAGCTGGCATTTTTTAGAGGTTTTTTTTCTTTTTGGTAGCTAATATTTAGCTCGCAAGATGGAGCTAGCCATCCCTATTGAGAAATTGATGAAAGGCTTCCTATGGGATGAATTGTTGGCCATTGAAGCTACGGCCAATGGTCTTGCCAAAAATGCCAATATATAATACCTTGGAATGAATTATTTGATGCCAATTTTAGATGAATGAGTAAAAGAAATTGACCTAGTTCAAATCTAAAACTCACCGTAAATCCAGGAGTGATCTCAATTTTGGGGTGCGTTCATTGGGAGGAGCCACTTTGACTAATTTTTAGAGATCAGAGTTAGTCCAAACTCATTGCACCAATAGTTTGGAAGAGAGCCATAAGACCAAATGGTGTTAGAAGTATGGTGGAAGAAAGGGAGAAGCTGCTCTCCTCTGGGAGAAGAAGATAGAAGAAGTGTAAGAAGATTCTCTATTTTTGTGGCCTTTCAAGGGCATGTACAGGGTATAGGGGACCTTTTGGTGGGCTCACACCATGATACCCTGCGATGTATAGGCTGGCTATAAGAAATGGGGGATGTGATAGATGGGACTTAAAAGATGTTTAACAATATCATTCAATCTAATAAATATTTATGTATAACAATTAAAAAGTTAAATTTTGATATTGGTCCTTATATTTTGTGAAAGTTGTAGATTTAGTCCCTATATTTTAATTTGGTCATTTTTAGTTCCTATACTTTTTAAATTTTAAAATTACAATTCTCACCAAACAATAACTATTAAATTCATTCAGGTAATTTTTGTTATTTCCATAATTTGATACGAAAAACATACTATCATATGTGTAATATCATGTCATGTCACCTTGTGATTTTCATATTTACTTAAAATACAGTTAATGGATTTGTACCTGTCATTTTACATCAAGGTTGAAACTTTAAAATTCGAAAAGTATAGGGACTTAGAATGATCTAATTGTAGAACATGTAGTAAATCTACAACCATATGCATAGTACAAGAGTAGTAATTAAATTTAACCAAACAAATTTATTTATTTGTTACTGTTTGGGTTAGGACTAAAATTTCAATTTTTGAAAAGCATGGGACAAAAGTTTACCAATTCAAAAAGTACAAGGACTAAAATTGATCAAATCAAAGTACATGGACTAAATCCACTACTTTCACAATGTATAAGGACTAATAGCAAAATTTAACCATTAAAAAGTGTATAAAAATTATTTGAGTTAATTGCACCATACATCCCCAAACTGTGGCCTTCATTCTAAATTGGTCATCAAATTTTAAAACATCCTAATTATATCTCTAACCTATCAAGGTTATATTGATAATGTCATTTTATTATGAAAATCATTAATATAGTCGTTAAATGATATGTCAAATTTTATGTGGCATAATTTAAAATGAAAAGTTAAAAAAATAAATATTATAAAATTAGATGATGTAAAAATCTTAATTTTTAAAATTTTCAAAACTTATACAAAAACTTTATCATTCACTTTTTTTTATTTTATTTTATATTTTAATTTTAAAATTATTTATATATTATTTAATAAATTTAATAATTTAATAGTTTAAAAATGTAATTCAATTGTTTGAATGGGATTTAAAATGAGAGTAATAATTTTGACCTAAATTATTTACTCTTTAATTTTATGCCTTGGGTGGATGAAAGAAACAACTGCCCCAGCCGAAATATCATACATTAAAGGATAATCGATACCCTGCCAACCTGTACTTTTTGTCAGCTTTTCCCTGTGAACTGTCCCTTTGTTGGTTAGCTTTTTCTTTTTGTCTTTCTAGAACAGACTAAATTATTTTCGGTAAACCAATGTTTTAATGCAATAATTATATATATATATATCTATTTCTGTAATAACTGTTGATTGACATTTTCTGTACTACATGGTGTTGATACTTAAAAAGAAGACAAAATCAACTATGGGATTCACCCCACATTTTCAAAAGATAATTCTGACAACTACTGTCAGTCAAAACCAAATGCCCATGGCTTCTTTCCCTTTTGGTCTTCTTAGATTCGCCCCCACCAATCGAAACAGCTTTAACGTTCCCAGTCTTTTTAAGGTTGTGCCTATATTCCACAGCAATCTTCTCGAACACTTCCACTTCAAACATGTTCAACTTCAGCTTTGGGTTCATCTTGTCCCTTACAAATGCAAAACCCAGTTGGTCCCTAGGGTTAAAACCTTCCAACTCATTGAACAAAAGGCAAGAGAAAAGGTTGCTTCCCAATCCATGTTTTCTCAATATTAATGCACTATCTGGCACATCTGCAAGCCCAAAACCAATCAAATTTAAGACAAAAATATTATGTTATAATATATGAATACGACTGGGTTTTACGTGTGCATGTAAAAAGCCACACACATTAACACTATTGAAAATCTCTCATATCTGAAATGGTATTTGATAAGGAAGCATGTAACATGTTTATTTTGATTGATTAAGACGTTTTTTTGTATCTTTTCTTTTTGTGTGACCACCCCGTTGGGTATCTTGTCCTTTTGTGTGACCACCCTGTTGGGGCTTTCTATCATATTCCTATATGTGTAGTAGCTAGCCGCCAAGTTAGAACTTATGTTAAAAATCATATATAAGTATATGAAGAGAGGTTAGTATATGTTGTTGAAACTACCCTTCCCAACTTCCTTTTTGGTTAAATTCTATAAAAACTCCATTTATTACTATTTCATCATTTCTAGTGCTACTTTTTAAATGTGTATCTTCAGTCCTCAAGTCAACTGTTTTCTATTAATTCTATCCATAAGCGTAAAACATACGATACTATGACATATATATATATATATATATAGTTATTCACCTTCCTCAGTTGTAGAGAAAAAGCTCAAGGGAAATGCTAATGATAACATGTATCTTTCTTAGGTTATAATAACGTTATTCATGTATTATCTCAGCTAAAGCCACTAAGATTATGAATTGAGTTACAAGGAACGTCACAGCTACGCAAAGGAGTCATGATTTGCATCTTGAAGGTACCAAATTGTCAAAATGAACCATAGTGCTAATTAATGTTCATTTCTAATGATCAGAAACCTAAAGCACATTAAAAAAAACACACTTGTATAACAATTCATGCATTTCATTCGGTTGGGACAAATTAAAATAATGGATTTGGTGGGTTATTAAAACCAAACCTAATAAAACAATTATTCCATTGTTCATACAGCTCAGCTTGTATAATAAAAAGCTAGATTGACCAATTAAGTTTAGTGTGAGGATGAGAATCTAATTAGCAAAATTTTGTCTCTTCGTAAAGCATATCATCAAGAAATAATTAAATTTAGTTTGAAAGAAAGATAAAGCGAATTTATTTACCTGTGGTGTAAGGTAGCTTATCTGTAGTCCATGGCAGCAATCCATTTTTACAGTAAGTCTCCATTTGCTGTGTCAAGCCATCGATATCCGACCATTTCTTCCACCGTGCCGTGGCCATCGCTTCTTCCATTGTATGAACATAGTATGGATGCTTCGATATCGCCATATCCGCGTCCTTCGATACAACGAGAGAATGTATCAGCAGCAACGGATCGACCATTAGTTGAAGCTTCGCGTCGATCCAAATGCTGAATTTCGAGTTTGGGAAAAGTCTATGAACTAAGTACTTTGGTATCACGCCGTTCATTGCCGGATTTTCGTAGAGTTTCTCGGAGAAAACTTTAACGATTCTCCAAACACCGACTTTATAATCGGGCGAGTTTTGTGGGATTAATTTATGTTCGTAGAGTCCTTGAAGGGTTATATCATCCATGAACATGAAGAAACATGTGTCGACTAGGGTTTGGGATCCGAGGCCTACTGGTTGCCGGATTTTGTCATGATTGTTGAAGATTGCAGATACTACAACAACTCCATTGCAGCTTTCCATGGCGATTCGATCTGAATTTACACCATAAACAAACAAGTTACAAGAGAAATCAACCATAACAATGGATATTAACAGAACATGGTTAGATCATAATTATAGCATTATTTTCAAGAATAATTTAGATTAAAATAAGAAACAAACCAGAATCACTAACAGGAAACTCCTTTAAAAATCCACAAGGGACTTTAATTTCATCATTGGAATAATTAAAGTAAGAAAATCTCTTCTGGGTTTCAAAATTTCCTCCAAAAGAATCGGCTTTCCCATGTAAATACCTCAGAGCCGGCAAAAATGCTGAAGAATTCGTACATAAATTATGGATCTCCCCCACCACCATTCCATAATCTGATCACAAAACAAAAAAACCCTTTAGCCCAAAATCACTAAATAAATCATGAAAACCGAAGCATTAAACAAAAAAGAAATCAAAGGAAATACCAGAGAAAAAAACAGGGGAGGAACAAGAATGGCGGTGAGTGGTGATGGCATACTTGTGTTCTCCATAGGAAGAAGGGTAATAAAAGAGAGGGGATTGAATAGGGTCGGAAGGGGACGATCGAAAGAGGCAAGTGGTGGGGGAGACGGAGCGGTAAAAGGCAAGGAAGAGAGTGGTGAAGAGGTACAAAACAGAAATACAGAGAAGTTTTGATTGGAAGAACAGAGGAGTTCTCGTGGCCGTTACCTTCCCCATAAAAGCGCTTCACTATTATTTGTTTTCATTTAGTGTGTGTGTGAGCCTTCCTTCTATAACGTTTTCCCATATTGATGTTGTCATCATCCCTCATCTTTCATTTCTCCTTTCTTCTTTTGCTTTTTCAACTATTTTCTTAAAAAATTCTCCTTACTTGCTATTTATAAAGTGAATGAGGTATCCCGTATACATATACATCCATCAAGGAGTTTTAACTAAATTTTATCATAAATCGAAATATCAATATGGACAACAACATTGAACTAGTTAATTTAAAAACCAGTATCAGGTATTTGAATGACGAATTGATGACTTAATCGATTCGATTATTGGTCCGGTTCATGGGTAGGGCTATTTTTCTACGCCTGAAGACTCGTTCAAAATTTGGGAGGGTTTGGGTAAAAATTTATGCCCGAAAAATGGGCTTAAGTAAAAAATTAAGCCCGTTTAAAATATGGGTCGGGCTTGGGCTTGAACATTCAAGGCTCAAGCCCAGCTCGGCCTGACCAGTTTTTACGTTTATAATACTTTATATTATACTATTTTTGTATATTATGTAATTTAGAACACATTAAAAAATACACTTATACTAAATATATAATACTACTCTAATGTAAACATTAAAATAATATGAAGATGACTATATAAAAATTTCAATAAATAAAAATGTATAAAATTATTAAATATTAAAATAATATTGTAAACAGGCCAATTTGCCTAGTCCACGTTAGAATCAAAATACAAAATAAAGAAACAAAAAACCAATAATTAATTAAATGTCCTTTTACAGTCCAAAGCCCAAAATTAATTCAAGACCCTAAAACCTAAATAACCCCAAATTAAACCCCAAAATTACATCAGCCCAAATGGCCCAAAAATTTTAGAACAGGCAGAACTCTAGGGTTCTCTCCTTTGCGCCATGATAAGCCTCCAAAGACTGTACACTCAGATGTCCAATCAGCCACCCACGCCACGCCAAGACAAATGACCCAGACTCGCCAATACATGCTCCGTACTTGCAAACAAATGAGGCAAACACAACAGCAAATACAAATAAAGAACAAAAATTGTATTATTTTTTTTATTTTATTTTTTGAACATTCAGCTATAAAGCCTAGGATTTTCGATTGTAAATGGGTTCCTTTTTATGAACACACGCACATTTACAAACACAGAGACAATCGCAATCAATCGAAAAACAGAGAAGGTGATTTTCCTTCTCTTTTTAATCCTCTGTTCTTTTTACTTATTTCAATCGATTTCTTTATCATTTTACACCAAAAAAAGGTCAAAAAAAAGCAAGAGAAAAGGAACGAAACTTACCTGCGTTTGATGCCTTCGAATCCTCACTTGTTTCGCCGCGATCGAAACCAAGTGGCGATTCGGGGTTTGTGAGCAGGACACACGAGTCTTTCGGTTCGATGAAGCCTTGATTGACTCTTGAATGAGTCAAAATGAGAGGCAGGAGAACAGACCTTCGAAGGGCTGTTAAACGGCGAAGGGTTGGGGGCACCCTAGTTTTTTTTTTCTTTCTTGCTTTTTGAAAATGGCTGCATACCCTTTTAGGGTTTATTTCGGTGACCATAAGGGCCCTTCAGACGTCACCGTTTTAGGCTAAATTAATGGCCTCAAAACGACTGCGTTCAAGGCTACAGCCCGATGACCCGACCCGCACACGCTCAAGATCCGCGTGTCTAGTTGCTGATGGGATATTTTCAACAGAGGTCCCTCCTCTTTTGCGCTGCATCTCAATTAGCTATTTTGTATTTCTTTTGTTTTTTTTAATTCGCCCTGTAATTTGCGCTTATTTGCAATTAGATCCGCGCCTTTGCATATTGCCAGTTTTAGTCCCTTTGCATTTGCACGTATGGCATATTGGTCCCTGTCGTCATTATTTTTTTTTATTTCCTAATTTTCCCCTTGTTTTAATTTAATTTTAAATCCTTTTAGTTTATAACTTTTATTCTTAATTACTTATTTGTACAATTGTTTTGAAGATTTTTTTTTATGTTAATATTTCAGTATTTCTTTTATTTTCTATATATATATATATATATATATATTTTGTACATGCATAATTTTGTTTTGTTTTATAAAGTCATCATTTTAAATTTCTTTTTTTTTTTGCGTTAAGCTATTTTAATATCCTTTTATAACTTTTTGTTTAAATATTAATATATATGTATACTTTTGTATTAAAGTTAATTTTATTTTATATGTACATATTATTAACCTTATACTATTTTACGTACATGATTTCTTTTAAATTTATTCTTGTATTTTTGTTATATAATCCTACATGATGTGTCTTTTAAATCATTATTATCATAAGTGTGTATATATTTATTAATGACTATATTTCATCTAGATATATATTTCTAAATCTATACGTTTTATACATATAGTTTTCTTATATATATAAGCACATTCTTAAAGCTATTATATAATCTATTATAAAATTAACTTAACCTTGTATGTATTTCTATGTTTTTACAAATAATTGTTTTAAAGTTATTTATGTATATATGTTCTGTAAATCTATTGTGTATATTACCTAGGATTATATTTTATCATGCATTCTTGCTATTTTTTTATATACTACATATGTTATTTAAATTTTATTTTATTGTGTGTATTTTAGCCAATATTTTAACACTTTATACATTATGTATTTTTAAAAAATATTCATTCTATAACACATTTTTAATGATTGCATGTGTATATTAAGCTTGTCTTTAAAAATGTTTTCTAATTTATCAATCCATCAATTCATATAGTGTGTATCATGTACTTATCATTGTTTTAAAATAGTTTTATACCATGTTGCTTCTTTGGTTTGCATTTTGTTTTGTACATCTAGT
The DNA here is from genome assembly GCF_025698485.1 of Gossypium arboreum. Lineage (NCBI taxonomy): Eukaryota > Viridiplantae > Streptophyta > Magnoliopsida > Malvales > Malvaceae > Gossypium > Gossypium arboreum. The sequence goes on from NC_069079.1 coordinate 3,829,019, forward strand.
AGTAACCATTTTATATTATGACATGTATGTTGTCGTTGCATATTATTTATTCATTGCTTTATATTGTCATGTTAATTATTCTCTATGCATGATCGAAATTGAATTATATTTTCAAGTTAGTTATACTTAGTTGTTTAAGTGCTTGTTAGTTGATTAAATAAATTGCATTATCTTCATTCTTCCATTGTCATACTTTTATGCGTACATATATTATCCCATATCATTGTTTTCCACTTAGTTTACGAAATGTGGTTTTATAAAATCCAAATTTTTATGACTTGTTTCGTCTTATTTCGAGTCGAATTAATGCGCTTTAAGTTAGTTTTATAATCAGTCATGTTTTCTAAAAATCCTTTAAAACGAAGGCGATGTTCAATATTTGGCAATTCGCGGAATCGTGCCCTAACGTGCTGGGTTGCAATTTCTCGTTTGCTCAAAATAATCGAATGTCCCTTTGGAATTTCATTCATGTTTCCTAAAAACTCTTTAAAACAAAGGTAATACTCGATGTTTGGCAATTTGGGAATCGTGCCTTATCGTGCTGGGTTGCGATTTCCCGTTTGTTCAAAACAATCGAATATTCCTTTGGAATTTCACCCATGTCTTTAAAGATTCTATAAAACGAAGGTAATGTTTGATGTTTGGCAATTAGGGGAATCGTGCCCTATCGTGCTGGGTTGCGATTTCCTGTTGGTTCAAAATAATCGAATATCCCCATTAGAATTTCACTCATGTTTCTTAAAAATTCTAAAAATAAGACAATGCTCGATGTTTAGAAATTCGAGGAATTGTGCCCTACTGTGCTGGGTTTCGGTTTTACGTTGGACTAAATAATCGGGCATCCTTCTGTAATTTTCAACTTATAAACTTTTGGAAGTCAAAATTTATCGTGTTTTCAAGGGTATAAAAGATTGTGTCCTATCGTGCTAGATATGATGCTATATTCCTCCGAAACGAGAAGACTTTGACGACCAACTCGGGTTATTCAAATGTTATTAAAAAGAACCACATTTCAGAAATATTTTTAATTTTAGACATAAGGACAGTATTTAATCGATTTGGTACCAATTTTGGGCGTAATGAGGGTGCTCATCCTTCCTCATGCGTAACCGACTCCTGAACCCATTTTCTCAAAAGTTCGTAGACCAAAATCATTGTTTTAGTAAACCAAAAAATATTTTATTAAAATAACCAAATTCTTAGGTGATCCGATCACACCAAAACAAAAAGATCGATGGCGACTCCACATTTTTCGTTTTTCAAAAAGTCGATTCCCTTTTTTTTTCATTAAAATTTTAATTTGAAAAATGGTTTCGACAAATATAATACAAATATTTTTTAAAAAAATTAAAAATTAATATGGACGGGCTTAAATGGGCTTTGGGTTAATCTTTTGCAAATATGGACAAGTTTGGACAAAATTTTAAGTCCGAATTTCGAGCTAGGTCGGGCTTGAATAAGCATAAAGTATATTAGGACCAATCCAAATCTGATCCAATGAACACCTCTACATACATATACATACATAACATATAAATGTTGAGTTTAGAGAAAATTTAAAAGTGATGAAAACAAATCAACATTAAAAAAATTAAATAAAACCAAAACAAATTGAATTATATTTGTATTCATATCAAATTATACTTATTCTTTTAATTTAGTTAAGATGATAATCAACCTTTTCTAATAATAAGATAAATTAACTAATTATTGGCATTAAATTTCTTGATAAATTTTTTGCTATCTATAAGTTATTAGTATAATGGTGGGCTATATTATTGATTATAATATAAATTGACATTGAAAATATTTTTATTAAAAATATTTTTTATATATTCATAATAATTTTAAATTATTTTTTATTTATATTAAATTACACTTATTATTTATCTTCCTATTAAACAAACAATAATAAGCAAACAAATTAATTAATAATTGTGATCACCTTTCCGATAACTTATCTCTTAGTTTTATATATCATTTATATCGGTGCTTTCATATATTATATAAGTACTTTTCTTTATTCATGCGATACACATGTTGATTGTATATATTAACTAAATAAACATTTAATTATTTCTTATTTTTGTCATAAATTTTGTAATATCTCACTAATAATATGGTTATAAAATTAAAACATAATAATATTTAAGTTTAATTTTAAAAATATAATAACTGATATTAGATTAAATTTAAATAAGCAATATTCTACAATTATTTTTAAAATATAAATATTATAATAAAAGATCGTGTGAAATTTTTTATATAGTTTGTAACTTAATTTTAATTGTTAATTAATGAATCAAGATTGTTAATTAAATTTAAATATTATAACCACTAAAAAATTGTTGTAATACTATTTATATATTTAAATATCTATTTCAATTTTAATAGTTTATTTAATTTTTAAAATTAGTAATAAACTTAAAAATGTTATAAAATAAAAAGAGACAGAGAGAATAAAGAACAAAGAAAATATGAAATCAATAAAGAATGTACTTTATTGATCACGTGGATGATTTGCAATGTTTGATCAGAGTCTCTATTTATAAGCATAAGAAGTATAAAAGAAGTAGATATCTAATTCTAATAACTATTAGAATTTAAAGTACATCAAAACTTTATCTTGATCATGATGGACATCCACTTAATAAGATATTCATAACACTCCCCCTTGGATGTCCATTAATATGCCTTGTTAAAACCTTATTAGGAAAAACTATGTGAGATAAAAAAAACCCTAATGAAGGAAAAAAAATACACAATCTTCTATTATTATAAGTTACCTCGTTAAAAATTTTTACCAGGAAAACCCAATGGAACAAAACCTTGGTTAAAGGAAAAGAGTACAACTTGTTTTTAGACTCCCCCTGATGGCAACATTACATTACATTTTTGAGTTGATGCATTCCAATCTTGTGTAGTAGTCTTTCAAATGTTGAAGTTGACAATGCCCTAGTAAAAAGATCTGCTAAATTATCACTTGAACAAATTTGTTGAACATTTATATTGCAACATCCTGATTTTGGGCCTAGTTAGAATAGTGGTTTTGGAACCACAAATCCGATGAGGAAAATTTATTTTTATTATATTTTTATGGTCTACGATTTCACGGAATGATTTAGTGAAACTTTTGTTCAAAAATTTCGAAATTTGGGCACTCAATTTGGTCAAAAGGACTAAATTGTAAAAAGTGCAAAAGTTGAGTTCTACATGTTAGAAGTGTCTAATTGTAATGAGTTTTTATATTAAAGGTCCTTAAATGGTAATTAGACCATTTTAAAGTTTGTGGACAAAAATGGACATGGTATGATAGGCTTTTAAAAGTTTTTCATTAAGGGTATTTTAGTAAATTGGTAATTAAATGAATTAAAAATGCCAAAATAAGCCAAATTTGTTCATCTTCTTCCTCATGGCCGAATTTTTCATGAAAAACACCATGGATAGGATTTTCAAGCTTTCCAAGCTCATTTTTAAGTGATCCCGAGTCCCGTTTTTAATGTTCTTTACATTTTTGAAGTCTCGATAATATGTTCTAGCTATTTCTACCATTATTTTGAGCTAGGGTTTGTGTTTAAAAATTTACCCATGAATGATATGCATGTATTTTGATGTTTAATGGTAGAATATGAAGCTTGAAATTGTGTTAAACAACTTTTTCTAAGTGATTTTACGTGAAAACGAGTAAAACGGCATAATCGGTAAAAATACCTAATGTTCATAAGTATATGTTAGAGTGAGAATTTGATGTTGCCATAGAAGGGAAAAATTATCAGCGTGTCATAAAACATAAGAAAATAGGATGAAGTTTAATTTCCGAACTTTGGGGCAAAAGTGCAAATATGTAAAAGTTTAGGGGTCAAAATGAAAATTTGTAAAAATAAGATTTTTGGATCCGTATGAATAATGTGACTAATTATTTGGCTAAATGTGATATTATAGATGAAGGAAATCGAGATTCAAGCTTAAATCGGGAAAATACAAGGTTATTGACTAAAAATGGTAAATTGTCGTTTCTGGATCAAGGTAAGTTCATGTGTGAATAATAATGCAATACCATGCATGAATTGTAATTCTCTATTGATATGGCATAAATTTTATGATTTAATATGTTTAAGAGAAGTTGATGGATGGTATGTATGATAAGGAAAAATGTAATGTTTGTTGTGTCATGTGAAATTGAATGGCAAATTATTGTTACATGAATTGAGTGTTAAATTGCTATTACTTGGGTTGTATGAATTGCTACACGGTTGTACCTGATGAGATTTCGACAAGTTTGTTCGTAAATAATTTATCGATTCTTTTTATTTTATTATATTTTGTTATCATATGAAATGTGGCTGCCTATAAAATGACTATATGTTGTAAATTGCAAATTGAAAAAGGACTATGAATAAATTTGTAACATGTTGGAAAGTGGGGAATTTCCCGATTGAGCCTTCGGAATAGAAACGATACGAATGATCTATTGTGAGGTCACGTGTGTAGTACTAAGTGTAGGCTACTACGTGTACCGGATAATTGGTCGCATGTGTAGTACTAAGTGCAGGCTACTATGCGTACCCAATAACTTCGATCACGTGTGTAGTACTAAGTGCAAGCTACTACGTATACCAGATAATTGGTCGCATGTGTAGTACTAAGTGCAGGCTACTATGCTACCAGATAGCTTTGGCTAAAAGTGTGAAAATATGTGCAGGCAACTGAGTATCAGTTATTATTCTGAAGTGTTCAACGGGAAAATCGATTAAGTAAAAATACATGTGAACATGATTATATGATGAATAAGTGCAGGTATATGTTTATGAAAATTATGAGCAATGTGCTCGATATTTGAGTGAACTTCGATAAGACAAAATGGATTAAGTGAAATTATGTAAGAGTGAATTTTAGTAGTAAAACAATGTTGGACAGCAGCAGTTTCATGAGTTTGAAAATTCACCAAAAATTGTGTAAGTTGAATTAAATTTCAAAAAAATTATGGAATTAAATATTAATTAGTCTATTTTCATATAAAAGAAATAGGGGGAGAAAAGAGTTCTACATTATGTGATATTCTAATTTTTGTGAGACAGTGTCAGAATGAATTCAAGATTCTCTGTTCTAACTTGGAATAATTGTTAAAAATTGTACAAAAATAATTATGAGTTATAATTTATATGAATAGAATAAAATGAGTCTAATTTCAGGAGGAATGGACAAGAACATCATCCGAGTCCTGAAATATGAGATAAATACTTTTTAGTGAAGAGAGGTCAGAACTGTTGAATAGCAAAATAGGGGAAAATTTAATGAATAAAAAATACTAATTGGCTAAACCAAAAATTCTATAATTTTTATGGGAGAAAGGTATATGAGTCTAGTTTCAAGGAAAATTAACGAAACTAAATTTGGAGTTTTGTAGCTTCAGATATGAATGATTTAGTAACTATAACTCGATAAAACAACTTAACCTGAACATGTGTAATTGTACAATTATAGTGTTTTATCTTGAAAAGCATGTTAGTAATTGCTTATTAATTTCATATGAACTTACTAAGCGTAAAGCTTACCCATCCTCTCCATTTCTTTAGTATTGGCAGGTCGGCTCGGGGTTGGAGATCGTCAGAGGTAAAATCACACTATCAAACTATCATTTTTGGGAGAATTAATTCAAATATTAGAAATATCAAGTGAGTGGCATGCATAGGAAGTTGGTTTGTGATATGTATTATTATTATGACTTTGACCATACGTATCAGTCTGCATTGAGTTATCGTATATGATCATGAGATGTGGTCCTTATCCATTATGGTTTATAAGTTTAATTAATCATGCCATGTCCTATGTTTTGATGTGATGATATAGTTAGCTTTGTTTGTTATGCATGATTGGTAATACATCAGGTAAGTTAAATGCAGGCCAGTGGATCATGAATTAAATGGAAATGAGTAATGTTGCCTTGAATATGGATGTTTAATAGACAAATTGGTAACTACGTTATGATGGTATAAAATGAGAATAAGATTTAGCATGTCTAGTTCTAGTTAATGTAAGAATGTATATTATATACAGGATGGTAAGCAAATATGTTTAAAGTGAATGACATGTTATTGCATGATTATGCATGTGTTCGAAAAGTTTTGAATTAAATGAAATTTTATGGCCCGATTTTCGTCTATGTGTATGGTTAAGTCTGGTAATGCCTCGTACTCTGTTCCGGCCTTGGATACGGGTAAGGGGTGTTACATATATCACCTCTTTTCTCAAGATAATGAGTGAATAATAATTTTGGTGAAATATGTTTCGTTTTATCACCTTTGATTTAATCACCTTCAATTGAGCTATACATGCTGTATTATATATCTTCATATAAGATAGTTGACATTTTTTCCTATAAAGGTAAATCACATATCTTCTGGATATGTTGGGTCAATAACCTTAGCCAAACACACTCTCGACTTGTCTCATGCATTGCAAATATTTTTGCATGATTAAAGAAGCAGCAAGTAATATTTGCTTTGTTGAACGCCATGATATGACGATACCCCCATATATAAATATCCTGTTTGAGATCGACCTTTATGTGGATCTAATAAGTATCCAGCATCAGCATAGCCAACTAATAGGGATTTTGAATCATTTGAATAAAATAATCCCATATCAATGGTCCCTCTAAAATATCTAAATACATTTTTAATTTCATTCCAATGTCTACATGTTGGAGAAGAACGAAATCTTGCTAACAAGTTTACAACGAAAGCTATATCAGGTTGTGTGTTGTTTGCAAGATACATCAATGCCCCTATGGCACTTAGATATGGTACTTCAAGACCAAGAAACTTTATCATTCTTGCAAGAATGAAATTGATCTTTATTCACATCTAACGATCGTACAACCATGGAGCACTTAATGGGTGTGCTTTATCCATGTAAAATTTCTTTAATATCTTTTCCATTTAAGTTGATTAATAAACATGAATTTTATTTTTTAAATACTCGATTTGTAATCCAAGATAAAACTTTATTTTTTCCAAGATCTTTCATCTCAAATTCTTTCTTTAAATAATTTTTTGTATTTTGAAGCTCTTCAGAGTTCTAATAATATTTAGATAATCAACATAAATAACAATTATTACAAAATTTGATCCAAACCTTTTATAAAGATATATGGACAAATTGGATCATTTTGTAATGATCTTTTAACAAGTATTTATTAAGATGATTGTACCACATACGTCTAAATTATTTTATTCCATATAAACTTTTCTTTAATCTGATCGAACAATTTTCTCAAGAAACTTTATATTTTTTCGGGATTTTAATTCCTTTACGAAATTTCATATAAATTTCACTATCAAATATACCATATAAATAGGATGTAACAACATTCATTAGATGCATGTCTAGTTTTTCACGTACTGCTAGACTAATAAGATATCTAAACATGATTGCATCCACCACAGGAGAATATGTCTCTTCATAATCAATGTTGGGCCTTTGCGAAAACCCTTATGCTACAAGGCGAGTTTTATATCTTACAACTTCGTCAATTTCATTTTGTTTTTACACAAATACCTATTTATATCCTACCGGCTTTACACCTTTAGGTGTTTGGATTACAGGTCCAAAAACTTCACGTATAGAAAGTGAATTCAATTCTGCTTGAATTGTATATTTCCATTTTGACCAATCTTTTCTATTTTTTACATTCCTTAATAGATTTAGGCTCAGGATCCTCATTTTCTTTTGTTATTTCAATAGCAACATTATAAGCAAAATTGTTTTCGACAACTACATTTTTATTTTTGTTCCATCTTTTTCTCGTATTGACATAACTTATCGAGATCTCTTTATTTTAATCATTTCCATTTTCACTTTTAGGTACCTGAATCTCTTCTTGAGTTTTATAAGTAGTTGTGTCATGAGTCTCTTCAGGAACCCTTGCCTCCACTATATGACCATCTTAAATGTTTGTTCCCTTTTTTTTTACGAGGATTTTTATCTTTGGAACCGACCGGTCTTCCATGCTTCATGCATGAATTACTTTCTTTTGCATTAACAGTTTGCCCTATTAGGATATCAATTCGTATTAAAGCATTTTCAGCTGATATGTGAGATTTAATAAATCTAGCAGTTGATTTGTAAAATGAATTATCTATTGAACTTCTGGTTCACATTGCTTTGTACGAGGATCTTAGACATTGATAATTCATTTTAAGTACTTTATTAATCCAGCTTTTTATTTTCTCCCCTTAATGTTGGGAAAATTGACAACTCTTGTCATAAATAAATATCGAATTAATAGCTCAAAAATATTATAAGGAGAGTCATATAAATATAGATTCCCAATATCGTATGATGACCCATCTTTGTGCGTTATGGTGGAGCAATTGGAACATATACCACACATCCAAAAGTTGTAAGATGGGAAATATTTGGCTCTTGACCAAAAATCAATTGTAATGATAGGTATTTATAATTTATTGGCTTGATGCGTACAACATGTAAATCAATACAATCTTATACTGAAATTGAAAGTTTTTTTTTCTCATAAGTAATTATTTAACCATTAATTAGAGACATTTGATAAACAATTCAGTTAAATCATTTTGTGTGTGAACATGAGCTACAGGATGTTCAACTTTTATCCCAATTAACATGCAATAATCATTGAAAACTTGGGATGTAAACTCACCAACATTAGCAAGATGAATTGTTTTAGTTGTATAATCTGAAATTAATCATTTAAACAAGCAATCTCACAAATGACAGGTTGTAAGTTGATAACGCATATGATTATTTTGTAGATGCATCTACCAAAATCATATAATATCAAAATCATCCACATGGTGGATGAAATGACCCATATTCATTTCAGAAATGCAATACATTAAATCTCAACTTTAGCTAGTGAGTTTCTAAGAACCAATTTTTATTGAGAACAAGCAACAAATGAGAATTCTTTAAATTAAAGAATCTCCTGGTTCTTTAATGGATGTCCATATGAATTCTCAATTAATTTTTACATCATATACGATCCAGGATGGTCTAGCTGGTCATGCCAAGTAGTAAACACATTTGTATTAGTAAACTTCTAGTTTACTTTAACATGTATTTCAATTGTACTAAATTGTAACAAATTGATAATTTTATTATCATTCTTTTTAATTTGTATCCACATATAAGTACTATTGTGACATTTACTACTGGAAATGTCTAAATCAACGTGCAGTCTATAAAGCCATTAAGTCAATAAATATAATTTTCAAATAATTATATGCAATATTCGCTTCAAGGAATATGCCAAAATCTTCAAATGCCCAAAAATCTATTAATAGCAAACTTTGAGAGTGGTTCTTATTTTCCAAATGTACAACAGGTGCATAACTAATGACTTTTCATACATAAGTTTTCTCTCTTGCAAGTTCCCATCAGTAATATTTTACTACGTAATTTTAATTGAGAACTTATCCGGAATACCGTAGAGTTATACTCACAGTTTTTAAAAAAACTTGCAACTTTAGGTGCATCCAACCATAATAAGATTTAGATAGAATTATCATATTCTATTGCTCATAAATATATCTTTCACAGTCAAATATTTTGTTTTCAACCCTTTAATAGAGATGATGACAAAACAATATCACAAAGATTATAAAATAAATATAAATTAATAACCCAATCCCCGTTTTCATTCATACGAAATATAATATTTTCCTCATTCACAATCTCAATATGAGATCCATTACAAATAACTTTTAAAAGTAATATATTAACCATCACAAATTTTGTGCTTTTTAGATAGTGATATATTAGCTCTTCAAATAACTATTAGAATTTAAAGCACATCAAAACTTTATCTTCATCATGATGGACATCCACTTAATAAGATATTCATAACAAAAAGACTTTTTAAAACGGTTATAAAATTTATAGTGGCTTATTATGTAAAATTGTAAGTTGAATTATTGAATATAAACAAATTGGAAGGACTTATTATGAAAATATAACTTGCAGAACTCTATTAAAAATTATATAAAAAGTTGAAGGGTTTATGTTGCAATTTTCTCCTCCAAAATGCTTACTTTCTTTTCTTGTCACATGTCAAAATTTTATAATGCGAACAAATTAAAAACTTAAAGATCTTAATAATATATATATACTAGTATTTTTACCTATGCAATACACAGAATTACCTTACGTAAAATTGATAGAATAACTTTTAAGTTGAAATTATGATAATATAGTCGTATCATTACAATAAGAACCAATTAGTACATTTTGAAACAATGCACAAATGAATGAAATATAACAAAATTTAAGTAAAACAATAAAACCAACAATCAAATTGAATTTAACATTTTATTAAGTAAAATAATTATATTTAAAAATTAAAAGTTATATTTTCTATTAGTCCCTATACTTTACAAAAGTTCTGGTTTAATCTCGTTCTTTAATTTGGTTATTTTAATCTTTATACTTTTCAACATTTAAATTTTAATCCTCACCAAATAATAACTATTAAATCTATTAATTTAAGTTTTGTTATTTCCAAGATCGATGTGCTAAACATATTATCATATATATAATGCCATATCAACTTGTTATTTTCACATATTAATCACTAAAATCTAGTTAATATATTAACAATCGCCATTTGCGAGAAGTTTGAAATTTAAAAATCTCAACTTAAAATAATGCGATTGAAATATATAAACTAAATCTATAACCATATGTATGGTGCACAATTAGTAATTGAATCTAATCAAACAGATTTAACCACTATTGTTTAGGTCAGTGCTAAAATTTCAAAATTAAAAAATTACAATGACTGAAGTTGACCAATTCAAAAAGTATAGGTGCTAAAATTGATAAAAATAAAATATAAAGACTAAAATTCACAATTTTTATAAAGTACAGGGACTAATAGTAAAATTTTACCAAAACAATATGGGTGGACCATGTATAGGCCAGGCCCAACCCAGTAATACTTCTACTTAGGAGCACAGTTTCATGCTATGCTTCTTGAACTTGTGTTTGAGTGTTAAAATGTAAATATGTCTAACATAGATATATTCAAGGTTTAGGTATCAGTACTCAATTATTTTATGAATTGTGCAAAGTTAGGAGGCCATAGAATATATAACACTGTTTTTTTAACATTAATTTCATTATAAATTCTTATTATATTTGTTCTTTTTAATATAATGATTAGAACTAACCATAGTATTATGAGAGGATAATACGCTTCAACGTAGTCAAACCTACGTCCTTCTACATTGGTAACAATGCCGATGTCAATTAAATTTACTCAATAAATATATAACAAAGTTTGATCTTATAGCACTATGTTTCATCGAATAATTCACTTTCCCACACCTACTAAACAGAAAATGCTTGAAACCCCCCACTCTTCCAACAATTGTGAGAAAACAGAGGGTCAAATTTATACCAATGAATGGCAGTATTGCTTATTCAATATTTATTGATGCAATTCTTGTTACTTCAACATCTGGGCTACAAAATGAATTTGGGTAAGGAAATTAAACCCATTTAAAGACCCCTACTAAAAAGGCTTTGAAAGGCATCTATTCACCATTACTTGATAAGAAATAATGGATATGCATTGTTGAATAAGAGTTGTTCAATTACTTTTTCAAAATCATATTTTCCTACACTAATTACAATGTTAATGTCAAATGAAATATCTATTTTTTTTTACACAATACTTAGAACTATTCATAGCCTCTCCTAACCCATAAATAGGAGGATAATGCGTTGCAGCATACTCAAACACACATCCTCTTGCATTGCTAATAATGCTCATACCAATTAAACTAAAACTCAATCGACAACACTTTATACATTAATTGTGCGGATCTTTGATTAATTTGATATCTAGGGTTTTTACCTTTCCCAAACAAACATTACTTTTATCATTTCTCAATGGGTTTTAATCCAAAAAATAACAATGGTAATAAATGGTTAATAATAACACGTAATTTATAGCAAAAAATTGTAACACATTAGCTTTTTAGAGCTTAGTAAATGTCGATGTATTTCTTATGATGGATAGGTTTATATTTGAGGTAGCCGGATTTGGTTTGGAGACTCGAGGTTTTTGAATGTGAGTTAGGGAGTATTGGAGCTTGTGTTTCTGGATATTTAAGTCAGGTGAAAAGGAGTAAGGAAATGAGATATAGCTTAAATTGGTAGTAAAGTTGAGCGTAGATAGCTTAAACTGACAGTAAAATCGAGAGTGTAGAGAATAAGAAAGGGAGTTGTATCTCGGTATATACATTAAGTTAGAAACTATGATTATTTAGTCAACTATTTAGGTTAAAGTCAGTACAGGAATGTTTCTCAAAAAAAAATTTGGGATGCAAATATTTCTAAACAAACTGTTTTTTAATAGAAAAATGTCTCTCTCAATTTAAAAATTAGCTTAAAAAATTAAAATTTTAGTTTCTCCAACAAAATATTTTTAAAAACATTTCTAAATTAAGCTTTAATGTGCTTACAACATAAAGATTGTTCATTAGTCAGTTAATTGATCCTAATAGCTATTTATCACCCAATATAACAAATTCTTTAGTCAAGAACGATCTAAGCTAAATGTTTATACTTCATATACTTGAGTTTTAACTTACTTCCATATAATTTTGCTATGGTATATATAATGTAAGAAAATGCATTAAAATTGATAAATAAATAAATCATTCTCTATAAATAATTTAAACAATTCAAAAACTCTCGAATCTTTAAATTAAAAGATGAAACACGCTTTAATAAATTTGAATCTTGTCCTTCTAATAATTATAACCACAATAATATGAACTAGAGATAGAGGGCAAGCACTAGCCTTGACCTCCTCATAAAGATAAAATTACCTTATAATTCCTTCAAAATTTAAAATTTTAAAAATTAATATAATTAATAAATTTGCATTTTCACATTTCAAAAATTTATTATTATTTATTAATCCTTGAATTCTAAAGCAATTTTCTAATTTTAGCCATGTTGAATTCACAATACATAAATAAAGCTTAACCAACATCTATGATTATCTCATAGTCTGTTCATTATGTTTTAGGTCCTTAAGTAAAATAATAAATTAGAGCCCTTTTAAAAAAAATTATAAAATGTAACATGATAAAATAAAAACATATATTAGTAAAGCCCTTTTCTTTTTTTTTTCCCTGCCTGAAATGAAACATCAAAAAACTTAAAAAGGCTGAAGATTTTTTTTTTCCACGTTAAAAATTGAAATTTTTATTTTTGAGTTCCTTTCAACCCTAAACCCTGGATGATTGCATTCCCAAACTACCCCTAAAGCCGGGCCTATTATTTTACTCCTAAAATTCTCTTAAAACATCAAAATTATATAGATGTTTATAATGTAATAATTTTGATCTCCATTCTAACATAAAAGAATTTTCGGGAGAATAAATGACCATGAAGATATTCGTGACTGGTTTGAAAAAGATTAGGTGTTTTTTATATGGGGCCATTTTGTTTTTCATTTTCTTTCAACTATACTGTAAAACTATATGAATGCATGAACTGACCAGACCTTATCTCCATCTCCCACTCTCATATTTTTCCAGGGTGTGGCCCTTTTGTTTTTGCAGATAGCGCCGTGCAACTGCTAAACACGAACCACGCAGTGTCCTTGGGTATCCTACGTGTCGACAGTCAACACCAACACCTCCGAAGAGAAAACCACGTGTGGATCGTTCCATCCCTGGTCCCTTTTTACATGAATGTTCGCATCCCACCATTTTAATCCAACTTTGACAACTACTTTAACTAAAGCAAATCAAGAAAGTAACATGTCAATAGTTTCTTCTTCATTCATTCATTCATTCCTACCTTTTCTTTTACTTTTACGAATCAAATACTGACGACGTTTCATGGTCAACCCCACTCCCCATTTGATTCTATTATTACTCCCCACTAATGTTTCACAAATGCTACTTGCTGCTCACGGGAGAAAGTCAATAATTGTATGGTGAGGATTCGAGATAAATTAATTATAAAAAAATATTTTTTTATAAACTACACCATTAGTCACTAAATTATAGGTATGTTTTTGTTTTGTCACTAACTATTCAATTTCTTTTTTTAAATTATTGGGCTATCAAGTTTTTATTTTAAATTTTTGCCAGTGAGTTCTAAGCGACGATCCAACGACCGGTATAATGGATCAATATCCATCAATGAGAAGAAAATCATACTTTAGATCCTAGTTGATTTGACGGTTAGTGTTGAAGATTGGAGAAAAAAATTATTTAAATTTTGTTTCGTAAATTCGTGATGTTCAAAATCGTTTCATGAAAAAAAATGAACTATAGAAAAAAAGGAGAAAGAGATTTTTTTATTAGTACAAGCAATATGAACAGAGAAAGCCATATAGTATCGATTTTAACATTCTAATGATTTAAATAAAAACTTTTAAATAGTTCAATGAGCAAAATTATAACTTTTTAATTAAATGAACAAAACAAAAATTTATCCATAACTTAGTGACTCATTAATAATTTATCTAAAATTTTTATTTTTGAGAAGAGTATCTAAATAAAAAGTCCAAAATGGATTATATTGATTTATTAGTATTGGAGAGCCAGAGCCAGGGCCAAGGCTACAGCTACCCCATATTACATCTATTTTGCCTAGGAAAGGAATCTAGTCCAGCTAATTAATGGACTAGATATATATATATATAGCTAGCTTACTATATATATAGTTTATTCTCAATTCTTACTTTTATTTCAACTATTTAAGGTTACAGAATCTTGTTTGGGGAGGGGGGGTGGTTAATGTATAGAATTGGGAAAGATTGAAGGACATAATTGGGAGAGTGATAGAATGGGGTTGGGACCTAAAATAGTGACGGAATAGAATAATTAGCGACGACGACAAAAGGGAAAGCATCTCATCGTCGTTAAAAAGGCAAGTAAGAGTGTAGGAGGAGTACATTTTTGGCAGCTGTGCGAGGCCAACCTGTATGCCAATATCATATGTAAGCTAAGGTAACGGGAAACCAGGCCAGCCAGCGAGAGAGATAGCTGCGTGTCCTATGACCGATAATGTGATTAGCGAAAGAAATGCTGCCACTTGTAATCAGTACAGGGACTCTCCCTATCCGTTCACGTCTCAACCGCACACGACTGGGGGGGGGGGGGGAATGAATTCTGACCTTAATTTTATGGCACGTGGGCTTTGTTATAGTAGAAAATTTTAACGGTTTTATGTTGGATTATAAAAAGATACTAGTGTTATTAGTGGCGAATTTTGAGATTAAACTTTTTAAAATTTTTTATGAGAGTTATTATTATTCGCCCTATATATTAAATTTAGTGATAATTGAGTTTAATATTTTTAAGTTAAATTTATAAAGAAAAAATAAGAGTCGAGATAATTTTTATTTTATTTAAAATGATACGAACTCAATTCTAAATTTAGTTAGGTTAAATATGATGACTAAATAATAAAGAATTTCATATGTTAAAGGGCCCGGAAATGGAATCACAAAAAGAGAAGGGTAGCTGAGCAATTGACAGGCATGCAGGGTGGCCAACGTGAGCGACATTGATTTTCCATGATTTTTTTTTCTATTACAATTATTGGAAAAAGAAAAAAGAACTGAGAAAAGGGCAGTGGAATGTCATGTCATTGAATTATGGACTGTGTATCTCATTGCTTTCATATAAACGCCGTCAATTATCGATTGGTCCACTAAAAGAAACGACTTGGAAAGGAGCCTTTCTTCCTCTTCATTCTAAATTAATTATTGACCTTTCTAAGTACTAATTGAATAAGGTTTCATTTTCCTTCTCTTCATTGCCGCCAGTGGAATAGTTTTCAATCTCTTTCAGCTTAATTGCATTACAGATTTCCAAGATCTAGATTTCACATGTTTTAAGAAAGTATTCGTATGGTGTGAATTAAGCCATTCAATTAATTCATCAATAAATCAAATTTTAAATTTCTAACTCGAATATGCCCTAGAATATATTTAAAGTAATAAATTAAAATATAAATATATAATTATTGTATAGAAAATTTAAGTTTAGAGTATTAAAAATAGAATGAGGTGTTTGATAAATAGAGTTTTGAGTCTTTTTAGTTGATTTAGGTACAAATAGAAAATTAGACAATCAAACCATCTAATTGTAATGTCTGGAATGAACAACTTTTTTCATAGTTAATTGGAAATAAGATATGTGAAATGACATATCTGACCATACTTATTCAAAATTACTCCCTTTATCATATGCTCTCAAATCTAATTACCACTACTTTACATACTATGAAAATGACATAATTATCACTAAGAATATAAGTTTACAATTATATTGACACACTATTAATATTTATCAATTTTCAGAAGGTTAATATTGACAAATATTCATTTATTAATATCTATAATGTATTTTAATTCATTGGTGATCGTATTTTATTTTAGTAATTTCATCCAATAAAAATAAAATATTATAAACAAATAAATATTTAACAATAAAATGTGTTATGTCCTTATCGATTATGTTACACACATCAACTTTCAACTATCAACTATCAGCTAAATTTTCTCAAACACTTTTAAATAAATAATTAATAAAATTAATTCATCAAACCAACCACTATAATCAACTATTAAATTTTATTTTCTTTAATCAGTAAAATCCCAAATTCATTGGTAGATGATTGAGAAAATGATTAATAAATACATTACTGAAGCAGCAGGGAAGTCAGGTATGTAGTAGCTTTTTGTTCTGAGAATTGACAGTCAATAATATGGAAATTGCAGTATAGCTTCTGTTAGCATGGAAAGGTGGTGGGGGACAGTTCCCCCACTCTCTTCTAGCAGATAACAAAGTCCCTGTAAACTTATAACGTTATGTCTATTTCACAGTCACAGTCCCTCTACCTCTCTCCCCCTCTTTCTATTGACCGCCACTCAATCATGTCTAATTTCTTCAACCCTTTCTCTTCCTCTCCTTTAAGTAATGTATCCCATTTTATTTAAAGTTTATTTTCATTTCATTTTCGAATTTAATCCAAAGTCAAATATGAATATCAAATAATGGAGATTTCAGACAAAGAAATTATTTATTAGTCTGCGTATGTAATTTTTTTTTTTGGTACTTTTTAAGTTGTACTATATTAAATTTTAATTATCAGTATTGTATGGAATGAAAAATAAAATGAGAAAAGCAAAATCAAGCAGCGGGTCCATTCTTGTGGGCTGTGTGCTATAGATTTAAAATTTATTTATCTATTAAACGAAAAGGACTTGAATTGTGATGGATTGAAAATTCAATTCCCTGTACCATCGATTGTGACAATAATTGTGATAAGATATATAGCAAATCCTTTTGTTAGAGTAATTGGAGAAGGAGATCGTTTGTCCGTGAAATTATTGGTTGATAGGAGTGCTTTCTATTTCTTTAACCATTAAAAAATAATTATTTATACATTTGTGGTATTACCGAATTCAAAATATATCATATTTAAGGAAATGTTTTTTATCAATATCTATCAATTTATCACATTAATAATTTGATAGACGTTCCATTTTGTCCCCTCAAGTCGACTCTAATAATAATCTAGATTCACATTTATCGCTCTACCATGCTTATACAATCTCTCTCTATAATTATTTCCTTTCAACACCATAATAAAGGACACCTACCAAGTAAGAGACGCAAGATCAAGATACATAACTTACACTCTGTTCAAGCACCCTTGTTGCAGAATGTTCAAACACATGCAAGCACACATGCCATACAAGTAATATAAAAATATTGATATCTCAAACATCAAATTGAGCTAAATAATTGGCACACTAATGTAATTCAATTCAAGTTAAAATAATGAAAGAGGAATTAAAAATATAAGCTGTGAAATAAATAAAAAAAACAATTGCAAAAATCAAAACAGAAGTTTATTAATATCTATAAGTCTAGGTGTCTAACTTCCCGATTATATCTTCCTTCAACGAGTCTTTCTATCCTCCTAACCTTGTACTTTCGATGTTAACCTAGGATTTTTTATTAATCTCTAAGTTCTCCCGAACCAATAATGAATTTAATTATTAGACCAATTTTTTTAATATTTCTATGATAATTGCAATATAATAAAAGCAATAAGCATCAACCTTAATCTAGTTACCTATGGTGTTTAGGTATATTCCTATCAACCATAAATTGACAATTTCAAAGGTCAATCACAAACTATATTGATGGGGTCTAATCTAAGCTCCCTTCTCCAAGTTTCACTTAAATTACGCTAAAACAGTTTCAAATTTGGCTAAACAATGAACAGCATTAAACGCAAATCAATATAAACAAATTTTATTAGCATAAGAATAAGAATAAAGAAATAATTCGGTTGAAATTAAACATATGGTTTCATTAGTTCCTTAGAAAAAAAAAAAAAGAGTTTAGTTCCTCATCGCAAAGAGCATTTCTAAATAATAACAAAAATTGGAAATCAATATGTGCGCCAAAACAAAAGAAAAAGAAGATGAAATGCTAGAGTAATAATCTTCCTCCTTGCACTCCCTTGAAATTTGCCTTTAAAATCCTTTAATCTTGTCCCAAATGGCCATGGAGGCACCCCTTGATAATCTTCCTCGAATTCTCCCTTATTTCCAATTTAAGTGGACCAAATTTATGTTAAAAAAAGGTGAAAACGATCATTAATCAAAATTTAACATTTTGGTTTTCTAGGTGGAAAGAAGCTACCCAAGTAGCATTTCTTTGGCGTGCCATCTAAGTGGGAAGCATTGCCATCCAGGCGGTGAGTAGGCTATTAAGGACGATTTTTCTTCATGTTTTGCTTCCACTTTACTTGCTCTAAAAGATATATCCAAGCTCCATCACAATCCTAATAGCTACTATTTGCAAGATTAGCTTGAAAATAAACATAAAAACACAAACTTAAGATAAAATTAAACTTAAACTAAAAATAGAAATAAATCAACTTTTATTACTAAAACAATTAATTTAAATCCGACATAAAATAAGAGTAAAACAACTCTTTTTCGTAGAGTTATCAACTTTCTCAAACCACTATCACAGTGGCTCTCTGCACCACATACGTTATGAACCACTATTATTTTAATGGCTTTCTGCATCACTCACAGTGTGAACCATTACCATAGTCATCCCTTTAATCATGCATAACTTAATTGTTATAACAAGTTTATATATGGTAGTTCATAATTAAATGTTATTATTACTGTTTTTTGAAGTTTACAAGTGGAATTATGATTAAAAACTATTTGTATCTAAATCAATTAGAATCATAATTAAGCATTACAAAGTGTAATTAATTTAATATCTGCAGTCAAACACAAAATAATTTTGAAGATGACCCATACATGATAAGATTTAAGTTAAAATAAATCTAGAAATAATTTATATGATTTACGCAATATGAAAGTAAAACTCAAGTAGAAGCTTTTAGCTCCTCTTCAAACATAATAATCAAATTAGTCCTTTATAGTGTCTTGGTTAAATGAAAAAAAATTTTGATGTATCCAAAAAAAAATTAATAATTTAATTTATACTATTTTGACAATTTTTTTGGCACGTAAAAATTTTAAATTATGTCTTAGCCTCCAATGCAAAATTCTTGAACTTGCCGCTACTTAGAACATATTTTTAGTTTGAGAGAATTTTCTGAAATTTTCATTAACTTAAGCTTGAAGAATGCAACTTACAACGTATATATAGTCATGATAACTAACCGCCAACCTAACTACTAACCAATTATTAACAAACTAACTATTAGTTGAAAAACAACTAATAGCTATAATATATTGTAGAAGCTAAAATATGCACTACCGTGTTAGTAGTTTGTAATGTTGATAGGTAATAATATTTTACTATCTAAAAACTTAAGCATGCTATAATTATTGATGAATAATTATGTCATATAGATATAATTTTAATACGTTAAATTATTATTTAAAGACATAATTTTATATAAAGTTAACTTATAAACCAACACAACCTTGTAAAAGGATATCTCATTAATGCTCATTTGGTTGGAGTATTATTTGTTATGTATGTTTTAGTATAAGAGTTAACACTAAATTAATTCAATTGGTAATATTAACCACTCACATGACTTATTTTTAACAAAGAGAATGTATAATTTTCGCTTAGTTTGAAGAGATCTTATTTCTTACATGAGTTTTTACTTACCTTACTAGTTTTAAGTTTAAATTTGTATTAACTATTGCAATTACATAGGTGATAAATAAACTTTTTCATTATATTATTACACTAGTAATCAAACGAGGCAGAAAAAATATATTCTTACAAATGGGTATCTTACTTAAAGATATATCTGTAACGCCCCAATTTTCGGGAATCCTGTGAATGTTGGCATAGGTTTAATTATGTTAGTGGGCCTCTAGATGGCCCAAGCTTAAGATAGAACCCGGTAATTTTAGTTAATTTTTGTTCCATAAGAAAAAAGGGGTGAAATTATGAAATAGGACCTACGTGAAAATGTTTGAAAATGCTATAGGCTAAATTGAAATGGCCAAATAAATAGGAGTGCAAAATAGGAGGATTTGCATGACAAACCTCCCATTTTACATGAAGTGGCTAACCATCATGTTGTTGTAGACAAAATGTACACTTGATATCCATAATTTATGGTACAAATTGATACAAATTGATAATAGGTTAGGTAAATGTTTCATGATAATAGGTTAGGTAAATGTTCCATGATAATAGGTTAGGTAAATGTTCCATGATAATGGGTTAGGTAAATGTTTCATGATAATGGGTTAGGTAAATGTTTCATGATAAGAATATCATGTCTTTTGTATTAAAGAATTAAATGGATGAAATATGAAGTTTTATTAAAAGAAAAGGGTGAAAAGAACAAAGTTTTGTCCATCTTTGTTCATCATAGCTGAAAGTTAGAGAAGAGAAAGGAGGAGAAAGCTCTTGAGTATTCGGTCATTAGGAGGAGGAAAATTGAAGGTAAGTTCTTGGTACCTTGCTTCTATTTTGAGGTTCATGAGTTCTTCTTGATTCTACCTTAACTCTTGAAGTATATTTTGATTTTTAGTTTTGTTGTGAGCATTTGGTCATGAATTAAAATGAAGGAAATGGTTGTTGTTTCATGTTCTTTTGATGAAAAATGGAAGATATGTGAAGTTGAGCCAAACAAATGAGCATGCATGTGCCTTAGATGCTAAAGGAAAAATCGGCTAAAATGTTGTGCTTTGAAATGATGAAATGGAGATTATGCTTAAGTAAAAATCATAGATATGTGATGATTGATTGGTGATATACATGTTTAAATAACATGCATGCAAGATAGGTGTATGAAAGAGTGATTTGGTAATAAATCTGCTTGGGACAGCAGCAGTAAAGTGACTTTGGAAAATCACCATAAATTGTGGGAGATGAATTAGAAGCTGAATAAATTATGTAATTAAAGCTTATTGAGTCTAGTTTCTAATGAAATAAACAAGAACATATTTTGAATTCTGTACAATGAGAAATTTGATTCGTAATGAAGAGTGGTCAGATTAGTCAAACAGTGAAACATGGGAAATTTTGAGAAAAATCTGGTATTGATTGGCTAAACCAAAAATTCTGAAAATTTTATGGATAGAAGATATATGAGTCTATTTTAAGGGAAAATTAACGGCACTTGATTTGGAGTTTTGTAGCTCCAGTTATAAATGATTTAGTGACTGTTGCTCAGGAAGACAGCTTGCAGTGAAATTATGATTATGTGGTAAACATTGACAAAAATTTGTTAATGAGTTGCTTATTGATTTCTTATAAGCTTACTATGATCTGTAGGTGTGGTTGGCGAATATTGTAAGGGGTTAATCGTAGTTCGTATTTGAATAGTTAGATTAACGTGTTAGTAATCCAATTGTAGGCAGTTCGTGTGTGGATCTCGTCAGCATATCGTCGGAAGCAGTGTGTAACTAACACCCTCTTTCTTAGTCTAGATCGGCAAAAGCCGAAAAGTCGAAATGCCGAAAGCGGTATTTTGTAGATTTGCGAGTGTGTGAATGCTCGTGAGGTAAATCGATTAATGTTTTTGGTAAGCTGCAATGTTTGGACTGCAAAGTGCATGATTTCTATGCCCTCGATATTTTTGGGCTTAATGGGCCAAAATTGGAATGATGGGCCAACGGGCCCAATTCGGTAAGAACCCTCGGTACGTGATTCTGTTAGTACGTGAAAAGTAGGAATATGCATGAAAAACCCTAAAATAGATAAATTACTGAAATACCTTTAAAAGTGAAAAATTTACAGTTTTACCCCTAGTAGATAAATTACCGAAATACCCCTAGGGTTAAATTGACCTAAATGCATGTTTGACTGTTGTTATTTACTGCATGCCATGTTGTTATTATCTGATGCATGGGATTGGGATATTGACGGAGGAAGTACTAAAAGTGGCTTGTCCACGTACTGGAGGCTTTGCCTCAATTTACTGTTAACTCGATAAAGGTCAAGCAATGTGGAGTGTTAGGCTTGGGTGGGTTGAGCTATCCCCACATGGAGTGTATGGCTGGTACGGGTGGAGTGTAGTGGTTGGTGGGTTGAGTAGTCTCCCCAAATGGGCTTGCATATGTTATTGATGTTGCATGTATTTTGAAATGGGCCTATGGGCCATCATTATCTGAATAAGGGCTAAGGCCCGGTTTATTGTAATCTGAAAAGGGCTCGGTCCAGACCACTTTATTACTGAATGGGCTTAGGCCCAATAGGCTTGAGCTGACTTGGGCTTTGAATGGGTTTTCCTTACACACGAGTTTCCCAAACTCACCCTTTTATTTTCATCCACGCAGAAATCCCCAACCATAGTGGGCTTGGAGTCGTGAGGGAATTCGGAGTGGCCACCCGCTCGAAAGTTTGATTTTCTTCTGGTGAACTGGACATCCTTTTAATTACGTTTGAGGTTTTGGGCTTTTAAATGTAATAAGGCCGCTTATTTATTTTTGATGGTTTTAATATGTATTACTAAGATAGGTATTACTTATTTTAACTGTTGAAACTGGATAGCTTTAGGGCGCGTTTTCAAAAACAACAGTTGATTTCAAAATAACACGACAACAAGCAAAGCTTCCGCAATGAAAGTATTTTCCAAAATTAATCACTTTTCCTAAAAATGACTTAATCAAATCGGTTTCCTAGAAATATCCATGACGTTAAGGTGTGGCAATGGCGGTATGCATGTCTAGGATTGGATCCGAAGGAGCTTGGTATAGCGATCCGATGGACTCACCACCTCTTTTCCGGTTTCCTACCTGGTGCACAGCTTCCATTCACTTTAACCCTTAATGAATTAATCTTTTGAACATCAAGTACGATTTTTTGGACTTAGAATGAAAATTTTTTTTAACGTTTTTGATGTGGCATGCCGGATCCGGCCATAACTTCTGGGCCGGGTTTGGGGTGCTACAATATCTATTTTGTATCTATATAAAGGACTTTTCTATTAATTATTTAAGTATTGAGGACTTTATTTGTATCTTGTAGACATAATAAAACCTTTTTTATTTTTCTAATTTCAATTTTCTTATTTATTTTTTTAACAATCTTTAAGACTTTAATACGATTTCATATGGGAATTCACTTTAAGGCTGTAATGAGAATGATAGCAAGTTGCCACCATAATGCATCCTTTTAAGTTAGAGTTTGAAGCAATAATTAATTTGTGGTTAAAAATAACAAAAGATGTTTGGTCTTCGATTACTAACACAAGTAAGCCTACTATTTCTTTCATTCTATTGCATGAATCTTATTTTATGTTATCTATATTGCAATTTACTAATTTATTTATTCCGAGAGTTGCAGTGAAATGGATGAATTTTTTTAATGGCAAAATGAATTTTCTTTTAAAGGCACAATCAATGGCTAGTTTATATGAGTTTTCTTTCAATGCAAAATCAATGGATGGCTATGCAATTAATATATGTATAAAATGAGGATTTCCAAGAATGTATTTCAGTAATTAAAATATTTTTTAAAAAAAAAACCTACTAGAGGCAAAAGAAAAATGGCAATATTTGACCGTTTATATATAGGTGACATTAGCCCATTAATGCCATTTGCTCATTGACAAAATACGTGGTAATTGGTCAAAGATATCATGGTTAGGGCATTAAAAAAGTTATTAATCTGATTTTGATCAAGAATATGGTTTTAAGTATGAGAGAATAAATTTTCTCTAAGGAATACTTGAATTTCTCTACATTACCAAGAATTTAGGCAATGAAAAGTGGATAGATATCAAGATTAATTCTTATAAGTTTGCTATTTAATTATGCATTTATTGTTTATAGATCATTTACGTATTAGTCATCGTTGTTACAAGTAAAGTGAAAATTGCTAAAGAAAAATTTGCATCACTACTATCATGTACAAAGATGATTATTCATGAAGTATAATACCTATAAGTAGTAGCACATGGCATAAAATTAAAAAAAATCATAAATTCCAAATGATATATTATTATCATGCCTATAAACTTTAAAGAAAGTAATTATGTGAGTAGTAAAAGATTTTTAGAAATGTAATTTTTTTTAGTAATTTCATTAAAAATGATATATTTTTTTAATGCGCTTCAGCGCACTCAAACCCACATCCTCCTGCATTAGTAATAATTCACATGCTAATTGAGTTAAAACTCAATCAACTATAAAAAAATAAATTTAAAATATCAAATAGTTAAATAGTTGGAGGCTCCCTAATAATGTAATAATAATATTATAAATCCACCAAATAATGAAAAGATGAATGAAAGCGCATATTGATATATACAATATCTTTGTAGAACCCATATTTTGCCCGGGCCTTAAAATAAATAAACCAAATTTTGAAAAAAAATTAGAAAAAATCAAAATGCCCATTAAAAGTCCACTTACAAACAAAGCTACCAACCTAATTATAACCCAAAAATTAAAACCTAAAAGAAGCCCAAAAGCTTAGAAACCCTAGCCCACAACCTATTTTCAGAAATTAGAAACCCTAGCCGCAAGCTTCAACCACCCACTTCCAACCACTACAAAGTGGCACATGCCTCCACCACTGTTTGCCTGCCATACAAGAAGAAGAAAAGATAGCAAATATATATAATAAAGTTTGTAAATGGCTATAAAAGCCATACTAGAACCGATTGTAAGAGGGGAGGATCGATGGTATTTTGAGGAAGAATCGATTGTATTTTGGGGAGAGAAGAGATTGTATTAGAGGGAGTTGTATTACAGAGACTTTTGGGAGAAATCAAAAGGAGAAAACAAGTTCAAAAGGTGTTTGTCCTTATTTTTATTTTTTGATCTTCTTTCTATTCGTTCGTTTATCTATTTTACAAATATTTTAACAAAGAAAAACTTGTAAAAATATAAAAAAAGGGAAAGAGGAAGGATCTTACCGGTGTTCGGTTTTCCAACATCGTGGATTTATCGAGGAAGCCACCGCCGAGGATCGGTGGCCGGAAACCGAATGGATTCTTGAGTTCTAAGGTGCTTCTCATTAATTTTTGAAGGTTTTTGGGTCATTTTAACCCCAAATCCGGGCTCTACTCAAGAAGAGAAGCGAAAAAGGGCCTCGGAAGATTTTCCGGTCACCGTGGATTGGCAAGGCCGCGGCGTCGGTGGCCGATGACCGGCGTGACGGTTGATGGCCGGCCAGATGACCGGAGGAGGGGAAGGGTTGAGAGAGTTGAGAGCCTTCTCTCTATTTTGAAAAATGAATGTAGGGTGGTAAGGTGGTGTTTTAACTCTTTTTTTTTTGTTTTTTTTCCTTAAAAAAAAAGGTTTTTTTATGATAAAAAAAAAGAGAAAATAAAGTATGGTTTTAATTAATAATAAAAACAAAATAGTATGGGGAATAGTTTTAATTAATAATAAAACAAAATAGTATGGGGGAGTAGTTTTAATTAATAATAAAACAAAGTAGCATGGGGGAGTGGAATCAACTTTTTGCTTGGGACCATGCATGTTACCTTTAATTAGGTAATTTGCGCAATTGGTCCCTCCTTTGTCTTAGCCTTCAATCGGGCCATATTTAAGTTTTATATTATTTTAAATTGGCCTGCATATCGTGTGCTATTTCAATTTGCCCCTTTATGCGGTATTTTAAGATTTGGGGCATTTTTAATTTTAGATCTCGGACATTTATACGCAATTAATTTTAGCCTAAAATTACATTTTAATAATTTGTTTTACTTGTAAGTTATCTCTTGGATTTTGTTTCTTCTCTCAATTAAGTTTCAGTTATTCTTTTAGAATAAACATGTTTCTACATATTATTTTGATTTCAAACTTTTGTAATTATTATTTTTCTCTTTTCTTTTTTTTCACGTGCATACTGTTTATATGAAATACCTTTATATTATTATTACTACTATATGTATATATTTATAATATTACTAATAGTTTATTTTTACATTATTATGTATATACCATGTAAATATTTTAATATTATATTATGTATACATTATATATATATATATATATATATCTTTTAATATTGTATTTTATTGTTTTGCATATGCCCTAATATTATACCGTTTATATTTTTTTATTTCCCATATTATCTTACTTTATATATTTTTAACTATATCATGTATATGCTACTACTATATATCTATTTATGTAGTATTATTAATAGTTGTTTCTAATAGTATGATTATTTCTAATATGAATATATTATGTATTTACCTTCAATATTATATATCGTATATTTCTAATACTATTACGTTATTACTACTATTACACTATTATTATATTTTTACCCATTACTCTTTAAATACACTTGTTTTACCTTTTACTCTTCACTCACTATATATATTGTTTACTTATCTATATATTCACATACATATATATAATTTCACACATCATTCCAAAATTTTTATTTGTATTATTACTATTAATATTATTATTATCTTCACTATACTATCATTCTTTAGTCTTACATAATGATTGTTTATTTATTACTAGTTTTTTTAATCTCGAATATTTCCTAGCTTATTTGTTATTATCTTTTATTCGTTTTATTCATTTATTTGTTACCTCGAAATAAGATTTTTGCAAATAAGGCAATGCTTGGTGTTTGGAAATTTCGAGAAAGCGATCTCTAACTTATTGGGTTGCCACTTTTCTCGTTGAATTCGAATAATTAAGTACCCTTCTAAGTTTTAGAGGTTTTCTAAATGCAAGCCACTATCTTGGAATTTCAAAGCAATATGTCCTAACTTATTGGATATAGCTTTTTGCTGTTTCGAGATAGGAATTTCAAAAAAGGGATAACTTAATGTCAATACTTTGACGCTAGTGAATCCTAATTTTCAAAGTTAAAATATTTTAAAGAGGACTACATCTTAAATTTTTTTTTCTTTCGACATTAAAGACATTTGATAATCAATTAGGTACCAATTTTTGGACGTTACGAGGGTGCTAATCCTTCCTCGTACGTAACCGACTCCCGAACCCGTTCTTTTATTTTGTGGACCAAAACTAATGATTTTAAAACAAAATGTTTTAAAGATGATCCAATCACACCCAAAAAGATTGGTGGCGACTCCCGTTTTTGTTTTTTAAAATCGATTCCCATTTTCCAAAACTCAATCTGATAATGGTTTCGACAATCTTGATTATTAAATTAAACATTCTTAAAAAGAAGGTATATTTTGCACATGATAAGTGTGTGAATTTTTTTTGTAAATTAAGAATAAATTAAAGAAATTATATATGCACCGCCATAGTGTAGTAAAGTTTAGAATAATTTTACAAACAAAATTATAGAAACTAATAATTTTAGTTATATTATTAAAAGGCCATTTAAAGGATTAGAGTGATGGCCTTCTTTATTTATTTTATCCAATTATACTAGAAATTGTATTCAAGTTGGATAAAAGTTAGGAAAATAGAATGGTTATAATTTGTTTTAAGGAGAATAAGAGTTGTGGTCACAAACAATGCTGACTATTTCTTAGATACGATGTCTAAAAGTGTGTTTTAAAATTGAAAGTTTGGACATATTAGACTATAATTAGAATAAATTTCAACCCTATTATTTGACATCGATAATGGAAACTTAATTTTTAATTAGTAACGTTTGATTTTAAAGTTCAATGAGTAAAATAATTTATCGTCATGTGTTTGTGATGCACTAGCAAAACACATTCTAAAACAAGTTTGGTAGAGACTAGTGTAGTCCATTGCGTATAGAGGATGAATTTGAACATTCTTAATTAAGTTTACTAATTACAGTCTAAATGTTTAAAACAATATAGACATCAAAAGAACTCTACCTAAATAAACATAACAAGTGGCGATATTTCAACAAAAAGAGTTGTGATCTCTCTTATAAATGTTTATTATGAACAAGATAAGCACATGACTATAATAATGCTA
This sequence comes from Gossypium arboreum, assembly GCF_025698485.1. Lineage (NCBI taxonomy): Eukaryota > Viridiplantae > Streptophyta > Magnoliopsida > Malvales > Malvaceae > Gossypium > Gossypium arboreum. Next base: position 3,857,421 of record NC_069079.1, read on the forward strand.
AAAGTAAACAACCTTTAACAAAAACATAAGAAAATATTATGTGTGGTGTATTTTTACTTCTAATACTTGGAGTTGTGGTTCAATCCTTAGATATCAATAACTTTATTAGAATCTTGAAATACATCCACTAATTGATGGTTCAAATTGTTGGTTTTGCTAATTTTAATTGTTGAATTTTCATCAGTAATGTAGTGTTTAGAGTTTTTTTTTTTTTGTCTAATTATGAATTTCATCCTTCTATTTTATGAAAAAAAAATAAGTTAAGCTTTTACTTTAATTCATTAGAATTTAATCTTTGTACTTTACAAAAAAACTAATTTTAAAATAATTATTAGAATTTTTAAAATTTTAAGATACCAAAATTAAATTATAGATTCTAGAAAGGTTAAAATTAATTTTATCATTATATTCAATTTTAATATTATAATTATAAAAAACCTTCAAAAATAATTTTATCATTTTGAGATTGCATTCACCCTCCGTCTCTTTATAGGCTTAAATTACAAAATAGTATCTAAATTATACTCTTTTTCTTAAATTGGTACCTAGATTTTTTTTTTTGACACAACTGTTATCTAAACTAACTTTGTTACCCTGATTGTACCTAAACTATACTCTATTACCCAAATTATTCCAACCATTAAAAAAAATCTTAACCAAACATTTTGTGACATGTGAGACTTTTAAAACTAATAAAAATCAAAGAAAAAAAAGTTAAATATTAGGTCAAGTTCTCCTATTAGACGTTGTACTTTGTATAAGTTTTGGATTTAGTACTTGTACTTTAATTTTATCATTTTCAATCCCTATACTTCTAGAATTTGAAAATTTTAATCCTAACCAAATGATAACTATTAAATACATTAAGTTTTGTTATTTTTAAAATTTGATATGTCAAACATATTATCACATGCGTAATGCTATGTATGATTGTTATTTTCACATATTACTCACAAAAAAATCAATTAATAGATTTAACGACGGTCATTTGCATTAAGACTAAAATTTTGAAATTCAAAAAATATAGCCATTAAGAATGATCCAATTGGTAAACATCGATTAAATCTATAACTTTACACATAATACATGACTAATAACATATTTTAACCAAACATATTTAATTGTTCCCATTGAGTCAGGACTAAAATTGATCAAACTAAAGTACAGGTACTAAATTCACAATTTACACAAAGTATAGGGGCTAATAGAAAAATTTAACCTAAATATTATTTCCTTAAACTTTATTTTAAAAAAATTGTAAACAGATTCATCTCTTTTATGCTTCACCGAAAAACTTCGATGATGAAAGCTTTAAGAACCCATCAGAAAATTCATCCAAATCTAGTTTTCAAAAAAAAAAAACCCAGATTCTAACGCTTCTTTTCCATTTTTAACCTTAAACTTCAATTCGTTTCTCACCCCAATTCAAAATTTATGTATTATTTTTTTTAAAAATTAACTTTCTTTTATTCTTTTTTATATACTTTGCATAGAATAATTAATGCCGACGAATCTCTACAATTAAAAAAAAAAACCTAGATAAAGCATAAAACTCATATAATGGGAAAGAGTTAAAGGAAAACAAGGAAGAGTATTGCAAAAATAAAAGTTATCCAACAGTTAAAAAAAATTGGATTAAAAGAGAAGAAAGAATTGTGGTAGGGAGGAGAGAGTGTAAACGAAAAGATATTGAAAAGTTTTAATTTAATTAAATTTGATATTTATACTTTAATTTAATTCTTTTAATTTAAAAGTGTTACGTATTACAAGATAATTGATTAAGAGATTTTTATAGGCCAAAATGATTTGGGTAATGTAATATGTACCACTTAAGATAATGAAACATAATATTGATGCTATTTTTATAAAAAATTAAATATAAACTTCAAAAGTAGTATTTTATTATTTATACCCTTTATATATATTAACGATCATCGTCAAATGAAAACTTTGTCCAAAAAACAGCATGAAAGAGCACAAATTTCAACAATTTCGGGTTCCTTCTATTTTGTTTTTCAATTATGAACGGTGCTGAATAGCCGAGTTTTAGGCAGAAATCGGCATTGTTCGCTGGCGGGGTCTCGGGATCTTTGACCAAATGCATCTTTTTTTTCCTGGACTGTACCATGATAAAGAAATAGCTGTATGCATGCTTCTAGTGATATCATTCATTTGTAAAGCAATTCCGACATTTACAGAAAATGACTTGCAATTCCGAAATATGGGACGTCAATTTTTATGCCATTATTCCAAATCAATGGCCTCTTCGATTTTGCATTCGTACTAGATTGAATTTCTTCGAATTTCAAATTTTAAATCTCATTAACCTGATCATTTATTGTAGGGATAATATAATTCTTTATTCTAAATTTGACAATTAATTTTATTTTGGTGTATGTAGCGACGTAAAAAAAATTCTCTTTCGGTCGCTAATTGTGGTGATTTATTAAACATTTGAAAACCAACTTTCGATTTTATTAATAAAGGGAGTCGCCACCGATCTTTTTTTCAGGTGTGACCGGACACCTAATAAATCATCCTTTTTAGAAAAGAAAACTTATTCTTGCACAAAAATGAAGGCCGAATTTAGGTCTCGTCAAAAGCCAAAGTAAAGTTGGGTTCGAGTCGATTCTGCTGAGGAAGGTATTAGCACCCTCGCGACGCCCAAAATTGGTATCTTATTAAACAAGTATTGTCTTAATTTTCAAAATTGCAAGTTCAAAGTAACATTGAATCGTGATTCGATCAAAACACGAGAAATTTCAAGTTTCGTTTTCTTTTGAGAAGGACGTACCGTTTTAACACGAGTCGATTGATATTCACCCAACATAGCGATGAAATCGATGACTTAATATTAAATCGGCATGTTGCCTTATTTATTGAAATTAAAATTATGAGTAAAACATTATTTAAAATAAGAATTAAGTAAATAATACAAAACAACGATGCAATTAATAATGAAATGTTAAAAGCGAGAATATTAAAACAACAATATTAATATTTACAAAAAATAGAAATGATGTACTACCAATATAATAAGAAAAATAATATATTCATAATGACAATAGAAAATAACAATATATACATAAAACATACATATACATATATATATATATACATGACATACCAAAATGAAAATATACAACATATATTAGAAATATTAATAACAGAAAAATATATTTTATATATATATATATGCTAACGACACTACATGAATATGTACTTATATGTATTAAAATATCTACATATATAATGGACATGTACTAATAATGATAATAAGAGTAATAATAAAAGACGATATATACCAAATAATACATAATAATTTAAAACAAAATAGTAAGTAACAACAGAGAAAAATGATAAGTATAATAATAAATATAACGATATATGAAAATAATACTATATAAAGAAAAGAATATATATACTCCTATAATAAAATATGTGTACTAATATTAATAATAAATATAATAGGGATAAAATAAATATAATAATATATACATGATATGGTATTAAAAATACATATATATATAATAGTATTTGAGTATGTACATGAGACAATATAAAATATATACATGGAAATATACAAGAAGTATACAACTAATAACATTAAGAATATATATATAATATAAATATAATATATACAATATACACATATGATAAAAGCTAATAATATGTACATGTATATCTACATACACATTAAGTAAAAGTACTAATGCTAACAATATTAATAATAAATATAATAATAGATATATATGCATATAATAGTAAGAAACGAAACATAAAGAAAATATATATATAAATAGCTAAATATAATATAATAATAACAATATATAAAAATAATAGTGATAACAATATTACATATATAACATGATTAATATTTAAAGCTAAATTAAGTAGCAAAATAATATGAAATCCAAGGTAAATCGAAAAATAAATGAAAAGAAGAGAGAGGAAGAGAGAAGGAGGGGGAAAGAAATCCGCCAAGGGGGGCCGGTCACGATCGTCGATCGTCGGTCACCACCGACCACCGATCGGCCACCGCCCACGGTGGCCGGAAAAGGTAAATTTTTTTAACAATATATGTATATATAAAGAAAGAAAAAAAACAACACAAAAAAAGAAAGAAAAAGATTCGAAAGAAGAGGAAAAAAGAAAAAATGCAACCTTTTTATTGATGTTTCTTTTGTGTTCAAAATTTGAAGGGATTTTTGTGTTTTTTCTTCTTCAATCTTTGTAAAATCCTCCTTCTTTCTTTTTTACATGATTTTTGAATGGCTTTTTATAGCCATCTTTTACATGATTTTCTTTTTTTTTTTCTATTTTGTAGGTGGTGGTGGTAGACAATGGGAGGAAAAATGGGGCAAGTGGGAAAGTGGTTAGGTGGCTAGGTTTTTTTATCTTTTTTTGTTAGGTTTTTCTTTTTCTTCTTTTTTTTTTGGGGTTAGGTTTTTTGGGGTAAGTTTTTCTTTTCTTTTTTTTTCTTTGTTTTTTTTTGGGTTAGGTTTTTTTGGGGGCTTAATGGGCTTTTGAATTGGGTTTGGGTAGATGTAAATGGGTCATGGGTTAAGGGTTTTAGTGGGTTTAGAGGTTTGGTTGGGTTTTCATATAATTGGGCCGGGCAATTTGGGCTTCTATTGCCCTCTTTGCTCATTGTCGTGCAACGAAAATAGAGCAAAGACTTTCAAGAAGACCAAACTTGCCGGTCTTGCTAGGTCTTGACTTGATTTGGAACTCTTCTTGTTTAGTTAGTCTCTTTTCAGGTCCACCGCATCTTGTAGCTTTGGTTCAATCCATGCAAATTCGGAGATATGCCTTGTAGCTTCAATGCTTCCAATGTAACTTCAAGGATATGAGATTTGTGGCTTCGATCCGCTTCACCGTAACTCGTAAAGATAAGATCTACAATTTCAATATGCTCTTCTATCGCTTCAGGTGAGATAAGGTTTTGGTCTTCTCTTCTGCGACTCGAAAGGCAAGATCGATGCCTCGATCAACTCCATGCAACTTTAAGGAGGCGTAATCGGCGTCTTCAATCGCCTTCAATCTTTATTCTCTCGGCATGTGATCCTGAGCTCAACTCATTTTTGCAATATGAATTGACTCTCTAAAAAGACATTAAAAAGAAATTGAAAATAGCTCAAGCGTGAGCCAAGGCTCAACTCACCTCTCGCAATATGAGTTGATTTTTGAAACTTAACTTGAAAAGCGATTTTGAAAATACCTCGATATGTGATTGGAGGTTCAACTCACCTCTCGCAATATGAGTTGATTTTTGAAAAGAAATTAAAAGACTCAACTCAACTCTCGCAGAATTAAAAAGCTCAACTCACCTCTCGCAATATGAGTTGAATTTTTTGAAAAAAAGAAATTGAAAATAGCTCAAGACGTGAGCCAAGGCTCAACTCACTTCTCGCAATATGAGTTGATTTTTGAAAATGAATTTGAAAAATAGATTTTGAAAATACCTCGACATGTAACTCGAGGCTCAACTCACATCTCGCAATGTGAGTTGATTTTTTGAAAAATATAAATTGAAAAATACCTCGAGTGTGATCTGAAGCTCAACTCACCTCTCGCAATATGAGTTGATTTTTTGAAAGATAGAAATTGAAAATAGCTCAACAGATGAGCCAAGGGTCAACTCACCTCTCGCAATATAAGTTGATTTTTGAAAGCGAAATTGAAAATACCTTAACGTGTCTTGAGGCTCAACTCATTTCTCGCAATATGAGTTGAATTTTGAAAATAGAAATTGAAATTACCTCAGCGTGTCCCGAGGCTCGACTCACCTCTCGCAATATGAGTTGATTTTTTTTGAAAGGCGAAATTGAAAATGGAAATTGAAAATACCTCGGCGTGTGATCGAGGCTCAACTCACCTCTCGCAATCTGAGTTGACTTTTTGACAACAGAATTGAAATTACCTCAGCGTGTCCCGAGGCTCAACTCACCTCTAATATGAGTTGATTTTTTGAAAGGCAAAAATTGAAAAGCGGAAATTGAAAATACCTCGGCGTGTGACCCGAGGCTCAACTCGCCACTGCAATACTGAGTTGATTTTTTGACAATGAAATTGAAATTATCTCAGCGTGTCACGAGGCTCAACTCACCTCTCGCAATATGAGTTGATTTTTTTTGAAAGACGAAATTGAAAACGAAATTGAAAATACCTCGGCGTGTGACACGAGGCTCAACTCGCCTCTCGCAATCTGAGTTGAAATTAAAACATAAAATTGAAAATACCTCGGCGTGCTCGAGGCTCAACTCACCTCTAGTAATATGAGTTGATTTTTTGACAACAGAATTGAAATTACCTCAACGTGTCACGAGGCTCAACTCACCTCTCACAATATGAGTTGATTTTGAAAAGTAGAAATTAAAAGGTTCAACCTACCTCTCATAATATGAGTTGATTCTTGAACAACGTAAATTGAAAACAGAATTGAAAATACCTCAGCGTGACCCGAGGCTCAACTCACCTCTCGCAATATGAGTTGAAATTAAAACACAAAAATTGAAAATACCTCAGCGTGCCCCGAGGCTCAACTCACCTCTAGCAATATGAGTTGATTTTGAAAAACAAAAATTAAAAGGCTTAACTCACCTCTCGCAATATGAGTCAATTTAAAACATAAACTAAAAATACCTCAGTGTGCCCCGAGGCTCAACTCACTTCTCATAATATGAGTTGATTTTGAAAACAAAATTAAAAATACCTCAACGTGTCTTGAGGCTCAACTCATCTCTCGCAATATGAGTTGATTAAAACACAAAATTGAAAATACCTCAACGCGTGCCCGAGGCTCAACTCACTTCTAGCAATATGAGTTGATTCTTGAACAACGTAAATTGAAAAGCAAATTGAAAATACCTCAACGTGACTGAGGCTCAACTCACCTCTCGCAATATGAGTTGAAATTAAAACACAAAATTGAAAATACCTCAAGCGTGCCCGAGGCTCAACTCACCTCTAGCAATATGAGTTGATTTTGAAAACAAAATTAAAAGGCTTAACTCACCTCTCGCAATATGAGTCAATTTAAAACATAAACTAAAAATACCTCAAGGCGTGCCCAGGCTCAACTCACTTCTCGCAATATGAGTTGATTTTGAAAACAAAAATAAAAATACCTCAACGTGTCTTGAGGCTCAACTCATCTCTCTAATATGAGTTGATTAAAACACAAAATTGAAAATACCTCAAGCGTGCCCGAGGCTCAACTCACCTCTAGCAATATGAGTTGATTTTGAAAACAACAATTAAAAATACCTCAACGTGTCTTGAGGCTCAACTCATCTCTCAAATATGAGTTGATTTTCCTTGAAAAGCATGAATTAAAAACATCAAAATACCAAAACCTGTCCTTTGGTAGAATTCGGGTGTCTTTTCCTTTGATTCAGTTCGACTTTCATTCAAGATTTCTTGCTCTGTTGGAGTACCTGTATATGCCATGTATGATGTTATCATGATATGCACATGTTTGTCTTAAATGCTTTTATGCCTACATGATTATGCAAAGGCTCCTTAAGCATGTTTGTCGTATGTCCATTTAGCCACGATTGTTGAGGATCTGTGTTCATTGCTTTGATTCTCGACTTTCTCTTGAGCCTTATACTGTCTTCAAGCTTCACGAGTAATCGACGTTTCTCAGATATCACTCTTTTGCCCCCGATTGAACTTTGTTCTTACTTTGAGACTCTTGTGCTTATCAAATTTTCATCCAGGTAATGCTTAACATTTCTTTTGCTTAGAGTGTGTCATTTCACCATTTATCATGTAAATAAACACATAATGAGATGCATGAAAAGGTCGATAGGGACAAAATGATATTTCATATTCATCTATTTCAAATGTGGCAAACAAAGCAAGTTAACCAATGAGAGTAAAAATGTCAAAAGAAAGAAAGGATCGTATTCAACGGATACAAATGCTCTAGATATTCAACACATGAACTCTTCCTCGTTCCTCAATCAAAAATCTTTTCGAGCGGCTTCTTGTGTAGAAGATTTGAGCTTTAAAATGCTTCAAATCTCGTAGTCTCACTTGTTTGACCCATTGTTAAAACGCCACGCTCTTTAAGCCGAGTTTACCTCATTAGGACGCCTCTCTCGGTTTTCATCCTAATCTTTTGTGCTAATCAAGACGCCTTTGGGTTTTCGCCTTGATCCCTTTTTTTTTGATGCCCTTTTCGGGTTTTCATCTCAAGCATAATATTTCTTCACAAAGATCTCGAGTTCACTGGATTCATGAGCTCCTTGCCATCCATCTCGGTAAGGATCAAAGGTCCTCCGAAAATGCCTTCTTTACTGACGTATGGTCCTTCCCAATTTGGTGCCCATTTTCCTCGCAGTCCTTTTGTATTGGGAGAATCTCCTCAAGACGAGTTCTCCTTCGTGGAATTCTCTTGGCCATACTTTCTTGTCATGGGCCGCGATCATTCTCTTCTGGTACATCTGCTCGTGACAAATTACTCTTAGACGTTTTTCTTCGATGAGGTTCAACTAATCATATCGAGCTCGAACCCATTCTGCTTCTTCTAACTTTAATTCCATTAAGACTCGCAGGGAGGGGATCTCAACCTCAATAGGTAGCACAGCTTCCATTCCGTAAGCCAGAGAGAAAGGAGTTGCTCCCGTAGATGTGCGATATGCAAACAAAGCAAATGGAAGCTTCTCGTGCCAATCTTTATATGTCTCAGTTATTTTCCCAATGATCCTCTTAATATTTTTATTGGCTGCTTCAACAGCCCCGTTCATCTTTGGGCGATAGGGCGAGGAGTTATGATGCTTTATTTGGAACTGCTCACACACTTCTTTCATCATCTTATTGTTCAGATTCGTGGCACTATCTGAAATGATTCTTTCAGGCAAACCATACCGGCAAATGATTTCCTTTTTCAAAAACACATAAACTGCATCCTCGTCACATTGGCAAGCAAGCGGCATCTATCCATTTTGTGAAGTAATCAATGACCACAAAACGAATCGATGTCCATTTGATGCTTTTGGAGAAATTGGCCCTATGACATCCATGCCCCACATAGAAAAAGGCCACGGAGAAGTCATGACATGAAGGGTGAAGGGCTACATGAATTTTATCACCATAGATTTGACATTTGTGGCATTTTCTGGCAAAATTGATTCAGTCATTTTCCATTGTCAGCCAATAATAACTGAATCTCATGATCTTTCTGGCCATATTGAAACCATTGACATGCGTTTTGCAAATTCCCTCATGGACCTCTTCAAGTATTTTTCGGCTTCAAATCATCCACACATCCCAAAAGCATCCGATCCTTTCCTCTTTTATACGGATATCCCCATTAAGAACAAATCCACGCTGCCATTCTTCTAATTGTTCTTTTATCGTTCTCATTCGCTTGTTCGGGATACCTTTGATTCTTGATATATTCTAAGATATCATGGAACCAAGGCCGTCCGTCTACTTCTTTCTCAATGCTACAACAGTGTGCAGGGACCTCGTATATGCTCATTTTGAGGGCATTATTTCTGCTTCTCTACTTACTTTGAACATTGAAGCCAAAGTGGCCAGGGCATCAGCCAGTTGGTTCTCTTCTCGTGGGAAGTAATGAAAAGCTATTTCTTTGAATTCCTTGATCAATCCAGCCACTAAATCACTGTACTTAATCAATTTTGAGTCCCTCACTTCCCACTCTCCACGGATTTGGTAAATCACTAGGGCTGAGTCCCCGTACACCTCCAAGATCTTGATGTTTCGTTCGATAGCTGCACGAAGCCCCATGATACAGGCCTCATATTCTGCGATATTATTGGTAGTGCGAAGAAGTTCGGTCTTGCGGTGAGCGGATAATGATTCCGTCTGGTGATACCGAGATTGCTCCAATTCCATGCCCTAAAGCATTTGACGCACCATCAAAGCACATCTTCTATGACTTCTCTTTGATGACTCAGATTCTATTTCTGTGATGCATATTAAGTCTTCGTCTGGGAAATCGAATCTTAAAGGCTCATATTCCTCTGTCGTTCGAGTTGCTAAGAAGTCAGCTATTGCTCTCCCTTTTATCGACTTTTGACTTACATAGGCAATGTCATATTCCGAAAGGAGGATCTGCCATCGTGCCATTCTTCCTGATAGTGCCGGCGATTCCATCACGTATTTTATTGGGTCCAGCTTTGAAATTAGCCATGTCGTGTGATACAACATATATTGTCTGAGTCTCCGAGCTACCCAAACCAGAGCGCAACAATATTTCTCAATGGACGAATATTTTGCCTCATATTCGATGAACTTTTCTTTGAGGTAGTAGATCGCTTTTCTTTCTTTCCGACTCATCGTGTTGCCCAATCGTAACCCATTGAACTTTCGAACACACCAAATACAATATCAATGGTCTTCTAGGAGTTGGCGGTACTAGCATTGGAGGACTGGACAAATATTGTTTTATCTTATCAAAGGCTACCTGGCATTTCTCGTTCTATTCTTCCGGGTTATATTTTCAAAGAAGCCGAAAGATTGGGTCGCATTGGTTGGTAAGTTGAGCGATAAATCGGGCGATGTAGTTTAATCTCCCTAAAAATCCTCTAACTTCCTTTTGCGTGCGCGGAGGTGGTAATTCTTGGATGGCTTTTATTTTATCTGGATCAACTTCGATACCTCTTTCACTGACAATGAAGCCTAGCAACTTTCCCGAGGTAGCCCCAAACGTACATTTGGCCGGATTAAGCCTTAGCTGGAACTTTCTCAGTCTGTCGAACAATTTCTTCAGGTTCACTACATGCTCTTCCTCCCCTCGGGATTTAGCAATCATATCGTAGACGTAGACCTCTATTTCCTTATGCATCATGTCATGGAATAACGTTACCATAGCCCTCTGATATGTTGCTCCAGCATTCTTTAACCCAAATGGCATCACCTTGTAGCAGAATGTTCCCCACATTGTTACGAAGGTAGTTTTCTCCATATCCTCAGGGGCCATCTTGATCTGATTATACCCCGAGAATCCGTCCATGAAAGAAAACAATGAATGTTTTGCTGTGTTATCCACCAACGTATCAATGAGTGGTAAGGGAAAATTATCTTTAGGACTTGCTCGATTCAGGTCACGATAATCCACGCACATTCGTACTTTGCCATCTTTCTTTGGTATCGGGACTATGTTAGCCACCCATTCTGGATATTTGGAGGCTTGTAGGAAGCCAGCATCAAATTGCTTCTTGACTTCCACTTTTATCTTCAACAACATCTCAAACCTCATTCGTCTTAGCTTTTGTTGAATGGGCTTGCATTCTGGCTTTAATGGGAGCTTATGGACCGCTATATCTTCATCCAATCCTGGCATGTCCTGATATGACCATACGAATACATCTTTGTATTCGCGGAGCAAAGCAATCAAATTATGCCTAGTGCCCCCTGAAATAGAAGTCCCAATCTTCACTTCTTGCCTCCTTTCTTCAGTTCCCAGATTTATTATTTCAACAGATTCTTGATGAGGCAAAATCTGTTCATCCTCTTGTTCTACCATTCTTAGCAAGTCAGGGGACGAAACATAGTCTTCAGCATTTTCTTCGACTTCAAATTCTCCTAAACAAACAGCCTTCTCAAAATCGATTTCAGGACTCGTAACGGGTTTGTTCATGTTGTTGATATCCGAGCACCTGAAAGTTGAATGGAAAAGGAAACTATAGAGGGGCATCCAAGTATTGGAACCAACAAACGAAATGTTATGGCATGGTATGAGGCAAATGTATAGATAGGCTATGAAATGAGGAGATGATTATGAAATTAGTGATAATGCGAAAGATCGTGATAAAATACATCTTCATTGATATTCATTTAAATGATAAAGAGTGAATGCAAGCTCTTACAAAAGAATTCTATTATATCTAAGGACACAATAGAATGTTAATGTTTGAGCATTACTCTGAAGACTTATAAACTACAAAAAGGTTCTCGGCAGTCCAATTATTCAACATGAAACCAGGGGGACAAAGGCGTATCCTTGAGACATCTTTACTTGTGTCAGCTCCTTTGTCAATGAAATTTATACTGATGTTCTGAAAACCCTTTTCGATCATTAACATTGTGCCTTGTGCATTGTCCTGCCTCGGGTATATCATTCCCGCAGACGTAAATATTCTTGACAAAGGAGGGAATTCCATAGGCTCCCATTCTGGTTTTCGGCCTTTTTCAATCTTTCAGTTTTCTCATTGAATTCAGCCTCCATTACTCTAGCTTGTCGGCGAGTTTTATACGAATGACGTGGTTCCAGTCTTGTGGTATTACAACTGCGAATTATATATTTTATCTTCAGCGACCGAGTATGGGATATGCAATGTATGAATGAATGCATGAATGAATGCATGAATGTCAAATGAATGTCAGTCATGAATGAATATGCAAAAATTTGGTGTTAATTTCAAGATAGCCCCTGTTTAGGCATTTCCTTAATCAAAAGAGTATTACACAACGTTTCGGTCACTCGTATAATTGACTCCTCCATTAGAAACCCGTTTTTGGCAACCAATCTTTAATCAACACCTTCCTAATATGATGCCTATAATGCATGATGAAAAACAATAAAGCAAAGACAAACAAACTTGATTAGTAATTTAATACGGTAGAAAACATAGAGAACTTCAACAAATCGAACTACCCGACCTAGTTTATTAAACAGACCCGATCCTCTTATATAGAAAGTGAAAATGCAAAAGGCAAGAGGCATTCCTCCCGTGCACTTATTTTGGGGACTACTAAACGGACAGAGGTTCGGCATGGCTCTAGTTGGGTGGCTCGTATGGTTCATTATATGCGGTTTTGGTTCTAGATAGGTACTCGAATTGCCCGTACTATCATCTGCTAAGATTAGCACGGAGCCTCGGTCATAGTCTATCACAGGCTCACGAGTTCAATTCGAGGGATTACATTTACTTATGCCTATGCGGAGGGACAAGTTAACTCACGAAAGCATAAGTCATATGTAACCCGAAAGTATTCACTAGCCTGTGCGGAGGGACGAGTTAACTCACGAAGGCGTAGCGTTTACTTTCACTTAAACGGACGGAGCCCGGGTAGAGAGCTCATGTTATGCAACAAAAATGCACGTGCACGGTGTGTGGGGAGAAACTTGCAAACCTTTACGTTTTATTTAAAAAACTAAACCAAACTAAAATCACAAAAATTTAAAGCTGAAAAACAACCAGATAAAACAAGTTAGAATATATACAACACGATACAAATGCATGATTTTTTTTGAAAACAAAAAATTTGAAGATCACGACTAAATGTTAATTTGAACAAGGAACTTTGAAAATTTTGACAACGCGAGTTTAATTCGACTCAACTCTCAAAAGGGTCCCCAGTGGAGTCGCCAGCTGTAGCGACGTAAAAAAAATTCTCTTTCGGTCGCTAATTGTGGTGATTTATTAAACATTTGAAAACCAACTTTCGATTTTATTAATAAAGGGAGTCGCCACCGATCTTTTTTCCAGGTGTGACCGGACACCTAATAAATCATCCTTTTTAGAAAAGAAAACTTATTCTTGCACAAAAATGAAGGCCGAATTTAGGTCTACGTCAAAAGCCAAAGTAAAGTTGGGTTCGAGTCGGTTACTCGCGAGGAAGGTATTAGCACCTCATGACGCCCAAAATTGGTATCTTATTAAACAAGTATTGTCTTAATTTTCAAAATTGCAAGTTCAAAGTAACATTGAATCGTGATTCGATCAAAACACGAGAAATTTCAAGTTTCGTTTTCTTTTGAGAAGGACGTACTGCTTTTAACACGAGTCGATTGATATTCACCCAACATAGCGATGAAATCGATGACTTAATATTAAATCGGCATGTTGCCTTATTTATTGAAATTAAAAATTATGAGTAAAACATTATTTAAAATAAGAATTCGTAAATAATACAAAACAACGATGCAATTAATAATGAAATGTTAAAAGCGAGAATATTAAAACAACAATATTAATATTTACAAAAAAATAGAAATGATGTACTACCAATATAATAAGAAAAATAATATATTCATAATGACAATAGAAAATAACAATATATACATAAAACATACATATACATATATATATATATACATGACATACCAAAATGAAAATATACAACATATATTAGAAATATTAATAATGAAAAATATATTTTATATATATATATGCTAACGACACTACATGAATATGTACTTATATGTATTAAAATATCTACATATATAATGGACATGTACTAATAATGATAATAAGAGTAATAATAAAAGACGATATATACCAAATAATACATAATAATTTAAAACAAAATAGTAAGTAACAATAGAGAAAAATGATAAGTATAATAATAAATATAACGATATATGAAAATAATACTATATAAAGAAAAGAATATATATACTCCTATAATAAAATATGTGTACTAATATTAATAATAAATATAATAGGATAAAATAAATATAATAATATATACATGATATGGTATTAAAAATACGTATATATATAATAGTATTTGAGTATGTACATGAGACAATATAAAATATATACATGGAAATATACAAGAAGTATACAACTAATAACATTAAGAATATATATATAATATAAATATAATATATACAATATACACATATGATAAAAAGCTAATAATATGTACATGTATATCTACATACACATTAAGTAAAAGTACTAATGCTAACAATATTAATAATAAATATAATAATAGATATATATGCATATAATAGTAAGAAACGAAACATAAAGAAAATATATATATAAATAGCTAAATATAATATAATAATAACAATATATAAAAATAATAGTGATAACAATATTACATATATAACATGATTAATATTTAAAGCTAAATTAAGTAGCAAAATAATATGAAATCCAAGGTAAATACGAAAAATAAATGAAAAAGAAGAGAGAGGGAAGAGAGAAGGGAGGGGGGAAAGAAATCCGGCCAAGGGGGCGGTCACGGTCGATCTTCGATCGTCACCAATCACCGACCACCGTCAAGCCACCGCCTACAGTGGCGGAAAAATAAATAATTTTTTAACAATATATGTATATATAAAGAAAGAAAAAAAACAACACAAAAAAGAAAGAAAAAGATTCGAAAGAAGAGGAAAAAGAAAAAATGCAACCTTTTATTGATGTTTCTTTTGTGTTCAAAATTTGAAGGATTTTGTGTTTTTTCTTCTTCAATCTTTGTAAAATCCTCCTTCTTTCCTTTTTACATGATTTTGAATGGCTTTTATAGCCATCTTTTACATGATTTTCTTTTTTTTTTTCTATTTTGTAGGTGGTGGTGGTAGACAATGGGAGGAAAAATGGGGCAAGTGGGAAAGTGGTTAGGTGGCTAGGTTTTTTATCTTTTTTGTTAGGTTTTTCTTTTTCTTCTTTTTTTTTTGGGGTTAGGTTTTTTGGGGTAAGTTTTTCTTTTTCTTTTTTTTTTCTTTGTTTTTTTTTTTGGGTTAGGTTTTTTTTTGGGGGGCTTAATGGGCTTTTGAATTGGGTTTGGGTAGATGTAAATGGGTCATGGGTTAAGGGTTTTAGTGGGTTTAGAGGTTTGGTTGGGTTTTCATATAATTGGGCCCGGGCAATTTGGGCTTCTACAGTGTATTTATACATTTTTTATCCAGTTTGGCAATTGAAATAGACAACTAGATTCAATTTGGTATTTTGGTACTTGCACATTCTGGGATGATGTGGTACAATCTCAGAATACCACATTCAATGTTTTAATAATAGAATCGACGGTTGAATAGATCAAGCCACCAGTTCTCGATTCCTCCAGTTTGATTGGTTCGACTGTCAGACTAAAATAATTAAAAATTTAAAAATATAAAAATATAAAAAAATTATTAAACCGGTTCAACTTGTTTAGCTGTTGATTTTTGTTCCTTTTTTTTTTTTACCAATTCCAAGCAATTTTCAAGTTAATCGGTTTAACCCCTTTATTCAAACCTTTATATCAATCAACTCTCAGTCCGTCCGATTCAGTTATGTTCTAGTGACACTAGTCACATCATTAAATCTTGACAGAATTTAAGTTCAGGAAACAAAATAGATCTAATTGCCAAATTCAAATAGCAAAGTAAACAAAAAAAAGTATAGAGATATCAAAGTGGACCTAGTTGCCAAATTCAGAGGCAAAAATTTATACTATCCCTTTATTATATAATAATTCGGTGGGGTTTGGTACTTTCTCGTATTAAGGTTCAATTGGATCCTAAGAATGTGATTATGAGAATTTAACATTACGACATTTGGTATAGACATAAAAACTACTAAATAAAACCCTAAGAAAATTACATTGATATATTTACTTCATTGAGCACTCCACCAACAATGTAATGGTAAATGTTAAAATTATCCCTATCAGTATAAATTTTATTAATTTAAATTTTATAATGATATTTGTTATTAAAAAAGTTAGTTTATTATTAAGAAATATATAATTTAACCTATTAATTTTAAAATAAAATTAATTTACTTATTTCAAGTAAAATAAATTAATACATTTATCTTCAATTTAAAATAATTTTTAAATATTTAATATGTATTTAATTTAAAATATAATTTTAATTTGATAGTATTTACAATAAATTTAAAACAATCTCAAAAAAATTAAATAAATTTTATGATTATGTGGTGAAAATGTATTTTATAAAAATTATGGAAATAAATAAGGGTTGTCTAAAAGATAAAACTTAACTTTCCATCTACATAGTAAAGTTACTTTCCCACCATTATTTAAAAGAATCACATTTCTATGGTTGAGGAAAAGTAATTCTCAAAAAAGTTACATTATAAAACTGAAAATGTTTTAGTATATTAAATACAAGAATCACACTTCTATTAATTAAATTCTCATAAAAGTTATCACTTTTCATAATACCAAACATCCTCTTAACGCTAAATCAGAAATTATTTTCGAGAGCCATAATTGAATAAATTCTTTAGGGCATCAAAATATAATTTTATTATTTATTAATTTAAAAGTTTAAATTTTTTAAATAGACAAAACTGTTATGTGAAAACATATAAAAAAGAATAAAATGTTGACCGAAGAAATAGAATTTCAAGGGAAAAATTAAAGAGGTGGAATTCCCAGAAATAGGGAGAGGGAAAAGGGTCAAGACTCTCTACATATTAAGAAGGTTGCTAGACAAAATGCAAAGAAGAGGAAATTCGATGGGCTTGTTAGAAAGAAATTGAGTTAATGAAGCATCAGCTTAGTTATCTAAGGAATATTGATGAGGGTTTGAAACTAATGGAACCACAAACAAGGACGGGGACTCCTTAATGGAGGGGGATGAAGAGGCAATGACCTTTTCAATGGCGAGGTTGGTTAGGGAAAATGATCCAAGGTCCAAAGTAGCGGATGGTATCTACTCACAGTACTCTGAAATTGCTTTAATAGATCCATGCCCAAGGGATGGGGGCATTACTTCCACATGTAGTGTTTGCACTTTCATTTTTTTATCATTCTAAGTATCATCTTTTGTCTCCATAAAAAGAGGTTGTTGCTTACATTATCTCTCCCTTGCTTCTTGTTTTATTTGCTTTTGTTGTCGCTGTTTGTTTTATTCTCTTTCATGTTTAATAGCTTTTATGGACAGTTGGTTTTTGTTGTTGACCAGAGTTTGGATATATCTGTATTTCTTGATGAAGTTATTAATACAAATAAAATTACAATTATAATAAAATATTATAACTTATAATAATGGATAAACAAATAATTAATCTAAGAATCAATACATATGTAAATAAATGTAATATTGATGTAAAACAAATCCACAACTTGAACAAAATTGAGCTTAAACTTGAGTTTCTTTAGTCGAGGATGGATCCACGAGATGCGGGGCGGTTGTCCCCTTAAAATTTTTAAATTTTATATATAAATTATTTTGTATTTTAGATTTAGTATTTACATTATATAACATACGGGATAGTCATTCTAGTATCTGAAACACGGAATATATAAAATATATCACAAAGTATTTGAACTATGATTCATATATAATATTCAAACCTCGTGGCAGACTCAAAAAAAAATTCAAAGAAAGAGTTATATTATTTATAAATCAAAAATTTTTATTCTTTCAAACTCTCATTTAATTTATGCTTATTTTAATCAAAGGACAAACCTTTCATTTCTTTGTATTTTTATTTATTATATCTATCTTGTTGATTGAATAAGTGATGATCTAATGGTTCTTACTCAAAGAATCTTTGGACTTAGTTTGAAGGTTTTAGTCCCCTTGGTCACATTTTATTTCATATAATTCATTCCCTTAAACCATAAGGCTATACTTTATATTAACAAATTATTTTCAACAGATTCTATCATTATGAGTTCGATTTTATGAAAAAGCAAGGGTGTAATTTGGGATGCCTAGTATTGAGAAATAGGACTAAGGCCAAGTTTTTTAATTTAATTTTGGAATTATAATGATATTTATGGAAATTTTAGTATAGTATTAGTTATTCTTTTTACATATTAGAAAGAAATATTTAATTTTATATAATGTGATTTTTTCTTTTAATTTTTTACAGTTAAATCGTTCATGCTTTTTAGAAAACATTAAATTGATTTATTTGATAAGAAGAAAAACTATCCAAGAAGAATTGACACTTTTTACATTAGAAAAAAGTTATTCTGATTTAGAAATTTTACTCCTTTAGAGTAAAATCCTGAATCTGTCTCTATATCTTATGATCATATAATTCAATTAATACGATTAATATATCTATTTAACTATTTTTAATAAAAATTGAAGATGATTAATAGGAATTTATTTGTTGTGAGTGATGATTATTTTTTTATATCACGAATTTCTTGATTTTGTTGATCCCAACTTATAACTTTATACATAAAAAAACTAAATGTTTCCTAGTTTTACTTTGTGAGTGGACTAAGTCAAAAATCTTTGTCGAGAGAATTTATTGATGTATGTTTTATTTATTTATTTTTGATAAATTTGACAAATTAAATTTTGTCTTTATTAAAGTTGCAATTTGCGTACCATTTCTTTCGAAGTTTGTTTCTTAGGAAGGTCAGTCTTATAATGTAGTCGCTAAAGATCACCATCTTAACTTTTTCTTTACTAATGATTCCAAGGGAATTCTTGTCTTATTTGTTTGATTTTATGTTATTTCTAAGTTGATTGGAATATTGAAAATAAAAATCTAAATTTAAATCATCTTCATACGTCGGACTTATATTTTACTAATTTTAATTCAACTCATTATCACATTTTCACATTGGTTTGGCCACGTAATTTAGTCCTTCGATTTAAAAAATAAAGATTTTTATAACAATTGAAAATTATTAATTTTACAAGTCTACTTGATTAAATGATATGTCATTAGCTAATAATATAATGTGGCATGTTATTTGATTTATTGTAAGTGAAGAATTGACAGTTATTTGTTTTGCAAAACAAAAATTGTGGCTAAAATAATAGTTAAAATTGTAGAAAAATTAAAGAAGAATATCGAGATTGTTTATGCCATTCGATTTCAATCTATGTTTATGGGGTTTTGTCCAAAGTAATGATCCGCTATCTTTCTCACAATACAACCAATGGTTTAAGTCTTAACACTAGTCTAACACTCACCAATTTAGGAACCTCACCGTTATACAAAGACTGAATCACTCTTCTTCTAAGCTTCCACCTCAAAAGCTTAGTTCTGCAACTCAAGTGACTCTCATGATTGCTTGCAAAAGTAATGCATACATACACATTCCTATCTTGAACAAATTTGTGCTTTATCAAGGCCTTTTTCTGTCTTAGTTACCTTTAACCAAAGCAAAACTTAAGTTTAAATACTACTTAAGTTTTGCTTACATAAGAGTTATAATCTAACCACTTTTTTATAAAGTAAGGCCAAGAATCAGCATTAAATAATGCTTCCACAAGAGTCTCGATGCAATCCAAAGTCTTCAACTATAGAAAGTGACTTTATTTGTTTCGCAAGTAACTAGTCTTAACCTGCAAGAAATCAATCTTCAAGTTTTCAATTTTAATTCAATTAGTCTTCATGTTGTGGGATTTAACTTGTCCAAATATCTTCAAAACAAATAGTCTAATATCTTTCTTCTAAAATTTGTCAACTCTTTAAAACATGCAAGTAAGGTAGTGAAACAATATCCGAAGAATTTAATTTATATATACATATATATATATTCGTATTTTTCTAATTTAGGATTTGACTTTTAATTTTTCCTTCTTTTTTGGCCTGAATATTGTTCCTTTATGAAGTGTAGAAATGAAATATCAAATCAAAATCCAATGGTGCTTTCCTATTAGAGGAATTTATAAGCTTGTCTCGTTAGGGAAAAACCGAAAAAGGATGTTAATATGCTTTTGACTTCCAAATCAGTTTATAGGCCAAATAGGCATAGGGAGGCAATGAAGATCGTGGAGGGGTCAAGAATTTGGGAATCATCCA
Source organism: Gossypium arboreum (assembly GCF_025698485.1). Classification (NCBI taxonomy): domain Eukaryota; kingdom Viridiplantae; phylum Streptophyta; class Magnoliopsida; order Malvales; family Malvaceae; genus Gossypium; species Gossypium arboreum. The sequence continues at coordinate 3,877,865 of NC_069079.1, forward strand.
CCAAATAAAAATTATATATGGGTTAATTATTTGGTCAATTTGAACCCATATCTAAATTAAATTATTTAATTTAGTGCTTGTTGTGTGTATGATGTACATAAAGAAACATAAATGATGTTTGCAAATTAGGATTGACCCTAAGATCCTGCCATATGAAAATGGAGATCCTGCCATATGAAAATGGAGATGGAAGGGATGCCAACTTTGATCATTGGTACGGATTGTTAAAGAGCATTATAATGAGATTTTATTAATAATATTTAGCAAAGGTTTGGTTTACCAAATACAATATTATGATCCGTAATATTATATTTTGAATGAGATTATGGTGTTTAGATTTTAATATTATGATAATCTCGTAATATAGGGTGTAATTCATTATTATATCTTTCTTAAGTAACCTAATATTATGGGCAGAATCTTTTAAGACAAAACTACCTCTATTTTTATTATATTTATCAATATAATTCTTTTCATTATATTTTAAGATAAAAACAAAAAAGATTTTTTCCTTTTTCTCTAGTAAGTTTGAAAATATTTATTTACAAGATTTTCGAATTTTTTCTATCTATTAGGATTATAAAATGATTGACAATTTGGTGGAGTAACTTGCTCTTTATCATCGTCTTTGTAGTTATCGTAATTATTTAATTAATGAGTTTGTATTTTACAATAAAGACAACATAGTAAAATTTATTTTAAGATAATTTTACATTTTATCAATTAAATGCTTAAATTTTACATTCTAATTAAATGAACCAAATAAAGTAATTTCACATTTGACCTATAATCTTACATTCTTATAATTTTATTTCAAACATAATCTAAAATTTAACAATAAAACGCGCTTAAAATTAATAATCAAATAATATTTGAGATTCTCGTAACGGATGACAAGATTACTGGCATGGACTGACTATTATATGCAAATTTCATTAGTCGAAAAATTTATAACCGTAAATTTACTTCTCAAATTCTATGAATAGAATTGATGCTGCCAATTTGTCTATAAACATGTATATTTTGTAATTTATTTTATTTTTAAAATATATATTTATAATTTTAATTAATTAATTAATTATAACCGTAATAAACATAGAAGAAATTATATAAAGTAAGACTCAAAACTCAAAAATAGTTAATATTGTATTGAGCCAAGCCACATTAGCATATTAATAAAATTATTTAACATGTAAAAATTTTAAGCACCAATTAGAAACAAAACCCTACCAATTAGAAACAAAACCCTATTGTATGATATTTATTACATTATTGTCATTTTTACATGTGTGAATTCACTTGTTTAAAGTAAATAACAAGTGACATCACATTATTTGTGTCTCTTTTCTAATAATATTTCTATTTTATATAATATTTTCTCGTACTAGTTAAATTCACATAAAGGTAGTATTCTTCATAATTTTTACTTGCAATTTTCAAATTTTCAAATATATTATTAATTGAATCAAATAATTTATATTCCTAGCATTACTTATTAGTTATTACCCAATGTTGTGTATATTATTTGTTAAGCTGATTGTGCTAGTTTTTATGGAGGTGGGGTTGAATGTATCAACAATGATTTGTGTAATGCTTGGTTTGAAAATATGGATTTGAAAATTTGAATTTAAATTTTATTTATTATATAAATGATAAAAACAGAACACATATATTATGAATAAATCAGTTGAGACTCGATATAATACAATATATAGAAAAGAATAAAATATGTATTTGTTAAATTCAAAAATAATTTAAAATTTTCAAATTCATTACAAAAATAAACATCTAACAAATTCACATATTAAAAAATTATCATAAATGTTACATTTTAATAGCTTAATACTCAATTTACATTAATTTTGAAATCCAATCTAAATTCTAAAATATTAGCTCCCAAAACGCTACCTTAAAGAAGTCATTAATCTGACTGCTGTCAATCAAATTCTGAGGCTCAGGCCATGTAAATGTACATTACTTCAACGACACTGATTTTGATTCACTCACGTGACGAAAATTACCTACAATTTCATCACCTAAATTCATTTTTAATATAGAAAGATTAAGTATTGCTTCGTAAGCAAAAATATATTTCCTCATGTACACAACCTTAATCAACCATAATCGAATTAATGATTCTCCCTTTCCATTTATGGTTGGGTCTCTTTCTATCGTCACAAATGACCGAAAGATAGTTTCCTTAATAATGGCGAAAAACCATTCTTCTTCAAATGGCCAAATGCCATTTGCTTTTACTAATGGTAGAATGCTATTCATTTGTAACCGGAAAAAAGTCATCTCCTTTTTAGTTGCCTCATGACACTTTTTTTTTTTCTTTCTAAACTACACTTTCCTTAATCTTTTAACTATGTTATTAAAGGAAGTTTTTTTCTTAATATTATTAAGAGAGATATTTACGAACATCAAATATAAACAATAAAATTAACTATAAAAGAGAAGTTTATATGAACAGCTTTAGGCAATTATTGTTTTGTTGTCCTGGGTTGGGCATCTTAGATTTGATATTAATTTTCAACATATCACAAATCCTTCCTTAATTTAAAAGTAGGTCAGCTTATTGTTTTGTTATCCTGGTTGGGCATCACATATTCGATATTTAAATGTCTAACATATCACAAATCCTTTAATTTAAAAGTAGGTCAACCCAAAAACACGTGTAAATTTTTTATGTGTTTATTAAAATAATTTTAGTTATTTTAATTACGATAAAACCCAAATCATCTTATAGATTTCGAATTATTTTGATTTTTTTTTTTTTTGTAAAAGTGGATATGGGACGAAGTGGGGTAATTTTTTTTTTAGATAATAGATATAGAGCAGTTATGGTAATAGCCTACTCCACCCACTTCACCTAGCTCTACTATATAAAGTTAACATTTTATCCTTTTATATATATAACTATTAAAAGGGTAAAATATAATAATATATTATAAAAAATTATATATTTTATGTTCAAATATTTTTATGAAGAATTATGTTTAAATATTTATTTGACTTTAAAAATATTAGAAATATTAAAAACAAGTAGTAAAAATTAAATTGAAGTTGAGTGGGGATGGATGCATCTAATATCTGTAACAACCCCTAACCCCAAACCGTCACCGGAACGAGGTTATGAGGCATTACCGGACATATCAGACAACTTACGAATAATTTACAATTAATATAACTTTCATAGTATAATATAATAATTAAGTCCCTATCTTGAACTCTCGAAGTTCAACCCCGTATTAAAAGTAGGACGGGACTTGTTCGAGTATTCCAATTTTTTTTTTATAAAAATTTCGGCAGCATTTCTGCTTATTTTTACCTAAACTTCCTGCAAATTCAAACCAAAACAACCAACACCAATATTTCACATTCATATACTAATATTTATATTATTAACAAAATTTTAATTTAATAACTATCATAGCATCATTCAAAATTGATTAAAAACTTCATTCATTTAACAACTTAATGTTCTTGTATCGAAATATCATGTACTTTCCTTATCATTTCATTTAACCATCTAAATTTTATAATTCATCCTTCACTACCCAAAGTAATATACATATTCCAGTGACTAAATAACACCTATGTACATGCCACCTTTACCCAAAAGAAAATATACATCACCAAGTTTGTGTTGAGTCGGGATTGTTCGGATGTTGAGCGGACACTTGACTTCTACTAATCTGCATGACGAAACAACTGTGCGCTGAGTATGGATATACTCAGTGGTATTACTATAAATCAAGACTATTTAACATTAATAAATTACAAACATCAACCATAAATTTTATAATTATTTAAACTACTTTTATATAAAATTATTTTACTTCATAAATCTTAAATTCATAATTTATTTTCTCATACTAACTCAATTCATAATTTAGTTCATACATTCTTTCTCGTACTTTTCAATAGTACTAAAACAAATAATCTCATTTTCAAAATTTCATTTCAATTATTTACCCTATTAACAAAGCTTGGACTATGACAGATACGCGGATTTCCACCCAAACACACCAGAATATCCAACCCAAACACACCCGGAATATTGTAAATCCTCCATAACACACCAGTATAATATATCCTCCCAAACACACCAATAAGGCATTAAATGCCTATTCGGATAAACCGAAGTATATAATAACAGAAACATCTTCTCGGCCGAACTACAATCTCTTCATCACATCACAAATCCAATGGCATGCCATTTGTATCAAATCTAGTCCGACAAGTTAATAGGGTATTATTTTACTTTTTCTAATTTCAATTTAATTTACACAAAAATTTTCAATACTCATTCAATTCAAATATCTATTATCTTAATTCATATACAAATTAATTTTCACACAAGTGTATACCATCAACACCATACAATTGTCACCATTTATTTATTTTTCAATCAATACACTTTTCAAATAATCACATACTTACCTCAAGTCTTACTTACCATACATAACAATTAAAATTTCAGCAATCAATAATAATTAAAATTTGAATTATAGTAATACACACCGTAATTCTCCCGTTTTAGTCCTCGATGACTTTCTCCTTTCCTTTCAATGCTGATGCTTCAGGTTCTTTGTTGGCTACGAAAATAATAGTAATTTACATTATTATTTACAGCACTAATTATAATAAATAATTAAATTTCTAAACAACTCCTACCTTATTCCCAATTTAATCCTAACTAAACTTAATTATTTTCTTAATCCAATTCACTCTCTTTTCTATTAAAATTTTGTCTAAACTTATATTTAACTATAAAATTTCCAGCATATTTCCCTAATTTCAAAATTTCTTCAATTTAGTCCCTACAACATAAAACTTATAGCCTTGTTTACAATTTAATCCCTTAATCAATTCTAACTTAGAATTCATTCAATTAAATCCCTAATTCCATAATTTTTCCAACATGAACCCTACTTGGAAACATATGAACTCTTGAACTATCAACTTAATTTCATCAAAATCTTGTTTCAAAGCTCCTAAAACATCAAAATTAAGAGAAAAGGACTTAATTAACTTACCTTTTAAAGCTTCAAACCTTAAAACCTAGTTTTTTCTTTGCCTTTTCTTTCTTTCTTTTTCTTTCCCTGTTTCGAAATGCTTCTGTTCTGTTTCTTCTTTGTTTCTTTTGTCTTTCTTTTATTCTTTTATTATTTCATTTATTTTACTTATTTATTTTATCATTTAACTAATATATATTATTATTAATTTAATAACAATATAATTAACACATTTGTATACATGTATCTTTGTACATTTGTACACTATTATTACCATCCATTTGTCTTTCTTTTATTTATTTAACAAATAAAAATCTTATAATATTAATATTTAATTAATAAATATCTTTAACTTAAAATTTAAGTAAATACATAATTATAATACAAATGTATATATTCATATCATTACAAATGTCATTATTTAATTTGTTTTTCATACCAAAATCTTATAATTTAATTATTTAATTAACAAATATCTTTATACTTAAATTATAAGTAATTAAATATTTAAATTACAAATGTACCCATACAATTCTTACACATGTATATTTTATTACCATACAATTATCTTCTATTTAATTTATTTATAATATATTATCAATTAAATAATCATAACAATTTAATATAAAAACATAATAATAATCATTATAATATATAAAACCTAAAAAAATCTTTGATTTTATTTCACCAATATGCCACCTCATTTGTAGTCAATGGCTTAATTGCCATTTTAATCCTTTTATTTTCTATTGCTTTATAATTAAACTTTTACCCTTTATTCAATTTAATCCTTTTTATTACTTACTCTAAATTAAGCTAAATTCACTTAATTAGATCCTAATTAGACACACTACTAGGCTCATAAATATTTTTAATAATTATTTTCGAACTTATTTCACTAAGGCGGAAGCCCTATAACTCACTTTTCCGGTGCCCGTGAATTTCAGGTCATTACAATATCTATGGAGATAGTAATGGATTTCAAGATTGTGTATTCACAGTGGAACATGATGGATGGTGGAGTAAAGCATGCCAACTATAGATCAATGGTGGGTTTGGCAATATCCACCTCAACTCACTCCATTTTCATCCCTGCTTATTAGATGTTTATTAAAATTTTATTGACTATTCATTAAAACAATTATAATGACTTAAATTATTTCTTTACTAATTAAAAATTAATTAAAACCTTATTTAAAAAAATCATAAACCTTTTTTATATCAAAAGATAGATCATAAAATTAAATTTAATGTTCTATTAATGTTGAGGCTAAGCCTTTATTGTATTAATGGAGCTTGTTCTTTACCATCTACGATGAATGTTTGTTATATTTTTTTCTCTGAATTATATGGTTCCATTTATTGAATGAATTATTAAATTTACCTTTCAAAAAAACAACAACTCAAATTTTTCGTTAATAAGGTTTTTTATCAATATCTTTTACTCAAGAGATAAAATAAGTATAGATTTTAGTTTTCTATAACTACAATTAAAAATAAAAATTTGTAATAAGATTCTTGAAAATATTTAAATTTACTAAAATTTTCAAAAAATAAAGATGGTTGTATTAGATATAGATTGTTTTAAGTTAAATTATAGCTGCAACCCATTTACTATGTTTAAATTTAAGATTTAATATCTACACTTTAATTTGACATAATTTAAGTTATCTAATTTTAAAGTATTACAAGTTAGTCTAAATAGTTGACACCCTTAAATGTTCCGGTAAGAATGTTGAGACAATTTTTTCTTTGAAACACACCTTCTAACTTATCATGCCGTGATAGATTTTGTACGTTAGAAAAGTGTTTTAAAGAAAAACTTATTAACCTTTTAACCAAACTAGTCAAGGATAATTACTATTTGATTTACCAATATTATTGTAAAAGTAGATAATTAAATCAAATCAAATTGATATATATATTGATTAAATTTCAAGTATGATCATAGTAAAAGGATCAAAATTAAAATTTGACCATTTATCTTATAAAGATAAAAACGAAAAAGAAAAAGTAATTGACACGAGTCATGTATGAAGGAGTTAGGGTCTTAATAAATTATATATGTTATGTTGAGATTATATTCTTTTGGCTTAATGATAAATTTGACCACTAACATTTACATGTTTTATTAAAATGACCCTAATTGTATTTTTGAGCATTTTTGGCAATCAACCTTTGTTCTTCTTTTTTTTTATTCAAATTACTTTTTTAACAAATTTGATGAAAGTACTGTTAAAAATTTAACGGGATTATGTGGAATATTTTTAATGAGATGTAATTTATTACTTAGATAACTCACTAAAATAATTAGATATAGAAAATAATAAAGTAAATAAACAATTCACGAAGTTAGAAAATCACTCTTAATTTAAAGAAAATGAACATAATTATCTGAAAAAGTTTCAAAAGTTTCAAAATAAACGCACACGTTCAATATTTTTATTTGATTTATTAATTTTTTAAATCTCTCAAGAAACAAATGTATGCATTCATTTTGAAACTTTTTTAAATTATTATGTTTATTTTTTAAATTAAGAATTATTTTTTAATTTCATGTATGATTTATTTATTTTATTCTTTTTACATGTAATTATCTTGTTGAGGTACATAAGTAACAAATAAAATTTCATTAAAATATTTCACATCATCCTATTAATTTTTTAACGGTATTTTCATCAAATCATAAAAAAGCAATTTGAAAAAAAGCTCAAAAATACAATTAGAACCATTTTGACAAAATATATAAATGTTAATAGCCAAATTTATCATTAAGCATATTCTTTATTATGTTAAAATTATCAAATACATAGTGGTCAGAGGCAAATCACCCCCCAAATTCCTTCAAAATTTCATTTATAAGCTTTACATTATTACTTAAATTTTGGTAAAATTATGCTTCAGTCCTTCTAAATTTGTATTTTAATATTCTTTTGTAGATTTATAATTTTGATATGACAAATTTAGTAACACTGTCAATTTAAATGTCATTCATTTTACTAAAATAAATTATTTGTATTTCCTTTATAGTAATTATTCAAAAACAAATAAAAATGTAAATAGTTATAATATCTAATACAAGTTTTGTATTTTGCGTTTCTCAGTGCACATTTTTCTTTTGTATATGAAATAAATTTATGCAAGTTTTAAGCAAAAATGTGTACCCAAATTATGAAATTTTTCTTATTTAAGTATCTATTTTTTTGTCAAAATAGGTACCTAGAGTTTTATTCTATTGCACATTTAAGTTCAAAGATTACTCCCGTTAAGAAAAATTTATTTTAGTAAAATAAATTTTTCTTAACGGCATTAAAAACATAAATAAAAATATTTTCTATTTATATGTATTTCTTTTATATTTGCTTTTCTTTTATATTTCTTCCTTCTTCCATCTTTCCTCTCACCTCTCCTTAAAAATCTAACGGCCCATTTAGGAGCGAAGAGAAAAAAAAATTTTAAGGGCCAAAATTAAATTATAATTTTAATAATTTATATATTTATAATTTTAAAAGATTAAATCAAATTTTTATCATTTTTAAGATGGCCAAAGTATAATTTTTTTATTAATTTAAAATTTTAAAAATTTTGAAGGGCCTAAATAAAAATTTTTTATTTTTCTCAATTAAAACACAATGATATTATAAAGTGTAACGTAACATTAATAATGATGTTAAATATTAAATATTTTATTTTATTATATTTAAATAATATATTGATATTTAAATTTAAATATTTTCAAATTAAGTTATTTGTTGTCAGATCAAACAAAATTTAATTTGTTCAAAATCCGAATTAGTCCATAAGACATTTGAAACCTGGCCCTAAAATGAACATATTGTTTCTATATTTTTAGAAATAAATTTTAATTAAAATTAAATAAGATATAATTTTTAAGCCTTTTGCAACATTTTTAAAATATTAAAATTATATACACACTCTTCGGCCCCATTGAATGCTCCTTTGATAAACCAAATGCAACGACCAATCGTTGTCCGACAAGCTACAAATTCAAAGACTTGTTTATATAGTTATAAAAGTAAAATTCAAGGAAAGTACCACATTATGCAATGTGGTACAACTGCATCTTGTATTTTGGTCTCAACCTTTTTTTTTTTTAATAATTGAGGAAAAGGTACATACATTTAAAAATAAAAAGTAAAATGATGATTTTATGATAGTTAAAAAATAAATATAATTTTTATGAATAAATTTAATTAAATTTTATGACAATTTGTCTAAAACAAGTTAAATTTTATGATATTAATTTGGCATAATGAGTTTTTGACCTTCAAATTTTATAAAAAATTATTTTAGTTTTTATTTAATTTTTGTATTTTTAGCCATCAAATTTATATTTATGGTCAAATCACTTAAAAATAGATGAAAAAAGTTAATATTAGTTAACTTTATTGATGTGAGATGAATGTGAATATTATGTCAACATTTAATTAATGTTAGTTAACTTTGCTAATAAATGAAAATGGTAGTGTGTCATTCATATGACTTTCCTGTATATATTCATCAGCAAAGTAAAATATTTTTTTTAACTTCTTTATTTATTTTAGGGTGATTTTATAAGAAAATAATTAAATCGGATTGGGCTAAAACTTAAAAGCAATTATTAGAGTTTTTTAAACAAGAAAGAAAATTTCTTCAATATACTAAAAAGAATGGAAATTGGTAGCTATGTGAGCAATACTTTTACCGAAAAGGTCATGGTTTTGATTTTGTATATTATAAAAGAAAAAGAAAGAGAAAAGAAAATTTTGATTCACATTTGCTTCCCTCGAAAGCATAAATTCCCAAAGATACACACAAGGCCAGATGTCTCCACTGTATAGTCAGTAACGCCCCTGCCATTTCCTTTTCTATGCTATTTATGTCATGCACTTCGCTATCTGCTCTTCCTATTTTTCGTATTTAAATACCACCAATTTCCCCCCCTTCATTACCCTTCTCTTCAATCTGTCTCTGTTTTCCCTTATTTTCCTCTGCTTTCTTTCCTCCTTTCAAAAGAAAAGAAGAAACCATGGTTGTGCATTCACAGTCTGCAGCATTAGACCATTGCTCTTTGATCAAAACATGCAAGCCTACCACCAGTGTTTTCAAAGGAATCCCAGTGGTAGACTTGAGGGACCCTGAAGCAAAGAACCTCATAGTTAAGGCTTGTGAGGAATATGGCTTCTTTAAGCTAGTCAATCATGGTGTTCCAATGGAATTCTTCACCAGATTAGAAGCTGAAGCTCTCAAGTTCTTCAATCTCCCCCAGTCTGACAAAGACAAAGCCGGCCCTCCTGATCCTTTTGGCTATGGTTTCAAGAAAATTGGCTCTAATGGCGATGTGGGATGGGTTGAATACCTCCTCCTTAACACCAATCCTCAAATCACTTCCCTCAAATCCCTCACTGTTTTCCGAGAAACCCCTGAAATTTTTCGGTAATATGATCTCTTTTTACTGTTTTAGAAGATTGCAGATGGACTGATTCTGCCTTTTTTTTTTCTTTTTTTCTTTTTTGTAATGAAGCAGCTCTGCTGTGAACGACTATATCCAAGCAGTGAAGAGAATGACATTTGAAGTGGTGGAATTACTGGCGGATGGTCTGAAAATAGAGCCGAGGGATGCGTTAAGTAGGCTATTGAGAGACGAGAAGAGTGACTCGTGTTTCAGGCTAAACCACTATCCACCATGCCCGGAGCTACAAGCATTGGGTGGTAGAAACCTGATAGGGTTCGGGGAGCATACAGACCCGCAGATAATATCTGTCCTAAGATCAAACAACACATCTGGCCTGCAAATCTGTCTCAGAGATAAGACTTGGGTTTCAGTCCCACCTGATCAGACCTCCTTTTTTATCAATGTTGGTGATGCCTTGCAGGTATACACTATATAATGTCAACATTCTTCTTTCATCTAATTATTATTTCGGTCCCTCTACTTTTATAGTGTCATTCTCAGTCCAAATCACTAACACCCTATTAACTAAAGTATAAGGACTAAATGTTAAATCTGAGTATAGTAGGAGGATCTGAAATGAAATTTGACCTCCTTTTTCTAGTAAAGAAAGAGAAAATATCAAAACTGGGTTTGGATTTTGGATGATGTTTACATATATAAAGAAAATTTTACCTTTCCATATCTATCACTATTCTTAATGAGCTCTCTCTGTCTTCCCTTTTATGCCTTGTTTGAAAAGAATACCCTTAATTTAGCCTCATATGTGGCGTCACTGCCACTTTCTAGTCTCCTACTTTATTCTATTGTTTCATGTAATCATATTTAGGAATTAATATTCAATAAATCCGATTCTTTTAGGTAATGACAAATGGGAGATTAAGAAGTGTGAGGCACAGAGTGTTGGCAGAATCAATGAGATCAAGGGTATCAATGATCTATTTTGGAGGGCCACCTTTAAGTGAAAAGATAGCACCTTTAGCTTCATTAATGGCGAAAGGAGAAGAGAGCTTGTACGAGGAGTTCACATGGTGGGAATACAAGACTTCTGCATACAAATCAAGGTTGGGTGATTATAGGCTAGGCCTCTTTGAGAAAAAAACTGGTGGTGCTGCAGGCCAATGATTCGAATATAAAATTTCCTCCATTTTTAGTCAAACAGGTGCTATAAAAATGTTGACTCTACTTTCTATAGGTGGAAATGACATAGGTTGTAGCTATGTGAAATCCTATGTGTGACCCATATTAATGTACTGAATGTGTTTGATTCTCGTCAATTTACTTTTGGGAATTTCAAGACTATTTTTATAATATTTCACTTATAAATCACGTTCACAAACAAGGACGTTGTCCAAATAAAATATTTATTGCATATACATTTAATTTATCAAAATAGACCACGTTACTATTTCATTTACAAAATTGAATACACATTATTTCTTTTTATATAAAAATCATCAAGTTCCAATATTCTTATTTTCACCCATCATCCACATAAACTAAGATATAATTATTAATTTTTAAAGTTTCTTACTTCAACTTGACATTTTTCTTAATTTGGTACTTAAATTTTGGGGTCTAATTTGGTATCTAAATTTAATATTTTTTTCTTAATTTGGTATTTAAGCTTTTTTAGGTTCAATTTGGTACCTAAATTTATTAAATGTTATACAAATTATGTATAATACTAATGGTGTTAGATTTTTTTTTGTTATGCTACAAAAATATTGTCGATGTTAAAGAAATTTCGTGTTAAAAAATAGATATTGAGCTTTACTTAACAATTAATATTAAATAAGAAAAATATTTTAAAACCTCAAATTAAATTCATTTTCAATTTGATTTGCTTTTATTCAAATTGATTTAAAGGTTCTTTTAATACAGATTTGTATCTTTATTCACCAAAAATTTCTAAAATTCCTCCATATTGAATACCTATAAAAGCTAAAGAATACTGCGGAATTCTTTCAGAGACACAATGAATTTTTCACTCTAAAAAATTATTTTCTTTTTCTCTCCAAATTTTTAAACGATTCAGTGATAAAATAATACAAGGTTTGTTCGTTGATCACTGCAAAGGTACTACTACAGCGATTATTTTGTTGTTGTATCCTGGGAGACAGACGACTAATGTTTCTCCAAGTACCATAGGAGCGGCTGAATTTGTATTAAGAAAACTATGAAACTCGATTCTCTTATTCGATTTCTGGTTTTTCAAGATCTTGTTTATTTATATGTTTTTCATATTTGATGTTTTAAATAAATTTATTTATTTTATTTTGTTTAGATTTGGCATTTTACATAAATATAAATATTTGTTTATTTTATCAAATCTTGTATTTAATATAAATATTTATATATTTATATTTGTTCGCTAACGTGTTTTTTCCAACACCAAATTAAGAAAAAAAGTTAAGTTCTGGTACCAAATTAGACCACCCAAAAGTTTATGTGCCAAATTAAGAAAAAATGTCAAATTTAGATGCCAAATTAGGAAAAAAGTGTCAAGTTTGAGAATCAAATTGGACCAAAACAAATTAAATACCAAATTAGAAAAATGTCAAGTTTAGATACCAAATATTATATTAAACCTTTTTTAAAATTCAAAAATTATGGCAGATGATTAAAATGCTTAAATTACACCTTAATTACATTATTTTATATTCAAGAAAGTCCAAAAGATAAAATTTATGGAGCAATTGACAATTATCATAAATTCTAAATGAACTATAGATGGCCTCAAACTTTTTTTTTTTAAGTAAAAAAAGGGGAAACATACGCTATTTGTCCTTTTTACAATAAAACTTGAGACTCTGATTAAATTTAACAAATGTCTAATAAATATTTTAGAATTTTAAGAAAAAATTTGAGGGACCCAAGACCCTGAGTATTATTAATGTAGCTACATTCCTCCTTAAAATGGTTTAGAAAACGCTTTTGTTGTTTGGCGGATATAGAAGAACATAAATATTTACACCTTTAATGAGATATCATGGAGTGTAAAGGAGATTGTCAAAATTTTGCATAAGTTTGCAAGGGAGGCATTACTGTGAGATCTACATCGAGAGCAGAGATGGTGGAAACAAAAAACTGAATCTAAATAAGATATGATGGAGCTGTTAAATTCAACACAAGTTATGTTGTGACGGGTGGCACATTGAGAACTCATAATGAAAATTAGATATTTGAATACAATCGCAATTTGGGAAAATGTTTTGTTTTTTAAGCTGAATTGTGAGGCATATTCGGTGGTGTGACTCTAGCACAAAGAAGACAGTATGATAGAATTTTAATGCAGACAAATAATATAAAAGTCATTGAATCTATCAAAGAATCTCTTTTGAAGGGATTAAATTATGCGTTAATCAAATATATCTTACAATTTTTACAAAATGAAAAAATTTGATCTGAATATGTTCCTAAAAAAAAAAGATATAAGTTAATAGTATCACCAAACTGACTTTTAGGAGGAGGGCTTAAGTTACATGAAACCTCTCCTCTGATATTTTTCTAGTATTTTGTAATGTTGTTCTTTATTTTATTTTATTTTTAAATAGAAAAGGCTTTAACTCATTGCAATTATTTTTACTTAAAATGTTAAAAGGATGGAGAAAGCAAAAAGGATGACTAGAAGTCTTATCAATGCCTTTTATTTTCATAATTGTATAAATATAAGTCTTATCAATGTCAATGTCCTTTTATTTCCACAATTATTCAAAGATTTGCTGCTCAATTATGATATTGCTGTGATGAGACATATCCACTTAATTTAGCCTCATTAATTTACACCCTATAAATCATCATTCCACACTGACTACCTGTGTTATGACAGGTAAAAGTACCATTTTTGTCCATCCTAATTCCAATATTAAACAAATTGATTCTTCTCGAGTTTCAAAAAGATTACAAAAATTTAATTTTCATCAATTTTGAATTTCAACAATAAAAAATAATTAAATTTTAATTTTAATGTTTTTTTGTCAATTGTATTTTTTTATTGGCATAGTAACGAATTTAGTCGGTAATACTTACTTATTCTATTAACACTTACTTAAAAAAAATTAAGATTGAGGGTTAAATTGGTTAATATATCGATTAAATTTATGTACAATTCACGAGAAACATAAATTTTATGATTAATTATTCTTAATTACACACTTTTGAAATTGATAAAGGTTGAATTGCTCTAATTTTTTTAGAGGAGCCCATTTGCTCAATATCAAAATTGAGAGGAACATAAGATGTCTTTTTACTATTACAAAAAATAAAGCGAGACTGCTTTATGAATACTCTTTATTTTTCAGTTTATTTCATGATTTTTGGAATCGAACTAGTGGTCGAACTAGTTAGACTATTAATTTTGATTCAATCAGTCTAATCTCACTCGATTTCAATTAAATAAATTACTAAAAATTATAAAAATAAAAAGATATAAAAATTATTTAAAAACTATAAACTTGTTAGCTCAACTAAATTTTTTTTGTCATAATTCTCTTTCTTATTTAAGATTGGTGTACCGACCAGTCTAATCCAATTTTAACAATTAATATTTATCTAAGATTTTAATATCTATATTATTATTAAAATTGAAATTTCATTGTTTTATTATAATTTAACATAATTTATATATATATTTTAAAATCTACTAGTAAAATGATTTTATAGCCTTAAACATTTGATTAATGATTGATTGAAATTTCTACATTGTTGTAATTATGTGATAAAAAGTCCACAGCATCCCTTTAACCATAATAACTAACCCTTGTATAATGGAATAATGATTTTAGCTGTTTGTTAATTGGATTATGGAAAAGTACCCAACTTATATTGTAGTATGAGTATCGTAGGATGAAATGTGGGTTCAACGCTCCAATTTTGTCTATAAAAGAGGGATACAGAAGAAAGGTATCGGCTCAAAAAGTTCCATTAAAGCTGGGGGGTTAGAGTCGGACCATATAGAACAGATCTTTCAAGGGATTTGGGACCGACTGTTGGTCGATGGAAATTCAAAGCTAATACCCCAAATAAATGGTAGTGAGTAATAATAATAGTGGCTATGGTCCTTAGGAACAATATTTAGGACCACAGTTTTCGTTATGTAATGAATACTATAAGCTGCCCCTTCCCGATGCCATCCAATATCTTACCGCGTGTCGAAATTTTATTATGTGTCCAATACTCATGTCTATAGCTTTTGCCTTTTAGACTATAGAGAGGATTCTCCAATATTTTTAATACTCTTCCTTTTAATTCATTTGCCCTTTTCACTTCAATCAAATATTTTTTAAATAAATTTATAAATATTATTTATCCAACAACAAAAAAATATAAGAAATTCCCATGTAAACAAAAGCTATATAGTAAAAACACTTTATACTCTAAACAATCTCAACACTTTTTAGTTGCATTCAAAAACTAAGGGTACGTTTGTTTGTCAGTAAAATATTTTCCGAAAAATAATTTCTGGAAAATGATTTATTTTTCTAGAAATGATTTATTTTTCTAGTGTTTGGATGAATCTGTATAAAATATTTTCTGTTATTTGGCAAATTACCTAAAAATATTTTCCGAAAAAGCTATTTTTACATATATTAATAAATTTATATTTTAAATTATTTTTAAATATATTGCAATAATTTATTTATAAATAAATAAATCAAATTAAATATATAATAATACTCAATTATTAAGCTAGAATATACATTAAATTAAACAAATATATATTTAAGAAATTATTATCTTTTCATGAAGATATCTGGTTTTCTTGGCATACATACTGAATTAGTAATGGGAGGTTTCAAAGATATAAACTTAGATTTTTGTTTTATTTGAGCTTGCCACATACACTCCTAAGTTGAATATATCTTTTATCTTGGTTTTACGATTCATAAAGATTATAATCTTTTTGAGATTTGTAATTGTCCCTCTTAACAATATTGTTTCGCATTTTAAACCCGAAATTTTTCTTAAAAGTATAATATAACTTACCATTACACTCAATATTTGTTGATATTACCTTTTAACCAAAGTATCAGTGTATTAGTATAATAAACTATATACTGAACCAGCATAAAATGAATATCCATCAAAAGGCTTCTCCAACTCTCCCCTTTCTCTAGGCCAATGACATCTATTATATATATATCCCTTAAATATGGTAAACAACAACAGAAGAATATTTCAAGATACAGTACATGAGGCTTTGGTAATGTAAGTTAACCAACAAGATTTGATCATCTCTTTAACTTGTCAATTATAAAAGTTATGTTACTCTGAGCTTCTATTAGAAATTTTCCATTTTCTTTTCATTTCTTGTCTCTGATGTTTGTAAAAACTGAGTTTCTTGAGAACTTGCCATTGATTACTTAAAAATCAAGTCTCTTTTGTAGGCAATAGACTCTTTAGTTGTTGACTGTTATGTTTAAGGAAATATAGAACTTGACATTATAATGACACACAAGCATAAACACTACATGAACCAACCTAACTAGCCAACCATAAATAGAGCAGCTGTGGTCATTCCCCCTAAAAGCTTCATTATTGTCAAAAGAAATCAGTAATGATCTATCATTTCTCATGTAAAAGAAAAAGGATCCAAGTCCAAACGACTAGCCAACAAGAAAACAGAAAAAAAACCAGCATTTTAGTCTATGTATACACTTTTTTTTTTGCTCAGTCAATTGATTACATGTAATATCCCGAAATAGGGCCTAAACGGAACAGTGGTTACGAAACCACAAATCTGAGGTAAAAAAAATTTATCTTATTATTATTTTGAGGTTCATGATATGATTGCATGATTGTGTGAAAATTTCGTGATGAAATTCTATGCATAAAGTGCTTAAGTTGAGATTAGGGACTAAATTGAATAATTTGCAAAACTTGCATTCTAGAAGTTTTTAGTATGAAATTGCTTTGGAATATTAATTAGGAGGGTTTAAATAAGAATTTGACCAATTTCTAAGTTCATGGACAAAATAGGACATGGATGAAATTTTTGAAAGTTTAATAAGGAAGGGTATTTTGGTCATTTGGATATTAAATGAAATAAAAAGGGAAAAATAACACAAAATTCATCATCTTCTTCATTAGCACAAAATTTCAAGGGTTATCCATAGCTAGGGTTTGTTTCAAGCTTTCAAGCTCCATAGTAAGTGATTCCAAGCCCCGTTTTTAATGTTCTTTACGTTTTCGTAGTCCCAGTAGCTCGATAAAGCTTATGCTAGCAATAATTTAAGTTAGGGTTCATATTTGGAAAAATACCCATAGGTGAAAAGTGTTTATTTTGATGTTTTATGATAGAATATGAGGTTTTAAATTATGTTAGACAACTTGTGCTACTCGGTTTTAAGTGAAAACGAGTAAAAGGGCTTAATCGGTAAAAATACCTAATAGTCATAAGTACATGTTAGAGTGTGAATTTGATGTTGTCATAGAAGGGAAAAATGATTAGCATGTCATAAAACATAAGAAAATAGGATGAAGTTTAAATTACGAGCCTTGGGGCAAAAGTGCAAATATGTGAAAGTTTAGGGGTAAAAATGTAATTTTGCCAAAGTTTGGGTCAAGGAATGTTTTGATAAATGTGAATATTAAATAAGTTAAATTTGCCATTATAGATCAAGAAGAGCGAAATTCGGGAGTAGATCGGGGAAAAGAAAAAGTAAAGGACTAAATTGTAAAGTTTAGTCACATTTTGTATCGAGGTAAGTTTACAGCAAATAAATGCAATATTATTTTATTTTACATTATTATTGTCAATTTCCAGCATTTATATACTTATTTTTTTGAGAATATTTAAAGTTGAATTAAAGGCGAAGTGACAGAGAAAAAGCATTAGGAAGCCCTGTTTGAACCTTAGGAATGTTAGGATATTGGGGTTGACAGGACAAGACAGGATAGAAATGAGCCATGTAAGTCCATATCAGATATATGGCTTTGGAGACAGGAATGAGCCATGTAAGCCCATATTAGATATATATATGGCATTGGAGACAGGGATAATTCATGTAAGTCCATGTCGAAGACATGGCATTGGCAGGATATTGATAGACAGAAACGACCCTAGTATCCTTAGTATTCTGAGTGGTTCAACGGGTCATTGTACACGTTAAATTACAGTGAATTATCAACAAAAAGGGAAGGTAGATTATATTTATGAATAGTGAAAGGTCAGGTAAGAAAGAAGGTAAGTGAGTAAAAAAGAAGGTAGAAAATGAGAATGTAAAGAAAGTTTATGAGGCTAGGTGACATTATGTATATTTATTCATTATGTTAAATGTTGTAATTTATTTGCTTGTAAGCTTACTAAGCCTAGTGCTTACTCTCTTTATTTTCTTTTTCTTATAGTTTTTATCAAGCCACTCGGGAATCGAAGGAAACGTCGGAGACCCGATCACACTATCGAAGAAATCACATTGGTATAGTTAGACGTTTCGTTTTGTGTATGGCATGTATAGGAACTTGGTTTCTTTTGATATGATATGATCAACGAATGATGTGTAAATACTTGCTAGTGATTAGCTAATAGAGTGGCTGATGATATACATGTTTAATAGTATGTATGATTAAGTAGTAACTATCACATGAAAACTATGAAAAATGTGAAAGTAACTTAAAAACGGATTCAAGTATCAGAAATAATGTGATTTTGAAAAATCACAAGAAATTGTAGAGACATGGGTTGATGGTGAATAATATATGAAATTAAAGCTCGTTGTGTCTATTTTGATATGGAATAAGCAAAACAGTTAAAGGTTTTGTATTTTATAAGATATCTAAGTTTTGGTGAAATAGGGCCTGAGCGATTTCTGGATCCCCTATTCCAACTTTAGAAATTCACCATAAATTTTACAAAAATAATTATGTGGTGTACTTTATATGGTTAGAATCCTTATTTAATCTAGTTTTAATAGAAACAAACGATATAGTCATATGATTTTTTTACAGAGAGAAAAGTGGTTTGTAGTAAGTAGAGGCCAGTGCAGTCGAATTCTGAAACAGAGGTAACTTTAACTAATAAACTGTACTAATTGGATAAGTCAAAAATTCTAGAAAAAATTAGTAGATAGATAAATGAGTCTAGTTTCAGGAAATATTTACGGATCTTAATTTCAAGTTTTGAAACTCAAGAAATGAATTTTTAAGCAACCATGACGCAGAAAAATAGTTTATTCCAAAAATTAAAATAAGTGGTTTAGAGTTGTTTAAAAGGTAAGATAAGTTTAGTAAAACCTCAAGCTTGACTCCGGTGATGGTTTCGGGTGTGGGGGCGTTACATTTATTGGTATTAGAGCAGGTTTAGTCGGTTCTCGAAACAGTTAGTGTAACGGCCTAATTTTCAGTGGTGTCGGAAATGGTGATTTGAGATCACTAAATTCGACAAATAAGATTGAACAAGATAGTAATTTAATATTTATGAGTCAAGTAAGAATTTAGAAGAATTTGTGAAATGGTGAAATTAGTGAATTAAAAGAATTTATTAGGTCAAACGGGTCAAAAATGAGGTATCGAGACCTCAAAGTTGAAAATCGAGCTATAAATATTTTTATAAATATTTATGGAGTGTCATTGAGTTAGTATTAAAGTTTCGTTAGAAAATTTTAACGTTTGGATGGCTAATTAATTGAAAAGGATTAAATTGAAAATAGCACAAAATTTGTTAAATTGTGAGTAAATAGCTTAAGTATTTAAAAAGATGGATTTAAAGAGCAATTAGACCCAAAGGTTAATGGCTGGACGGTTTGGGTATGAAATAAGCAAGAAAACAATGTGAACAAGGGGCAAAATTGGAAATAGATAAAAGTTAATAGTTAAATAATGATGTAATTGAAAATCTAGACATTTTCTTCATAATTTCTCAGCCAAAACGCCATAGAAGGTCTGGAGAAAGCTGGTTTTTCATATTTTTACATCATGTGAGTCTAATTCTTGCTTTTTCTTGATAATTTTTATGTTTTTATGACTTTTACAATTAGGTCCACTTGTAGAATTCATTAGTTTTTGATTTTATGGGTGAAATTGGAAGTTACCCTGGATGGATAAGGAATTTTATGATGAATTATTATGAAATTTAAGTTCTAATTTCATATTAAGGTGGTTTTATTAAGTGATTTTGATAGGAAATGATATTTAGGACCTAATTGTGAAAAAGTTGTGAATTGAAGGTTGCTGTTGAAATTCAGAATATAAAAGGTTTTGAAATAGTTTATAATGATAAAATAAAGTGTTAATTGAGAAAATTAGTTCAATTGATGGGTGAATTGAGTAGGGACTAAATTGTGAAAACTGTAAATTTTGGGGTAAAAGTGCAATTTCGAAATTTGAACAGCATAAATTGTGAAGTGAAATAGAAATCAAATAAATGCTAATGAGTAGAAATATTTTATATTATAGATCAAGAATCCAAAGAAGAACGAGGAAAAGAAAAAGTTGCGAATAGTCCCAAAATTTCAATATCTTCTACAAATTAGCGGGTAAGTTCATATGGTTGAAATTAGATGTTTATTTGTGAATGATTGAAGTATATAATGTGTTATTATATACGAATTTGTTGTGGGATTGTGTAGATTTTGTTAATGAAAGAATAAATGTGGAAATGCAAATTAGGAAAAACGCAGGATTGAGTACGTTCGTATCGTGACGTGTGATGAATTGATGGATAAGACCATGGTTGTTCCATGGCAAAGTGTGAAATGTAGGTATGGTATCATCCATACTGAGTTGTGAAATGTAGGTATGGTATTATCCATACTGAGTACATGAAATGTAGGTATGGTATTATCAAATCCATCTTGAGTTAAGAAATGTAGGTATGGCATTTCCCATACCGAGTTAAAAAAATGTAGGTATGGTATTTCAATGAGGAAAACCATACTGAGTTGTGAATCGTGGCATTGAGCAACGACGTACTCAATTTCGTAAGCCGTTTCCTAATTTGATTATAAGAAATAAAAGAGAAGTGATCCAAATGAAAGAGATTGAGTAGTTATTCTTGTTGAGCTCAACTATGTGAATTATTATAACAATGGTTGTAAATCGCAGGAAACTTTAGTAAATGTTTTGGTATTGTTTGGAAATATTATGTTTGGTAAGCATTACTTTTAACCTATGAACTTACTAAGCTTCAATAAGCTTACTTGTGTGTGTTTAATATTTTTATGTAGATTGACTTGAAGTGAAGTGGGTAGATCGGATCAACACAACAAAGCACACTATCCGATCAATTCGGTAGCTTTTGTTTTATGTTTGAAGATTTATATGGCATGTATAGAGTTTGAATGAATTGAAGTAAAGATGTTATAAACTAGTTAACAATATTTGTACTAAAATAGTTTTCGTAAAGTAGCAGTAGTTTGACTTTGAAAAATCACTAAAAATAGTAGAAATGGAATTAAATAATGAATAAATTATGGAATCGAATCTCGATGAGTCTATTTTCATATGGAAGAAGCAAAACAGGTATATGAGCTATATTTTATGAGATGTTTAAATTTTTGTGAAATAGGGCCAGAGCAATTTCTGAATCCCCTGTTCTGACTTTGGAAATTCACCATAAATTTTACAAAGATAATTAGAAGTCATACTTTATATGTACAGATTTCTTATTGAGTCTAGTTTTATTAGAGACAAACAGAATAGTCATTGAAGCTCTGTACAGAGAGATATCTGATTCGTAATACACAAAGGTCAGAGTAGTCAAACCCTGAAACAGAGGAGATTTTAAATAATAAACTGTACTAATTGGCTTGACCAAAAATTCTAGAAAAAAATTGGTAAGTAGATATATGAGTATAAATTCAGAGAAAATTTACGGATTTGGATTTCGAGTTTTATAACTCGAGATATGAATTATTTAGAAACTATGACACAGTTGGACAACTTGTCTGGAAAGTGTGATATAAATTGTTTGAATTTGTTTAAGTGCTCAAATAAGTTTAGTAATGCCTCGTGCTCGACTCCGGCGACGGTCTCGGGTAAAGGGGGCGTTACAGTTAGTGTGAGTAAAAGTCTAGCTATACATGCCATACCTGTATTTTGATAGTGTGACGATTCCTGACGATTTTTAGATATTTTGTTTTATAGTAATGGATCCCGAGCGAGCTAGTGATGATGATGTAGAAAGTAATGCGCTTGCTCCCGCGGAAGGGGCAGCGCCATCTGAGAATAGGCCAGTAATAGTTAATCAGGGAGGAGTGACTCGAGAAGCTCTCTTCCAAGCTTTGAATGATTTGTTTGCCGAGTTCGTTAAATGCGAATCCGTGAGCTAGACCTCTACCCCTCATGATTCTTAGGCTACCTATGTAGCTCAAGCTCCCCGATCCACTGCAGTGATAAGAGAAAAGCCACCAGTTGATAGAATCAGGAAACAAGGCGAAAGAGTTCCGAGCAACAAAAGATATTGATGCGAAAAGAGCGAATTTTGGTTAGAAAATACTATCGAGTCTTTGACGAATTATCTTGTACACCGAGGAATGTATGAAATGTGTAGTATCACTTCTTAGAGACTCGACCTACTACTTGGTGGAAGACACTTGTATCGGTTGTACCAAAGGAGAGGTCACTTGGGATTTCTTTCAGGAGGAATTTCGTAAAAAATACATTAGTCAGAGGTTTATTGATCAGAAGAGAAAGGAATTCCTGGAATTGAAACAAGGTAATATGACAGTGACCGATTATGAGCGCGAATTTGTCAGGCTTAGTAAATATGCTCGAGAATGTGTGTCTACAGAGGCTATTATGTGTAAAAGGTTTGAGGATGGGTTAAATGATAATATCCGACTGTCAGTGGGTGTCCTAGAAATAAAAGAGTTCGTTATTTTAGTTGAGAGAGCCTGTAAGGCAGAGGAGCTGTTAAAAACAAAAGGCAAAGTTGAGACAGAGACACAAGATACAAAGAAGAGACAAATGAGCGAGTCATTCCGTGCTAAATCCAAAAGACCAAAGGAGTTTTCTACGGATCGAGTTTCTCACCGGGTATTCTAGTCGAATAGAGGCGTGATTTAAGGATTCAAGGCTCGAACACCTCATTGCGAGTGTAGGTAATGTTGGACGAGGTAGATCGAGGTGTTTACGGTGTGGTAGACTTTATTATGGTCCTTGTCGGACGGTGAAAATGTTTGTTATAAATGCGGTGCTCGGATCATTTTGTACGAGAATGTCCGAGGTGGCTAATCGAGAGATAACACAGTGCTAGATCCGAAATGCTTCTACTAGAGGCGGATCACCGAGGCAACCGGGAGTAGGAGCAAATGTGAGGTACCTCAAGAGATTTGGCTGTGAGACCAGATGTTAGAGCCCCTGCAAGGACTTATGCTATTCGTGCACGCGAAGAGGCATCCTTCCCCAATGTGATTACGGGTACATTTTCTCTACATGATATTAATGTCATTGCTTTGATTGATCTGGGTTCAACTCATTCATATGTTTGCAAGAAATTGATGTCTAGTACAAGTATGCCTATAGAATCTAAAGAATTTGTGATTAAAGTATCAAATCCATTAGGCAAGCATGTATTAGTAGATAAAGTATGTAGAAATTATCCTTTAATGATTAGAGGCTCTTGTTTTCCGTAGATCTCATGCTATTGCCATTTGATGAGTTTGATGTGATTCTTGGTATGGATTGGTTGACTACACATGATGTGATAGTGAATTGTGGAAAGAAATTCATTGAGTTGAAGTGTGAAAATGGTGAAATTCTTCGGGTTAATTCGGAAGAGTCGATAGTTTATTTCCATAATTTACATTACGTCGCTTTCGAAATGTTTGAGAAAAGGGTATGAAGCTTATCTTGCTTTTGTGTTAAACACTAAAGATCCAAAATTGAAAATTGAATCAGTGCCTGTGGTATGTGAGTTTTCCGATGTGTTTCCGGAAGAACTACCAGGTTTGCCTCCTGTTAGAGAAGTTGAGTTTGGTATTGAGTTGATTCCAGGTACCACGCCCATTTCTATTGCTCTTTATAGAATGGCTCCGTTGGAATTGAAAGAATTGTAAGCTCAGTTGTAGGAATTAACAGATAAAGGCTTTGTAAGACCCAGTAGTTCACCATGGGGTACACCAGTGCTATTTGTGAAAAAGAAAGACGGATCGATGAGATTGTGCATAGATTATCGGCAACTTAACAAAGTAACAGTAAAGAACAACTATCCATTGCCTAGAATTGATGATCTGTTTGATCAATTGAAGGGAGCTACTGTATTTTCCAAGATAGATTTGAGATCCAGATACTATCAGTTACGAGTTAAAGAGTCAAATGTCTTGAAGACTGCTTTCCGGACTAGGTATGGTCATTATGAGTTCCTTGTGATGCCATTTGGCTTGACTAGTGCTCCTGCCATTTTCATGGACTTAATGAACCGAATTTTTAGACCGTAATTGGATAAGTTTGTAGTTGTGTTCATTGATGATATCTTGATTTATTCTCATGATGAGACTGAGCATGCAGAGCATTTGAGAACAGTTTTACAGATTCTAAAAGATAATTAGTTATATGCCAAGTTCAGCAAAAGTGAGTTCTGGTTACGAGAAGTTGGTTTTCTTGGACATATTGTCTCAGGTGAAGGTATTAAGGTCGATCCGAGCAAGATTTCAGCCATTATTGATTGGAAGCCTCCTAGAAATGTATCAGAAGTTAGAAGTTTTCTTGGTCTTGCCGGATATTATAGGCGATTTGTAGACAGATTTTCCATGATAGCTACCCCGCTGACAAGATTGCTGCGAAAGGATGTCAAGTTTGAATGGACCAAGAAGTGTCAACAGAGTTTTGACAAGTTAAAAGCATTGTTGACTACAGCTCTTGTTTTAGTACAACCAGAACCAGGTAAGGAGTTTATGATTTACAGTGATGCGTCCATGAATGAACTTGGTTGTGTACTTATGCAGAGCATTTGGCTTGACTAATGCTCCTGCCATTTTCATGGACTTAATGAACCGAATTTTCAGACTGTACTTGGATAAGTTTGTAGTTGTGTTCATTGATGATATCTTGATTTATTCTCATGATGAGACTGAGCATGCAGAGCATTTAAGAACAGTTTTACAGATTCTAAAAGATAATTAGTTATATGCCGAGTTCAGCAAAAGTGAGTTCTGGTTACGAGAAGTTGGTTTTCTTGGACATATTGTCTCAGGTGAAGGTATTAAGGTCGATCCGAGCAAGATTTCAGCCATTATTGATTGGAAGCCTCCTAGAAATGTATCAGAAGTTAGAAGTTTTCTTGGTCTTGCCGGATATTATAGGCGATTTGTAGACGGATTTTCCATGATAGCTACCCCGCTGAAAAGATTGCTGCGAAAGGATGTCAAGTTTGAATGGACCAATAAGTGTCAACAAAGTTTTGACAAGTTAAAAGCATTGTTGACTACAGCTCTTGTTTTAGTACAACCAGAACCAGGTAAGGAGTTTATGATTTACAGTGATGCGTCCATGAATGAACTTGGTTGTGTACTTATGCAGGAAGGGAAGGTAATTGCTTATGCCTCTAGACAGCTAAAGCCACATGAGAAGAACTATCCGACACATGATTTAGAGCTAGCTGCCATTGTTTTTACGCTGAAGATTTGGAGACATCATTTGTACGGTGAGAAGTGCCACATATTCACTGATCACAAAAGTTTGAAATATTTGATGACTGTAATAGCCTGAATTTTCAGTGGTGTCGGAATAGTGATTCGAGATCACTAAATCCGACAAATGAGTAGAAAATATTAATAATTTAGTGAATATAAGTTAAGTGTGAAGTTAGGAAAATTTTGAAATAGCGAATAGTGTACTAGAAATAAAAAAAATTAAATTAGAATCGGAAACGAGATATCGAGAGTTTGAAAATTCTTAAACGAGCCATAAATATTTTTATAAATATTTGTGGAGTGTTAATAAGTTAGTATTAAAGTTTCACAAGAAATTTTAAAGTTTCGATAGTTAATTGAATAAAAAGGATTAAATTGTAACAAATGTAAAATTATGGGAAATGATTAAATAGCTTAAATGATAAAAGAAAGAGGGTTTAAAAGGCAAATAGACCCCAGGTCTATTTGGGCTGGACAACAAGG
Source organism: Gossypium arboreum (assembly GCF_025698485.1). NCBI lineage: Eukaryota > Viridiplantae > Streptophyta > Magnoliopsida > Malvales > Malvaceae > Gossypium > Gossypium arboreum. Next base: position 3,904,393 of record NC_069079.1, read on the forward strand.
TGCATGAAATCAGCAGGAAAATTGATGAATTAAGGGCAAAATTGGAATATTGCAAAATTTTACTTAATAAACTAGGACTAAAGTGGAATTATCTAGAATTCTCATTATTTTTCTGCATTCTCATCAGCAAAAACACCATAGAAGGGTTTTCTTAAGCTGGTTTTCATATTTTTACTGCAAGTAAGTTCAATTCTTGATTATTTCTTGAAATTTTGTGTTTTTATGACTTTTACAACTAGGTCCACTTGTTGAATTTATTAGTTTTGATTCTATGAAAGAAATTGAAAGTTGATATGAATATGTGCTGGAATTATATGATTATTTAGCATGGAATTAGAGTTTTAAATTGTTTATATGCTGATTTTATTGAAAGAATTGAATAGAAAGTGAATGTTTGGGATCTAAAGGTGAAAAAGTTTGAAGTTAGGGTTTTATGTGGAAATTATGAATTTAAATAATTGTGAAATAACTTATAATGTTAAGGTAAAGCATTAATTGGGAAGAATTAGCTTCATTGAGGGATTAATTGAGCAAGGACTGGATTGTATGAACTGTGAAATTTGGGGCAAAAATCGAAATCAACATTTGCACTAAAACAGTTTTGGACCGTAGCAGTAGTCTAACTTTGAAAAATCACCATAAATTGTAGAAATCGAATTAGAAGATGAAAAAAATATGAAATTAAAGCTTATTAAGCCTAGTTTCTCATAGAAGAAACGGTGTAAGTAACGGAATTGTAGATCATGAGATATAATAGATTTTGTGAGACAATGTCAGAATGATTTCGGGATCCCCTGTTCTGACTTTGAAAAATCATAAAAAATTGGATAAAAATAATTAGGGGCTTAAATTTATATTTTTAAAATCCTTAATGAGTTTATTTTCAATAGAAACAAACATGGAAATCATCCAAATTCTGTACAAAGAGATAATTAATTTTTAGTGAAGAAGGGTCGGAATTGTCAGACAGCAGAACAGGGGTGACTTTAAAGAATAAACTGTACTTATTGGCTAAACCAAAATTCTAAAAATTTTATGATAAGAAGATATATGAGTCTAGTTTCAGATAAAATTAGCGGATCCTAATTTGGAGTTCTGTAGCTAAAGATAAAAATAATATAGTGACTATGACACCGATGGACAACATTGGAAAATACATAAGTAAACAATTAAATTATAGATAATATTACTTATAAGCGGGTTGAAGATGAAGTCAATACTGATAAATGAATGATTTTACAATGATAGATCGAGAACCCGAAGCAAGTCGAGGAAAAGAAAAAGTAGCTGATTAGTCCACGAATTTTCACAAATTTTACAAATCAACCCGTAAGTTCATAGGGTTGAAGTTTAATGATTATATGTTAATTTTATGAATTATATAATGTATGATGAAATATATTTATTGATGAATAGAAAATAAAATAACAACTTGAAAATCGAATAAATGATCAAATTGAGTGGAATGTCGGATTTGAGTACTTACGATCGGTGACAAGTGATAAGTGGTAGCCTCACTACACTTATCGATCGATGATAAGTGACAAATGATAAGTGGTAGCTTAGCTACTCTTATCGATCAATGACAAGTGATAAGTGATAAGTGGTAGCTTTAGCTGCACTTATCGATCGATGACAAGTGATAAATGTGATCGATGTAAGGCCGTGACGGGACTATGATTTTAAAAAGTGATAAGTGATCATATGCAAGCCCATAGTTATACTATGGCAAAGTGAAAGTGAAGTACTCAATTTTTCCTTTACCATTCCCTAATTTGGTTAAAGAATGATATATGACAAATGGGCCCAAAAGAATTAATGGAAATGGATAAGTGGTAGTGAGTTTATATAGGGAACTCACCAATGACTGTGATTGACAGGTGAACTTAATAATTGTGTATATAGTATAAGTGTATAAATATTTGGTAAGATTTATGTTTTATGCCTATGAACTTACTAAGCTTTTATAAGCTTATTTGAATGTATTCAATGTCTCTTGTAGATTGACGTAGAAGTATACGGAGGATCGGATCAACACAGAGGATCACACTATCCAGATTATCTCCGGTAGCTTTTGTAAATTTCCTTTTTGATTTATATGGCATGTATAAGGCTTGGTGATTATATAAATATTAAGACTTGTTTAATGAATATACATTAAAGTAAAGAATGATGAGTAAGTTAAATAGTATAATTATAATAGAAGTATAATTTTGTATTAAATTGATTGAAATGAATTGGTTGGTTGGATTGGTCTCGGTTTTAAAAATTGCAGGGAAGGTTAGATATTTATAAAGGGGTTATATTGAGCAAAAAAAAAAAACTTTGGGATTTTGCGAAAAATCCCTATGGTTTCGATTTAATTCTAGTCTAGTCTCGAAGTATGTTTTGGGCTTTGGAGGCCCATCTAAAGGACACCATGACATGTTTTAGTAAATAAATAGTATTTAACTCGTATTAACGGAAAATTAATTCGGTAAACTCCGGTAATGCCTCCTACCCTATTCTGGCGATGAATACGGGTAAGGGGTGTTACATTTAGTGGTATCAGAGCCCGGTTTAGTCGGTTCTCGGAACATGTGTTATGTGTAAAGTGTTTAGAAATACATACCATATAAATCTGTGATAGTGTGATGTGTATGATCTGATCTAATCTTTGTCATTTTTATAGATACTCTCTGATTATAAAGATGTCAGATAGACTTGAACGTACTGAACAGGAGGAAGCTAACAGTAGGGTGCAGACTCCAGAACAAGGAACAAGTAGTGATATTCCAATCTCAATGATGCGAGAGCGAGAACTTAAAAATATGATTTATAGAGTTATGAATCAGTGGTATAAGGAGGTGATACAAGAAAGAAGTCAGTCTCAACCACCTCCTCCCCCTACTTCACCACCTATGGTACCTCCGGTTGCTCCTCCACCTCCTTCAATAATTGAAACTAGTAAACGTTTTCCGATCGAAAAGCTTAGAAAGTTTGGAGCTGAGGCATTTCGAGGGAGATCAGATGATGACCCTGTAAAAGCTGAGTATTGGCTACAAAGTTTGGTAAGAATTTTTAAACAGATGACTTGTTCTCCGGAAGATTATCTACGATGTGCCGTTTCATTGTTAAAGAAGAAGCATATAATTGGTGGGAAGCTGTGGAAGTCGTAGTACTGCAGAAAAGCTTACTTGGGAATTTTTCGAGCGAGTTTAAAAAGAAATATGTGGGAAAAGATATCTAGATAAGAAAAGAGAGAATTTCTTGATCTACGGCAGGAAATAAGTCGATGGTCGAATCTGAAGAGAATTTGTCTACCTCAAAAAATATGCTCGAGACATTGTACCTACCGAAGAAGAAATGTGTATCAGATTTGAAGAAGGGTTAAATGATGAGATTAGAATGATGATTGGGGCCAATGAAATACGAGAGTTCGTTGTTCTGTCAGACCGTGCTCAAAAGCTTGAAGAAGTATATAACAGAAAAATGCAAAGAGATCGGAAAAATAAAGAGTCATTTAAAAGAGGTGCTTCTAAGTCATTTTTAGATTTGCCGATGAAGAAATCTAGAGAAGAAATTAGTCGAACTACATCCGTGCCGGGAAGATTGGGTAGAGGTAGATCAAGACAATCTGATTTCAAGGTATTTGATAGACTGCAGCAAGTGTGAGCGGTGTTGAGAATACTCCCGACCTAAGTGTCAATATTGTGGAAGACATCATTTCGGTGAATGCAGGACTAAGGCGGGGCTTGTTATAAATGTGGGACTCTTGATCATCTTATTCGAGATTGCCCCAATGCAAAAAAGATGAAGTGGATCGAAAGAGATCTGAGAACCACTCCCCAAAGAAGTAGACGTTCGGGCGGGCGATTACTACTGAGGGCTACCCGTTCGAGTGTAAGAGAACCAGGTTGGTCAATCGAGAGAATAGAGCACCAGACGCACCTATGCCATTCGAGCAAGGGAAGAGACTATGGCTCTGATGTAATTCTTTGGTATTTTCTATCTTTATGATGTTCTTGTTTATGCATTAATAGACCATGGGTCTACTCATTCATATATTTGCACTATGCTAGCATCTGAAAAGAAATTATCTGTTGAGTCCACTAATTATGATATACAAGTCATTAATCCATTAGGTCAAAGTGTGATGGTTAATTTAATATGTCGTAATTGTCCACTGAAAGTGAAAGGCTGTGCATTCCCTGCTGATTTGATGTTGTTACCCTTTCGGGAATTTAATATTATTCTGGGAATGGATTGGTTAACAAAACATGACGCTGTAGTGAACTGTCGAGAGAAACGGATTGATTTGAAAAATCAGAGAGGAGAAATGATTTCAATGAGTTCGAAATATGAAAGATAATGTCCTAATTATTTCACCTTTTCATTTCGAAAGCTAATCTGGAAGGGTAATGAAGCATATTTAGCTTACATTCTTGATATTCGGGATTCGAATCAAAGTTGAAACAGTTGCGTTGTTAATGAATTCTTGATGTGTTTCTAAGGAATTGCGGGTTTACCACCGGATCGTGAAGTTGAGTTTGCGATTGATGTAATCCCGGAACGACTCAATATCCGTAACACCATACGAATGGCACCGGCGAATTAAAAGAGTTGAAGACTCGATTACAAGAATTGTTAGATAAGGGTTTATTAGACCGAGTACATCTCCTTGGGGTGCACTGTTTTGTTTATGAAAAGAAAGATGGCTCGTTGAGATTGTGTATAGATTACAGACGGTTAAATAAGGTTACAATCAAGAACAAATATCCTTTGCCCGCATTGATGATTTGTTCGATCGGTTGAAAAGTCTTCTTGTGTTTTCAAAAATAGATCTTCGATCTGGGTATTATCACCGAAAGTTAAAGAATGTGGCGTGCCAAAAGCGCCTTGAACTCGGTATGGTCATTACGAGTTTACGGTAATGCCATTTGGTTTAACTAATGCTCCGCCGCATTTATGGACTTGATGAATCGAATTTTTCAACCTTATTTGGATAGATTCGTGGTTGTATTTATTGATGATATCTTGATCTATTCGAATCTAGAAGCTCGATCATGCACAACACTTGAGAAGTGTGTTGCGGACCTTGAGAGAAAGCGATTGTATGCAAAGTTCAGCAAGTGTGAATTTTGGCTACGGGAGGTTAGATTTCGGGTCATATTGTTTCAAATGAAGGAATTGAGTAGATCCAAGTAAAGTGTCGTGATGGTGAATTGGAAAACACCAAAGAACGTAATGAAGTGCGGAGTTTCTTGGGATTAGCGGGATACTACCGCCGATTTGTTAAAAATTTTTCAATGATTGCCTTACTGATGACTCGACTACTTGAAGAATGTTGAATTTGTATGGTCGAAAAGTGCCAACAAAGTTTTGACCATTGAAGAAAATGTTGATGAAGCTCCGTGTTAACTCAACCGAATCGGTATACCATATGTTGTGTATAGTGATGCATCTTTAAATGGTTTGGGTTGTGTTTTAATGCGGTCGAGGAAAGTAGTGGCATATGCTTCTCGGCAATTAAAACCACATGAGAAAAATTACCCTACCCATGATTTGGGTTAGCGCGATTGTGTTTGCTTTAAAAATCTGGAGACATTATTTATACGGGGAAAAATGTTATGTGTATACCGATCACAAAAGTCTGAAATATTTGATGACACGAAGAGCTAAACTTGAGGCGAGAGCGGTGGCTCGAGCTATTGAAAGATTATGATCTTGTTATTGATTATCACCGGGAAAGCTAATGTGGTCATTGATGCACTTAGCGAAAATCATCATTGTTTGCACTTGAGCAATGAATGTTCATTTGTCATTAATAAAGATGGTTCAATATTAGCGAATTGAAAGCAAAATCTACATTCCTTCAACGGATCCGTGAATTACTGAGTGATGATCCAAAACTAGTCTTTGAAACGACAAGCGGTTCGGGATAATTTGAGTTCGAATATAGCATTGATGATAGTGGTATGTTGCGTTATCGTAATAGAATTTGTGTTCGAATAATTGAAATTGAAAATGATATTCTTCTTGAAGCTCATAATAGTAAGTATTCTATTCATCCGGTAGTACAAAAATGTATTGCGATTTAAAAGAATATCTTGGTGGCTCGGTATGAAACGAGAGATTTGTGAATTTGTTGCAAAATGTCTAATCTGTCGACAAGTGAAAGCAGAGCATCAAGTACCAACGGGTTAATTACAACCTATTATGATTCCTGAATGGAAGTGAGAACACATTACGATGGATTTTGTATCAGGATTGCCTGTGACTCCGAAAAAGAAAGATTCAATCTGGGTTATCGTTGATAGATTGACAAAGTCGGCACATTTTATTCGGTCGGATCAAATTTTTCATTGGAGAAGTTAAGCGAATTGTATATTTCGAGATTGTGAGATTACATGGAGTTCTAGTATCTATTATTTCGGATCGGGATCCGAGATTTACTTCGAGATTTTGGAACAAATTACAGGAGGCTTTGGGCACTAAATTAAATTTCAAAGACGACTTTTCATCCTCGAACAGACGGGCAGGCGGTCGAGCAGTGATTGATTTTAGAAGATATGTTAAGGTGTTGTGTACTTGAGTTTGGCGGCATTGGGAAAGGTATTTACCTTTAGTCGAATTTGCTTATAATAATAGTTATCAAACTAGTATTAAAATGGCACCATTTGAAGCTCGTATGGAAGAAAGTGTAGAACTCCATTATATTGGTGCGAATTAAGTGAGCGAAACTAATGGGAGTGGACTTAATTCGGAAACCGAAGAAAAGTTCAGTATTATTCAAGATTGTTTAAAAGCGCCTCCAATCGACAAAAATCATATCAGATTTAAAGAGAAGAGATATAGAGTTTAATGTGGGTGATCGTGTATTCTTGAAAGTGTCACCGTGGAAGAAAGTTTTGCGGTTCGGTAGAAAGGAAAACTCACCCACGATTTATTGGTAGTATAAAATCATTGAAAGAATCGGTCCGGTAGCTTATAGATTGGCTTTGCCCCGAAACTTGAAAAGATTCATAACGTGTTTCATGTGTCTATGTTGAGGCAGTGCAGATCGGATCCGTCACATGTAATTCCTCATACTGAAATAGAGGTCCAACCCGACATGTCTTATTCAAAGAACCGGTGAAAATTCTAGCTTGGGAAATTAAAGAGTTAAGGAACAAGCAGTGCAGATTAATAAAAGTGTTGTGGCATCGACATGGTGTGGAGGAGGCAACCTGGGAAACAGAGGAATCAATGAGATCACAATATCCGAACCTATTTTCAGGTAACAAATTTCGAGGATGAAATTTCTTAAGAGGGGGAGAATTGTAATAGCCTGAATTTTCAGTGGTGTCGGAATAGTGATTCGAGATCACTAAATCCGATAAATGAGTAAAAATCATCAGAGATTGCTTGAAAGCAGCTTCAGACAGACAAAAGTCGTATGCAGATTTGAAGAGAAAAGAGATTGAGTATCAAGTTGGTGACAATGTTTTTTTGAAAGTATCCCCGTGGAAGAAAGTTCTCAGATTTGGCAAGAAATACAGACTAAATCCACGTTTTATTGGACCGTTTGAAGTGATTGAGAGAGTCAGACTATTAGCATATCGATTAGCTTTGCCGATTGAGTTAGAGAAGATTCATAATGTATTTCATGTGTCTATGCTACGTCATTATCGTTCAGATCCATCACATGTGATTTCTCAGACAGAGGTTGAGATTCAGCCAGACATGACTTACGATGAAGAACCGGTAAAAATTCTAGCTCGAGAGATAAAGTAATTAAGGAACAAAAGTATTGCACTTGTGAAAGTACTATGGAATAGACATGGGGTAGACGAGGCTACATGGGAACCCGAAGAGGCTATGCGAAAACAGTACCCAAATCTCTTCACAGGTAAGATTTTTGGGGACGAAAATCCCTAAAGAGGGGGAGAAATGTAACATCCCGAAATAGGGCCTAAATAGAACAGTGGTTACGAAACCACAAATTCAAGGTAAAAAAATTTATTTTATTATTATTTTGAGGTTCATGATATGATTGCATGATTGTGTGAAAATTTCGTGATGAAATTCTATGCATAAAGTGCTTAAGTTGAGATTAAGGACTAAATCAAATAATTTGCAAAACTTGCATTCTAGAAGTTTTTAGTATGAAATTGCTTTGGAATATTAATTAAGAGGGTTTAAATAAGAATTTGACCAATTTATAAGTTCATGGACAAAATAGGACATGGATGGAATTTTTGAAAGTTTAATAAGGAAAGGTATTTTGGTCATTTGGATATTCAATGAAATAAAAAGGGAAAAATAACACAAAATTTATCATCTTCTTCATTAGCACGAAATTTCAAGGGTTCTCCATAGCTAGGGTTTGTTTCAAGCTTTCAAGCTCCATAGTAAGTGATTCCAAGCCCGGTTTTTAATGTTCTTTCGTTTTGGTCTCGGTAGCTCGATAAAGCTTATGCTAGCAATAATTTAAGTTAGGGTTCATATTTGGAAAAATACCCATAGGTGAAAAGTGTTTATTTTGATGTTTTATGATAGAATACGAGGTTTTAAATTTTGTTAGACAACTTGTGCTACTCGGTTTTAAGTAAAAACGAATAAAAGGGCTTAATCGGTAAAAATACCTAATAGTCATAAGTACATGTTAGAGTGTGAATTTGGTGTTGTCATAGAAAAGAAAAATGATCAGCATGTCATAAAACATAAGAAAATAGGATGAAGTTTAAATTACGAGCCTTGGGGCAAAAGTGCAAATATGTGAAAGTTTAGGGGCAAAAATGTAATTTTACCAAAGTTTGGGTCAAGGACTGTTTTGATAAATGTTAATATTAAATAAGTTAAATTTTCCATTATAGATCAAGAAGAGCGAAATTCGGGAGTAGATCGGGGAAAAGAAAAAGTAAAGGACTAAATTGTAAAGTTTAGTCACATTTGTATCGATGTAAGTTTACAGTAAATAAATGCAATATTCTTTTATTTTACATTATTATTGTCAATTTTCAGCATTTATATACTTATTTTTTGAGAATATTTAAAGTCGAATTAAAGGCGAAGTGACAGAGAAAAAGCATTAGGAAGCCCCGTTTGAACCTTAGGAATGTTAGGATATTGGGGTTGACAGGACAGGACAGGACAGAAATGAGCCATGTAAGTCCATATCAGATATATGGCTTTGGAGACAGGAATGAGCCATGTAAGCCCATATTAGATATATATATATAGCATTGGAGACAGGAATAATTCATGTAAGTCCATGTCGAAGACATGGCATTGGCAGGATATTGATAGCAGAGGCGACCTAGTATCCTTAGTATTCCGAGTGGTTCAACGGGTCATTGTACACGTTAAATTACAGTGAATTATCAACAAAAAGGGAAGGTAGATTATATTTATGAATAGTAAAAGGTCAGGTAAGAAAGAAGGTAAGTGAGTAAAGAAGAAGGTAGAAAATGAGAATGTAAAGAAAGTTTATGAGGCTAGGTGACATTATGTTGAACATTGTAATTTATTTGCTTGTAAGCTTACTAAGCCTAGTGCTTACTCTCTTTATTTTCTTTTTCTTATAGTTTTTATCAAGCCACTCGAGGATCGAAGGAAACGTCGGAGACCCGATCACACTATCGAAGAAATCACATTGGTATAGTTAGACGTTTCGTTTTGTTTATGGCATGTATAGGAACTTGGTTTCTTTTGATATGATATGATCAATGAATGATGTGTAAATACTTGCTAGTGATTAGCTAATAGAGTGGCTGATGATATACATGTTTAATAGTATGTATGATTAAGTAGTAACTATCACATGAAAACTATGAAAAATGTGAAAGTAACTTAAAAAAGGATTCAAGTATCAGAAATAACGTGACTTTGAAAAATCACAAGAAATTGTAGAGACATGGGTTGATGGTGAATAATATATGAAATTAAATCTTGTTGTGTTTATTTTCATATGGAATAAGCAAAACAGGTAAAGGTTTTGTATTTTATAAGATATCTGAGTTTTGGTGAAATAGGGCCAGAGCGATTTTTGGATCCCCTATTCCAACTTTAGAAATTCACCATAAATTTTAAAAAAATAATTATGTGGTGTAATTTATATGGTTAGAATCCTTATTGAATCTAGTTTTAATAGAAATAAACGGTATAGTCATATAATTTTTTTACAAAGAGAAAAGTGGTTCGAAGTAAGTAGAGGCCAGTGTAGTCGAATTCTGAAATAGGGGTAACTTTAACTAATAAACTGTACTAATTGGCTAAGTCAAAAATTCTAGAGAAAAATTAGTAGATAGATATATGAGTATAGTTTCAGAAAAAATTTAAGGATCTTAATTTCGAGTTTTGAAACGCAAGAAATGAATTTTTAAGCAACCATGACGCAGAAAAACAGTTTATTCCGAAAATTTAAATAAGTGGTTTAGAGTTGTTTAAAAGGTAAGATAAGTTTAGTAACACCTCAAGCTTGACTCCGGTGACGGTTTCGGGCGTGGGGGCGTTACATTACATGAAAAGGCATTGGGATCACCCAACCCGACTAGTTTGACAAGTAACAAGAAAAGCGAAATAAAGCCAAAAACACAAAAGAGCACGACATCCCAACAATGAAACCAAAATGCTCCACACAAAATTAACAACGGGAGACCAACAAAACATGAAACCGCCATTGCATCAATTGCTCGACATGTGATTCTAATTCATACCTCAGCCACAACAAAAAATTACCACCCAAAAACAAGATCAGCTCTCAAAACGACCACGATTGAATGCAACAAACAAACAACCAATCCGATACATTGATTGTATTGTAAAAAAAACCAAATCCTTCCAAATTAACACCAAGCCCATCACTGCAACCTCATTACATACCAAAATGACCGTCCAATCCTTGACCTCACCTGCACAATAACCAGATAATAAGACCAGAAAACAACCCCAGTAGCATTAAAAAGAATCCAACCCAACCGCAAACCCACCGCCATCCATGTAACAAAGTACCATACATCCAATTCCAATAACACCAATTTATACCTCGAAAGTGAAACCAACACACAAAGAACGTAAAAAACAGCCAAGAGAATTAAGCAAACAAAAATAATAGGCAGAATTCCTACTCCAATTCAAACAACAACATCCAAAAAAATTCTAACAAACAAAAACACCAACATCACAATCAACTATCTAATGGATTCCATAGTTGAAGTGACTGACAAAATTTGAACAATTAGATCTCAATAGAAATGAATATCATTACACCATGACTGACTTGCATTCTTGTGTATTTCAGATATCAACAATGGCTTGCATATCTGATTGAAAAATAACGAAGAAATAAAGCAGTATCTGATAATAAATATTCTTAAGACATTTTACCTGCTCGACACCAATGACCCAGTGAAGCCAATACCCTAGATGGAATGTGCAACACTGAAATGTAGATACAAATTACAAAAAATTAAAAAAACCAAATATTAGAGATGACCCAACGAGAAAATGCAGAAATTCCGAGGAAACAAACAAGAGATAAGAAAAACAGAGAAAATCAGTAATCATAAACAAATAAATCAGAGTAAATTATCAAATGCAATGTAGTTACCCAGCCAGAAAATGCAGAAATTCCAAGGAAACAAACAAGAGATAAGAAAAACAGAGAAAATCAGTTTCCCATAAATTATGGATCTTAACCACCGGAAGAGGAAATTGATGTACAAAATGGGGGCAAGTTTCTACAATCTAACTTTTAGGTTTAAGCACTAAATCTTTCTCATTCTTCTAGTTGGAGAAAATAAAGAAAGAAGCAGTTGAAAGATGCAAAACCCAAACAGATTAAACAAACAGATGCAAAATCTAAACAGATTCTTTAACAAAAAAAAAAGGAAGAAGAAGATTTGAATGAAAGAGGCGACAAACATGAAATGCAGATTAAATAAAGCATAAAAATGTTACCTGGATGAAGAAGGAAAAGGAATATGAAGAACGGGATGAGGAAAAAATTTGGTGAAAGTTTTGGATGATGGAAAATATCTTACCGAAATCGGTAAAACATTTTTCGTAAAATCCATCTCTTTTTACCCATGCTTTGTAAAACATTTTCCAAATGTAATTGATTTTCAATCAAACAAACACTGCAAAACCAAGAAAACATTTCCCAGAAAATGTTTTCCTGCCAAACAAACGCACCCTAAATGGTTTCTAGTCTCCATCTCACTATCACAAAAACAACAACTATAAACTTGCAATCCCCAGGCCAATAGCCTATCATTCGTAGTTTGTCGATTAAGTATTGCCATCCAACCCATCATTGAATGCTTTAGAATATGATAAGGACAACAAAGGTTACATCAATTTACCTTGACTGCTCGACTTATAAGTTCATGTTAGATTTCACCTACAGATGTCTTGGGACAATGAGTTTGCCCGTTTAATAAGTTTCCTTCACCTCTAACTACTAGTTTAAGAAGGAGAAACTTGCTTCAAATCCCTACCCTTGATAACATAAGCTTGGATTTAAGCAACCCAAAGAGACCCTGCTTGAATCAAAGTAGACCACAAATTTTACATAATACAAGTTTGGTCCCAACTATCAAGCTCCTTCAAACCTAACCCTCTCTCTTGAACCCTTAGCATCCATATTTTGCCCTTTCTAGAAAAATCTAAAGTAAAGTTGATTAATAGCTTTATAAACACTTTTTGGGAGAATAAAACAAACTGAATGAGTTGAATTCCTCTAACATAAGAAGGATGTCTAGTTGTTCATCCATTAATCATGTCCTTTATCTTCTCAATCAATGGAGAGCAATCGACCACTGTTTGTTTTCTAGTTATTAATGGAACTCTTCAATACCTTACTAAAAGCGTTCCTCTTTTAAACCCAGTAAGACTACAGATATGTTAAAGATCCACTTCTAAGATTCCTCAAGAAAAAATCTCACACTTGGCAAGATTTAATTGTAGGCCAGAGAAGAAATAAGTCTGCTGCAAAACACAATTAATAAGTCATGAGCAAAACTAAAATGAGACAACCTAAGCTTATGGCATTTTGGATGGCAGCTAAACAATCCAAAATTGCAGCAACATTAAGTAATTTTGACAAAACATGCATGGCAATCACAAAAAGGTAAGGGAAAAGTGGATCCCCTTGTCTTACTCCCATAACACATCTAAAATAGCCAACCAAGCCCCCATTTATTGAAATTGAAAATTGAGGCTTAATGATGCACCTCTCTATCCAACTAATAAATTGACTAGGGAATCTTAAAACAACCAAAACAACAAGTTTAAATTTTAAATTCAAAGAGTTAATGGCTTTTTGTATATCAATTTTCAAAGTACATCTAGATGATAAGGTGTATCTATGATAACTCCTAACAAGCTTTTCAGCCAACCGTATATTGTTATTAATACCTCTCCCAAGAATAAAAGCACTTTGGTTTCTAATAATGATACTACGAAGAAATTTGGTGAGCCTCTCAACCAATACTTAGATGATGCATTTATAAAAAATAGTGCAACACAAAACAGGTCTATAATTCTTAATGTTGCTAGCATTTTGCTTCTTTGGGACTAAAACAACCACAGTGGGATTGAAAGTTGGAATCATGTTCCCAATTTGAAAAAAATGCAACCTTGCTACAATAACATCATTCCTTGCCAAATCCCAAGAAACTTTAAAGAAATGTTGTAACACCCCTCGCCTAACCCAATCATCAGGTCTGAGCTACAAAATGCTACATTTGTTGTCAAAGCAACTACAGTCAAGTTCACAGTAAAATAATCATTCACACATTAGTCATGATCGAATTACAATAACAAATCATTTTCGAGTCTTATTCGAGCTTACGAAAGCCTTTTTATCAACTTGAGCATGAATCAAGACCAATTTGCAAAGTTTTAAAAGTTCAGGACCAATGTCGTGATGTCACATCTTCCACATCATGATGTCGTCAACCAGTATGTCACGCCACAACCTCAGGCCACTTTACGTAGCGATGTGACTCACTGTTGGTCGACGTTACGACAAGGTAAATTGATCATCAAGACGTGGACCCTATTTTTGACAAAAAGAATGTACAATTTGTTACTTAATTTATAGTTTCCAATTGCAATCAATCAATATATACATCAAACATTAACTTCAGGTTATTCAAAACATGCCAAAATCATGCCTAACAAGCTCAATACTTATGTTCAACTTTTTAGCAAGGCATTCACTGCTTAAACATCAATTAAACTTAAACATTTCCATATCATTAGGGCATACCAACCAAATCATTCAAACATCGATCTTTACCTATGCCTTACCATATTGAAACATACCATTTCGTTTTATTTTATTTACATACACTTTGGAACATTATGCACATCTATGGCTTATAAGCCTCAAACAAAACCAAAAATATCCAAATTAGGCCATATTTCTTCACTATTCATCATTTAAAACATATTTGATCCTAAGTTTCCATTCAACTATGTTAATCATGTTTAGTCTAACTCACATTTGCATGCATACACAATTCAACATCAATTCATGACTTTAACCATGAACTAAGATAACCATTCATTAACACATACTTCAAGCATGGAAATCAAACATACCATTGCCAACATTCAAAATCATCACGATGTACCATATTCATCACAAGATATTAATGCATCAAGATTTTTATACATTAAGGCATGTACCAAGACACATATATTCATGCCACATCCCTTGACTCAAAATGATTAAATAACTACCAATTCGATGATAAGATACTAGGAGCTTCTAGACGATCTGGCTTGACGTGTTCCACAAGGCGACAATTTACAAAGAAAAGGAAAACAAACTAGGTAGGCATATATTCATAGGTATTAAACAAAACTTGTCTTATCTTTTATCTAAATACAATATGCTACCATAAGTTGACATAGTTTAGCTAGACATGGCAATTCAAAACAACAAGGTGAGTATCAAATTATAATCAAAACCATATGATACCTCAATTATGCAACAATCCAATTCATGTTATTTTGGATAATAAATCTAAAAAAACTTATTCATTCAAGGGATGGTATAACCACATACATGTTAAAGTCAATATTTCAATATCATGCCTATGCTCAATTCGACATTTATCCATTTGAACATCAAGCTCATATCATTCCTTTTCAATTTTTCATTTTCACATTAGTTGTTACACCCGATGAACCTTAGTAAATGAATTCGGATACACAAGTATTTACATTAGATCATTTGCTCGTCTGAGCTGAATATATATTTTTGTCAGGTTACTCATCCAGGATAAACCTTTATAAAAAAACATCCAATTGTTTGTCCAAGTTGAATATATATACATGTCAGGTTACCTATTCGGGCTAAACATTTAAAATGACATCAGGTTACTCGTTTGAGTTAAACTTGTATCACTGTATTTGAGTATTTGCAACATTGGTAACATCTGTAATCAATCTCGTACAAGTGCACACAAAACGTTATTAGCATGTCAATCGTATCCTAACCTTTACTAAGTTCACAAGGGCATTTATTACAATATAATCATCACTTTTCAATTTAGTCCATTTCTCACCTTTTGTACCAATTCGCAACCAATTTAATTTACAATCAAGTATACATATATATAATTCAAATGCATGCAATCTAAGTTATAAATACCATATGAACTTACTTGATCAAAACAACAAACAAGATGAATCTTTAGGGACTAATCGATAATTTTGGCTTTTCCTCAATTATCTCCAATTTGATCCAATTCTTGATCTATATAATTATTCCTTTTGAATCCATCAATACTTAACATTTATACATTATGCAATAACATGAATGACCCTATGAAATTTCATTTTTCGATACCCTTAAAGTTTTACATTTTATTCAATTTAGCCCCTAAAATCGAAATAGTCATCACTTTCAATCTTAAGCCTCTGTATAAAAGTCGACTTCAACTACATCCCTTATGGGCTCTCTACTTACTATTTATATTGAAGTTTCACAACTACATCTCAAAATTATTTGCAACAACTATTGGTCTGACAATACTCGATTTGGGCCCAACCAGAGTGGGCTTAGCATACTCATACATAGTACGAGGAGCAGGAGGTGTAAAAGGTTGTTGATTATTTTAATTATCATCCATCTTCAAAGTAATATCCTTTTCCTCTTAATCGTTTATTAAAATTTGTTGGCCTTGTCTTGCTTCTCTAACCTCTCTACGATTTCTGTAAGCAGTTTTTTCAACCTCACTGTAAAAACTATTGGTTCTAACGAGTTGCCTCTAGTCATAAACTAAAAGAACCTATAAGAATCAAACAAAATAAATTTTAAAATGTATAAATTAAATTAAAGACAAAAATATTAAAATAAAAATAAAAATGGCTAAATTAATAGAAATAAAGTTTTCTTCATATTTTAGTCCCTAGCAATAACGCCAAAAATTTGATGTGTTGTAAACCAATTAAAAATTTAACTAAGACAAGTGCACCTATCAATTAATAGTATAGCTACAGTAAGCAAATATATAGTTCTCACGAATACTAAAAGTACTAATAATTATTTTCTTTCTATTATTTAACTGAATAAATGGAATAACTGATTAAAAACTAAAATTACTAGGTTTTTAGGTTCATTCAAATTAGTCCAATTTATTACGATTTGGTCATTTATCTAAAAAATTAGCTCACCACATCTTCATCCACCAATCCCCTTAAAGGTTTAGTTACTCAAGCTAAAAATAAAACTAATAAGTATGAAAGTGAAATGCAAGGAAGCCATTGAAGAAAAACTTAAAAAAAAAAGTTGAGATTTTTTTGCAAGAAAACTTAAAAAGGGCATGTAAAGAAAAGAATTCAACAAGAAAATCTAAAGCAATAAATATAAAAGGAATAAACTTTAACAGGTTCAAAGTAAAAGAAACTGAAACGCATTAAGCTAAAGTTGAAAATGTCTTACAACCAAAGTACGAGGACTAAAAATACAAATAACTCTAAACTACAATGATAACTAACTTAACTAACACTAAGAACAACTAAAACAAGAAGAAAATTTGCAAAGAAATTTTAAATCTACAACTAAGGAAATGAAAATAAGAAACCATAAAAGAAGAGAATGAAAAGCTAAGAGAAAACCTAGAGAAAACTAAACCTAAACTAAGCTAATGTGGGCCTCTTTTTTTCTCTAAGTCAAATTTTGGTTGATATAGCAGTTATTCTGACCCAATTCTTATGCCCAAAATACCCTTGAATGGGCATTCAATGACTGGTGCTTCGAGGGACAAAGATTACCCTTTTCGTTAATTTTTTGTCCCCACACGATATCGGTATCGCGATAACTCAGACACTCTTGATCTTAGGGTGCTTCCTGGCAGATGGATATTGTGATACCCAAAGTGGATATCGCGATACCACTGAAGATTAGTCTCTAATCTCAGGTCCGTTGGAGGTATCGCGATTTTAATGTTTGAATATCGCAATACCCTCTTCTTTGATGTTGTTTTTGCTCGATTTCATCTTCCAACACGTCCTTACATCACTCCACCATACGTTAGGGCCCCCAATGGCACAATTAGTCAATTTGGGTTTCAAAATAAGGAAAAACAAGACATTTACACTTATTAACTTAAAACCTAAAAAGTATAAAAAAAAAATTACGAAAAAGACGTTACTTTGCTTAAGAATAAGCTTATTAAGTGTATCAAGAAAGCCTAATTTACCATATCAAATTACGGCAGATCACATTTCACATAAAACAATTCATAATGTAGAATTAGATGGTAAACTTCCATAAGCAGCTAGTACTACCTTATTTCCTTTTTTCCGCTTTGAAATTTGCATATTTCTTTTACTCTTTAAGCTTTTTACTGAGTCAACTACCCCAACAACTGCAGCTCTAGGTTTTTTAGGAGAAACACCCATATCAACAATTTTTATAAACTCTTATTCCCCATGGCCAATTTTCCCAATCTCAGTATGTTCAAATCTCTCTATTTTGACTCAATCGATAATTTGATCTTTCACCAAATTTACAGTTTCAAGAATCGCAAATCTATTAGAAGAACCAGTTAAGACTTGCTTCTCCTTATTACTTCTCTTTTTAGTCTTTGAGCTCGCATAGTCCTTAAACCTATTAGCTTCAAGTACAATTTCTTTTCCACATGCTACAATAGAGCCAACGTCAGTTCTTCTCACTGATTCTTCAGTCAATTTATTTTATCCATCGTTATTACTCACATTTGGAACCCACTACTTAATTGGTTCTACAACCTGTTTTATACATCCCTTATCCTCGTGCCCAAATATGCAACATTTGGAACATCGTTGTGGAATCCAAGGAAAACCAATAGAAGTAGTGGCAATAAAGTTATCCCTCAACTCAACATCAATTGACCTAGGTAAAACTAAGTTTGCGGTCATCTTAACACATACTTTCACATAAGAAAGTCTTTGTTGCCCATCTGTAATGCTATCCATGTATAGAGGAATCCCTAATGCACTAGTTATGTAACTCAGACCAATTGTAGTATACAATTCGAGCAACACATGACTAAGATGGATCCAAACAGGAAGTTTCTTCAAATCAAATTTCAGAGATTTCATACCTGGCTCCCATCTTCGAACGATAACAGGCTTGTTTTGATATGCCAAGGTCCATGTTCAAGCACCTAACCCCTCACCTCAGTAGTTGAGAATTGAATTATGAAAACATTTTCCCCTATTGATTTAACATCCACCAAACCACTTTTCCCTCAAAACAATGAGATAAGCTTCTACATGTGACTGAAATTTGGTGGTTTGCCCAAACATAATCACTGATTTCAATCCATCAAAATTTTAAAATCAGAAAAATCACAGCTTAAACCCTTAAAAGAAACACAAATAGACATGCTAATTTGCGCCAAGAGCGTTTCCAAGCATTTTCCAAGGCATTCTTTCGAATAGACATTTTCTAATATTTATAGTCTTTAAATTATCAACTATGGATATAGAAATGATGTCATGCTCTTTATTCCCTTTTCCTTTATCAATAATTTTAAAAGTAATTTTTAAAAGATTATAATTATTATGTAGTATTTTGATTTTTAAAATCGAATTGAATTCAAATAAAATATTAAAGATAATTGAATAAATTGAATTAAAATAACTTATTGAATTTTTATTTTTAAAAATATTTTTATGTAGTATTTTAGAGTTATTTTCTTTGATTTACATATAAAAATATAAAATGTTTGTCTTTAAATTATAAATTAATAAAATCTAATTATGAATTAAATAGAAAATATAATTCAATGTGACTAAACTAATCGCAGTTTTTGACTTGTGAATTTGAATCAAAGGAAAATATTCAAGTAGTAAATAATCAATCTGAAATTTAACTGAATAAATAAATTTGAATTACAATCAAACTGACACGGTGCCGTTTAAATCAATTTTTAAATTTTTTTTTTCTAATTGAGTAGTGTTAATACATGGGCACAGATGCGTAAGTTCGGGCCGAACATATGTGTATTGTTAATATATTTTATATTTATTTAAGTGCTTCACGTCATGAAATATAGGTCTCAAAATGTTCTAAATCTACTCAATTCAATAAATAGTTAATCTATACTCAATTATAATTTCAATTTTTTTAAAAATGATTCTTAATTTTATATTTGACAATTTAATTTTTAAATGCTAATAATTTATTTTTTCCTTTTATTAAAATTTTAAAATTAACAAATCAAGAATTAAAGGCCTTCGAAGGAAATCAATTGCAACAACTATCAAACTAAAGAAAAATAATACATTTCCTAACTTTTAATTTCTGTGTTTTTTCCCTTTAATTTTCTTTCTTTTCCCTAATCGAATTAAGGATTTGTTAGTGTTGTTCAATTCAATAATTATTTTCAGAATTCCAATGTTGTATAATTTAATTTAATTGTCAAATATTTCACTTTGGAAAAAGTCACATAATATATAAAATAATATAATTTATGTAACATAAAAATTAATAAATGATTAAAATCCACCTTAAATATTAGAACTTAAGTTTAATTTATAGTTTAAACATGCTTAATTTTTTACACAAATTTATTTTTCAAGTCAAATATTTTAAATTCAACTCGTAGTTATATCTTATAATTGAGACTTTAGAATTAAGTTATAAAGATACAATCATGAAACTATAGAGCATAGTTAGAAGATAACATCTTAGCAGGTAGCTTTGACCCCTCTCGGTTAAGAAAAATAACATCACTTTTAGTATTTTTTCTAATTTTCAAGTATTCAATTAAGCTCTTTTTAAAATAAAACTTTTACCTTTAATGTCTCGAATTTTTTATATTTTATTTCCAACCTCAATATCGAGTCCATGTCTTCACCCATCACTTGAGTTTGGTTACAAATTCTGTGCGTTTCTTTTATCTTTATGGAGGAAAAATGTGGCTCCGTTGTGTGCCCTTTAAAACAAAACGAGCCCCTCAATTTTGGGGCCTTGTGAGATCAATATTGATGTATTATGTTTGGGTCTAGCAGTTCTATAATTCAAGGCCTATAAAAAAGTTAGTTTCGAAAATAAAATTGACTTTGAGATAGAGATGACAATGTAAATTCGGATATTAAAATTATTACTCGCTGTGAATTTAGAACGGATGTAAATAGATTCTTCGAATTGTTATGTAACTTCTAATTTTTTGGAATTATTATTTTTAATATTATTATGTTTAATTTATTTGAATTGTTATTTAACTATTTTTTAATTTGTATTTATTTATTGTTAATTATGAATATATTTTTGGTTTGATTTTATATTATTTTGCAGATTCAAATATTCGACGTATTGATCGAAAATGTTAAATTTAAAATTTTTTGCAAATAGTTATGGAAACTTCAATTTTTCAAATTCTTAAGTTTAAGTTATTAAGTCTATTTAAATTATTGTGAAATTATTATGCTTAATCTGTTTGGATTTTTATTTAATTATTTTTAAATTGTATTTATTTATTATTAATTATAAATAAATTTTATTTAAAAATAATTTTTTCTTTGATTTTATATTATTTTGCAGATCTGAATTCTAATTTTTGCAGATTTAGATATTCGACATATGATTGAAAATGTGAAATTCGGATTTTTAGCAGATTTAGATATTCGACGGATAATGGTATTTAATGCGGAATCAAATTTGGATAGTAATACTTGAATAATTTGCGGATTCAAATTTTTAGCCAGATTTACAGATTTGTATTCGGATAATCCAAAAATTGCATATATCTGACCCGCTGCCATTCCTACTTCGAGCGTAGAAAGTTTTTAGGAATGAATCGCAAAATTATACATGACCTTAAGTTTAATGTGCAATTTTATACATGAATGTTGATTTTGTGTAATTTCATATATGAAATTTTGATTTGATTCAGTCCTCACAAATTATTAACACAGATGTTGCTATAGTATTATTTTATATTTATATATTGCATACATAAATAATTATATTTATCCCATATATAAATAAATTGATGTATTTATTTAAATGTGTATGATTGAACCAAAATAAAGTTTCATGTGTATAATTGCACTAAATCAAAGTCCACGTATCAAATTACTCATTAAATCAAAGTTCATGTATAATTTTAAGAGTTATCCAAAATTTTATTTCACTAAAATATATCCCTCTCGAAAAATATCAGATTAAAATTTTTAAACAATATTTATAATAGTTACATTAACAAATAAATTTAGATTTAACAATGCAATTGTTATAATAAAGGATGGATTGAGAAATCAATACAAGCATATATATATATATAAAATAACTAGACACAATAAAATTGACATAAACATAACATGAATGCATGTACATATTTAAAAAATATAAAACAATTTATAATATTTTAAACACATAAAAATAACATGAAAGATATTTATATAAACTTTTTCACAATATATTTTATGCTTCACTCAAAAAAATGAAGAAAAAAATTCTTATCATATAAATTTTCTTTGAATGATTTTGTACACCTCGACAGGAAGTAAGATTGCATCAAATCAAATTACTTCACCTCATAAGATAGTTTTTACCCATTACTCACATACTCAATAATCGCATCATATCATGTTATATTGCCAAACTAACATGAAGACTTATATTATTTTAATTTGAATGATAGCCAACTAATCAAGAGATGACAGATAACCTATGAGTGTCCCATTTAAATACCCTTGTAAAGCCAATAGAGAGTACATAATTTCCGATTGCCAACTTTCTCTAACCTCAAAGCTCAAGTTGTCCTCTCTTGTTCCTTTTACTCTCCCTTCCAAACAACTTCCTTCTACGACTCTCAACTTCTTTAGGTGAATAACTATTTCAATTTTCTCCAACTTTCTATCATCAATAATATTATCCATAATAAATTTTTAAGTAAAGCTAACAATATTAGTTACAGCAAAAAGAAATATTTCAATTAATACAAACAAACTTTTTTGAAAATTATATCAGTTTTTTAACTTAATGACATTCCATGGTTGGCAAATAACTAAAACCTTAAAATTAAAAAAAAAAATCAATTATATGTTTAGATTTAATTAGGAATGCTATTCGACAAGTGCTGGAATAGCTCAGTTGGTTAGAGTGTGTGGCTGTTAACCACAAGGTCGGAGGTTCAAGCCCTCCTTCTAGCGTATTTTTCGTTTTACAGTCGTCTATGAGTAGTGGGTGGGTTCAATTCGCTTCTATCTATGCTATATATCTTAATTGGAATTAATGGGTTCTTGAATCGTGTCATAAACAAATAAGAAATAATAAATTGTATTCAAGAAGGAATTAATTATTTTATTTTGGGTCTTTTTGAAAGTGACTTTATTTTTTCAAATTTAGCTCATTAATAATAATAATAATAATAATAATAATAATAATAAAGGATATTGTTATATACATTGCTGAGAATGCTTTTCTATCAAGACTTACACCTCAACAGGGAGTAAGACTGCACCTAACCACTTCGACCTTTGATATCTTGTAAGTTTTGCCCAACAACACAAATATTACCCATCACAAATCAAAAACTACGTTACGCGACTTTATTTGATTGCCAACCAATCAAAAGGGAGCATGTGCTTTAAGAGTGTCTTCTTTATTTATCCCTTTTAAGTCAATGGAGAAAACATAATTTTCAATTGCCAACTTCTTCTAACCTTAAAACTCGACTCATCTTCTCCTGCTTCTTTTTCTCTCATCTTCAAACAATGCTCTCGGCCTTCTAGTGGACCATTCTTTCAACTTTCATGATAGATTTATATAGAGAGAAGTAATATTAATTGCAACATTTAAAAGAAAAAACTTTGTCCCAATTTTTAATTTATTCACATTTCATAGTTGGCAAATAACTAAAACCTTTTAAACAAAATTCAATTATGCTTTTATTTTTATCATCTATTTTACTATATATATAAAAGCAATGTCCTAACGCCTTCATATCCATTTTTGGGTGAATTATACAGATAGTCATTCAATTATACAAAATTTTTATTTTAAGTACTCAAAATAAAGAGTTTGCAATTTAAGCACTCACGTTACATAATTTAGTCATTTTGAAAACTCCCACCAAAATCACAAACGACAAGTTGATGTGGTAGTTAAAAAACTGGTATAATAACAAGTTTAGCCCTCATCTTTTTCATATTTTATCGATTTAGTCATAATTTTCAAAAATTAACCCTTAAAATTTACAAATTATTTCAAATTGATCCTAATTCTAAAAAATTCAAAGAAATATATAAAAATAAAAAAAAATATTTGTTGACAAGAAATAATAATATATAAAAATTAAAAATATATAAAAATACATGAATATTTTTGTTATGTACTTATGATCACAAACCCGAAAACTAGATAACGTCTGAGTCGCCCACCCACAACTTGAAAGTTAGCAATGGAAGCTCGCAGTCTCAGCTTGCACATGCCACGGGGTGCTTGCAAGGGAAGCTCATTCTCTCAGCCTACATATACCCAAGGAGTTCACATGTGGAGGCCACGAAGTCCAGCAGACAGCCCAGAACAATACACGTGTCTTGCATGTATAGAGTCTACTAAGAACATCAATTTCATGAACAGTAACCATGTATATAAATATTTGATTGTCCTCTTTAATGAGATGTAACGGAAAAATACTCAATAATTTTCAAAAAAAAAAGAATTGATATTAATATTAAAAAAAAACCTCCTCGCTCCTGTCTCCCTCTCCCCATACTTCTTTAAGATTACATAAAATAGTTAAATTTCAATTTTAATTTCTATATTTCACTCAAATTTGAGATTTGTTTTCTATATTTTTGACATAATTTAGACACATGTGACATTCTTTTTATTTTTCTCTTGACATGCAAAAATAATGGCTAAATTTCAATTTTGACCCCCATATTTCGTTCATATTTGAGATTTAATCTCTTTACTTTAATTTTGAAATAATTTGGTGACTAAAATTTTATAGTGTCATTAGTTAGCTTAAATATTTTATTTCTTATTAAAATTTGGAGGTGAATTTTTAAGAATTGTTAACACTGTTAAATTCTACATTAAATTTAAGTCCATTATAATGTTATTTTTGTTACATGGATACCAAGAGAGTTTTAATTTTTTAATTTTATAATGTCATACCAGCAAATTTAACATATGGATTTTGGCGGTGTTAAAAAATAGACTTAACCTTTAAAATTCAAAAATTATAAGGATCAAAATCTTGAAAATAAGAATAAGAAGATTAAATTCCAAATATATAAAGAGTGCAAAAGCTTTGAGTATATTGTAGCGTTTAACTTTTTAATCTATGATTTAGTGAAAAAATAAATAACTAACCCAACTCGAAGCATGGGTAGGAACAATACTAGTTATCAATTAACATGGTGATAATGTCAATGGAGAGTGATCCACTTACACTGATGTAAAACTAAAATAGTGTTACATCATTTTGTATCTTTTTGTACAATTAATATTTTAACCATCAAATCGTTGAAATTATATATATTAATATTTATTGAATGGTTGTAATTTTTTTACAGATAAAATTTTGAACCAATTCGATATCTCTATCATATTGATCTAAAATACTATATATATATATATATATTAATATTTATTGAATGGTTGAAAGTTTTTTACATAAAATAAATAATTAAAAAATTTAATGTATATCAATTTGACATGCATAATTTATATGAATAAAATATAAAATATGAAGATTAAATTGTTAAAAGATTAACTATATAACAGTATCCCACAATTAAGCTTACGTCCTAAAGATTGGAAAATTGTTAGGCAAAAACTCCACGACATGGTCCAGGCTTGTCTAGGACAAGTACTAGATTTAATTTTAATCGACAGGTTTTTGGCAGCACTAGATACTGCTAACTTAAGCTGTTATTTTCATTTACGGTTGTCCATGAGGAATGGGTTCAATTGGCTGCTTAGGCTTAGCTTTGCCTCTCTCCATACTATATCTTAAATTGGAATTAATGGGTTCTTGAGTCGTGTCATAATTTGGAAATTTATTTTATCTTATATTCAACCTTAAATTAATTATTTTATTTCGAGACTATTTGAAAGTGAAGCAAATAAAGTTTTGTTCCAATCTAGTTGATCAACTTTTTCTTTTTTGTTGATACAAAATTTAGTGTTAATGTTTAGATGATTATAAATGATTCATCTAAAAAGTTAGTATGTGTATTATTGCTAATGTAGGAGGATGTATAGTTCGAGTATGCTGAAGCATCTTATCCTCCTCTTTATGGGCTAAAAAAGAGCTATGAATAATTTTAAACATTATGTAAAAAAGAACAGATATGTTCAAAACTTATAATGAAAATTGAGAGCTAAAAAACAAAAACATCTTAAAAAAGGTTTGTCAAAGTTTTGATAAGTTAGTAAACTTCAACTGGATTTATGATTAATAATAATAGCAAAGTATCTTTTAAATTAATAAGAAACAAATTTAAAGAAGTAATTGGAAGAAGTATTAATAAATTTCCATTTTAAGCAATTTGATTGAATTAGAATTTTGGAGTCATCATCCAAAAATTTAATATTTTCAATAAAAAACAATATAATAGAAATTTTCTATAAAAATTGGAAAATAATAGGAAAATTTGAGCTATTTATTACTTAATAAGTAATATTTTCAATTAATAGAATAAAATGAAATGCTTAAAATTTAAGTATAAAATGTAGAATTTTATTTTATTTTTATAATTTAAAATTTATATTTATCAAACAATTTAATTATGTTTCATTCTAAGTAATATATCAAAAAATTTATAATTTAAATTCAGTAGTTAAATTACTTAAATTTTCAAGTTATCAACAGTAGCTTAGACTGTTAAATGGATGAAAATAGCTGTAAAATGATGTACGAAGAAGAATTTAGATATAAAATAACTTGGAGGGTAGAAATATAAGTTTTATTTGGAAATTTATATTTTAACGTATTGTGATTTTTAAGAATTCATTTGTTAGAAATGTAATATAAAATAGGTTAAGTTTTGTTATTAGTCCATGTACTTTGTAAAAGTTATAGATTTAGTCCTTGTAGTTTTAGTTGATCACTTTTAGTCTTTGTACTTTTCAAGTTGGTCACTTTTAGTCCCAATACTTTTTAATTTTTGAAAATTTAGTCTCGACACGAACAATAGTAATTAAATCTGTTTGATTAAATTTAATTCATACAGTTATATATTTAATCCATTTTCTAAAATTAGATCATTATAAGTCCCTATACTTTTCAAATTTTAAAATTTTAGTCTTATCGCAAATTATAGTCGTTAGTCCATTAACTGAATTTTTAGTGAGTAATATGTGAAAATAATAAACTGACGTGGTATTACACATGATAACATGTCTGGCACATCATGTCTTAGAAATAATAGAATTTTATTGAATGAATTTAACAGTTACTATTTGGTGAGGATTGCAATTTTAACCTTTGAAAAGTATAATGACTAAAAATGACTAAATAAAAATATAGGGATTAAATCCACAACTTGACAAAAATTGACAAAAAAATATAAAAATTGAGGACTAAAAATATTATTTAAATCCACAACTTGACAAAAATTGACAAAAAAATATAAAAATTGAGGACTAAAATTATTATTATACCAACTAAAAAAATTGCCACAGCGGAGTGAGAAGAACAATTTCGAAATGTTTAATGATTAAATTATAACTTATTTTAATTAAGTGACCAAAAATAGAACATACCCATAATTTAGTGACTAATGTTAGCTTACCCTCAATTTTATTTAATTTATTTTCCCATTTTGTCTCGTGAGCAAAGTTTTTAAAGCATGTGCTCAGTAAACTGATCTTCTGCACCCTACTTCCAGTCTTTTGGTAGTTTATACTTAACATCAACAAAAGATATGAGATCTGAGTGAAAATTTAATTTTCGTAAATCTCTCCTTTTCTGGTACTCGTTTCTTCTTCTTCTTCTTCTTCTTCTGCTATTATCCAAAGCTCAGATTTTAATTTTACTTCAACAATGGCCGATGAACCTTTGCCCTCTCGCTGGTCTTTTCTGGTACTCGATCTCTTTCTCTCATTTTTCCTGTTTGATTGCAGTAACGAATTTGACAATGAAAACTCACTGAACTGAACTGCATGAAGTTTATTTGACTTGCTTCTATTGACTTTACTCTTCTTTAATAAAAATTTACTCATTTCTTTAGCTTAAATTGCTTTGGATTTTATATACTTCTTTTTGTTGTTGTTGTTGTTGTTGCTTCCTTTTCTTTATGCTCTTTGAATTTGTGAACCGTGATCTAACTGTATGAAGCAATGTAGAGAAGAATAAGGGGAAAAGAGAGAGAGAGTAAAGTTCAAAGCATTTTATTGAAGTGATAATATGATTATTTACTGGATTTTAAAATGTTCTACGATGCCAAGTTTGGGAGGAAGAGATTAGCTGAGCCACAAGATGATCAAGCTGCCGATGCGCCCGTCTCCAATGGCACTGATTCGAATGTGACCTCTAATGGAAACCATTCTGTCAAGAACACGTCTGAAATGGCTATTTACGAGCAGTACCGAAAACAGGTATATTTTTTTAGCTTTTTAAATGTAAAAAAAAAAGGAAGCATTTTTGTGTATTTCTTAATTGTTTTGCTTCTTTATTGTTCTGTATTGTCTTCAGGATGCGAACGGGGTGCACTCTAATGGTGCGGTGTCTAATGGATTTGATTCAAGACCGTATGTTCATTTCTTCCTCTGATTCGCAACATAATAAATTTGTTTATTTACACTTTAGAATATGTATATTTCTCAACATTGATAGCTCCGATTAACATTCTTATGGTTAATGAGAATCAAGATATAATTCTCCAGTTCTTCAGAAAATGACGATTTTGATGTTTCCGTTTCTTTTGTCAAGGCAAAAGTCTCTTCTTCCTGCTTTTGAAACTGCAGAAATGCGTGCTTTAGGGGAGAGTTTGAGTAGGTAATTATAAAAACCAGGAACTTCATTGGTGGTAGAAATGAAGTTTTAGCTCTAGTGGTTTATTCTTTGACATTAAAAATTTTGTCTACTTCATATCATCTTACATCATTCCTTTCAGGGACATTGTTCGAGGAAATCCAGATGTTAAGTGGGAAAGCATAAAGGGGTTAGAGAGCGCTAAACGTTTGCTTAAAGAAGCTGTCGTTATGCCAATAAAATATCCCAAGTAAGTGTTTTTATTCTTAGAAAAGGAGTCATCTGTTTTTTCTCGACTGCTTGATTATTTTTTCTGAGTCTATAATAATCTGTCATTTTGTGAATTTTTGTTATCTGTGTTGTATTTAAACCTACCATTGTGCAGTTTTCCCATTATTTAAGTTTCATTTTGTCATATGAAGTGAATAAAGTGAGCAACGTGTTTGCCCAATTGAGTAGAAATTTTTCATATGAAAATTTTCAAGGCACTCTGTGCGTGAATCCTACATTTAGCGTAAAGCTTAATAGAACTGCAAAGGGCTACAACTTCCATTCTATTACAATGTTATCAAGTTGGTAAGATTCCAAAGCTGGTACTCTCAAAAGTACAAGGAATAATTCTTTTAATTGTTTTATCTTGATTGAAAAGAAAAGCAGATGTGGGACTTTGGAGGGCTTAAATCCTACCTAAGTTAGTTCTCTTGAAAGTGGACGGAGTGTATTACCAAGAGATTCAAACTTCTTTTCATAATGTATAGCTGTTCACCTTTATAATATTAGTTCTTTTGCTGCTTCCCTCTTACATACTTGAGAGTTGAGATCAATGAAAATATTCTGTAAAGCACCATGGGGGCTTTTGTCTTGTGTATTTGTTTCAGTAAATGTTGATGAATCATTCAATAATCTTTTACAAAGGACTTTGAAGCTTCCATTTCACAATTGGAATGATCTCTTGTAGGTACTTTACAGGTCTTCTTTCACCATGGAAGGGTATTCTCCTTTTTGGCCCCCCAGGGACGGGAAAGGTCTGTATTTCTTCGATTGTTTCCAATAAATTGATTTTGTCTTATACAACCCATCTTCATAATACAGTAGAAATGCAAGATATTTGGTTAATATGAAAGAAACATATCTTCCATAATCACAATTCAAAGTAGGTCGCAATCGCCTCAATGTTGGAAGAAAAAAATATTTTTCTGGGAAGATTTTGCTATATCTTAGTAGTGTTTATATTTGATGTTAGTTTCGATTTGAATCACCGATGTGGTTGCAGACAATGCTAGCAAAGGCTGTTGCAACTGAATGCAAGACAACATTTTTCAATATTTCAGCATCATCTGTAGTCAGCAAATGGCGTGGTATGTTAAGCACATGATTTCCAGTATCTTATTTGATTTGTAGAGGGACTTGGTCCTAGGTATGAAATTTATATAGAATTGTCTCCAAAATGGAAATGGCAAGATATCATTTTATACTCTGCTCCATTGTAATTTCTTACTTAGAAGCAGAGGAAAAGATACTATTGTTTTAAGTTCTTTGATAAGCTATTGAAGATCATGATATCAATATGAAGCAAAGGACCTGTCTGAACACAACCCAATTCTTTGATAAGCTATTGAAGATCATGATATCAATATGAAGCAAAGGACCTGTCTGAACACAACCCAATAACTTTAAGTGATTCTCGGAAGAATTGGTCAGTTATCTCTAACTGTGGGGCTTATAACATTTCAGGTGATTCTGAGAAGTTAATAAAAGTACTTTTTGACCTAGCTAGGCATCATGCACCGTCTACCATATTTCTTGATGAAATTGATGCCATTATAAGTCAGCGTGGAGGTGAAGGGCGCAGCGAGCATGAAGCAAGTAGACGTTTGAAAACGGAGCTACTTATACAGGTGATGTCTGTTTTCAAGATGTGTCCTTACTTTTACAGGGATAAATATCAAGCACATCATTTAGATACCTTGTAGCACTATCACTGGTTATTTTAGTCAGAAATCTTGCACTCTAGAATCAAGAGACAAACATCTGGAGAAACTAAGCTATAAGCTTGTTATATTTCAACTGTATTCTCAAAAATCTGATCGGTAGTATTTAATTGCAGATGGATGGTTTGACGCGGTCAGACGAGCTCGTGTTTGTCTTGGCAGCAACAAATCTCCCCTGGGAATTGGATGCAGCCATGCTCCGTCGTCTTGAGAAGCGAGTATCCTTTGACACTTAAATTTATCATAAATTTTGGAAGCAAATATTAATAATTAGCCTAAAGGGTCCTCAATATACATAATTTCGAATGGATAAAGAAATTTACTCACAGAACCATTCGCAGCACTAACTTTTATGGCAACATAATCACATTGTGCTGTAAAACATCACAGCATCTTCTACAAGATTAACCGTCCATTCTTTGAAGTTCAAGCCATGCTATTGATAAAGCAGTTGCCTTTAACCGCATTAAAAAACAGATCCTTGTTCCACTCCCAGAACCAGAAGCAAGAAGAGCAATGTTTGAAGAACTTCTGCCCGAGCAGCATGGTGAGAAAGCTCTACCTTATGATACATTAGTGGAAAGGTCAGAAGGTTATTCGGGTTCAGATGTTCGATTAGTCTGCAAAGAAGCAGCCATGCAACCTTTGAGACGTTTAATGACAGTCCTTGAAAGTAGCCTGGAACAATTGCCCGACAATGGTACGTCTTTCTTATATTTTAACTAAAATATTTCATTAAACAAGATAAAATCACTCGAATTTTTAATGTTAATAATTGAACAACTCAAAAGCTGGTTTTTGGTTTGCAGAGCTGCCTAAGGTTGGGCCAATTACATCTGATGATATAGAAATTGCCTTGAAGAACACAAGACCATCAGCTCATTTACATGCTCATCGCTACGAGAAGTTCAATACAGACTATGGCAGTCAAATACTGGGATGATGGCTGCCACCGCCAAGATACTTCTTAATTTTCCAGATTTTCTAGTCTTATTAATGCCTACTACTTCGTACTTGGAGTGAGGTTAGACTACGGAAACTAGAAGATTACTCATTCACAAATAATATGTCCGAGAAACATTGGTTAAACATAGAGTAAGAAATCCAACTATTTCCAAATTTCAATTATACTTTATGGCAAGAGCAAAAATATCCTGAAACAAATCTTTCTGCAACTTCAATACAAGTTCAAACAAAAAAGCATAAAAAATTGGACCATTGTGCTAATACCCAAAACGAACCGCATTTCATCTCAGTTTTCAAATGGGATTCAACGATAACCCTTCAAAGGATCATTTGTTTTGCCAGATCTTGCATCAGTCCATCCTTTAGCAATTGTTCTTTTCATTTCCTCATCTCCTTCCTTGTGCATGTTCTGTAATTTACACATTTGAACGTCGTTAAAACCGGCACTAATTAGACATTACAACTTTGTAATAATTCATGAAATAAAATAACCTTCAAGTCCATGATTCCAGCCATGGGATCTCTCTCTTTATCCAATTTTGGCTTCAGATGTGAAACAGAGAGAGGATATTATTATCATAGCTTAATAGCAAACGAAGCATGATAAGTAAGCTTCAATCATGGTAATCTAGGTAATTTATGCTATTATTATTATTATTACTAATTTCAAACTATGTATTTCATTATTATTTATTTAATGTTATTTTTAAAAGCATAAATATATTTTAAAAACTTAATTTCCGCACATATAGCTATGTGATAAAATTGGTAAGAAAAATTATTTTATGCACACTAATAGAATTACAAAAACTCCGTAAACCGACGTAAAGGTTGTGATGTACCCTTTTACTGTATCAACCATAACATCACCAATGGATAGAGAGATTTGAAATTCTTTTGGCAAGAAATGGATTGGATTGGATTGCAACAACAAGAATTAAAGGGTATTATTTTAAGAAATCAATGTGGAAGAAAGTATCAACGAAAGTTGCGTCAACATGAACACGTCAAAGCTTTAGAACTCGTTGACAAATTGAAGACAAATTGAAGTAAACATAAAGACAGATTCAGAAACCAAACCAATTGAACCCACCATGACAATGATTGAAGTCTACCAAACAAAAGCTGAAATTTTGACAAAAGCACCATCAATTTTTTTTTTGGTTCATAAACCACGACAGATTATTTCACTCAAAGCTTGAGCGGAAAAGAGTCAACCCGCATTAAGGATATCACAGTTACATGCATATTCGCATGATGGAACCTTTAAGAAACCTAGCAGTACTGTTCTTAACAAAGACAATAATAACTCCTAAAATAAGCTCCTTACGTCCATAAAAGTACCAAAATATAAGCTGCTACGTGTAGAATTGAGAGGAAGAAACCATCTCAATCAAGTCCATCTCTTTCCTTTCATCTGAAGAAGACTGCTCCGAGAGGAGGTTAGTGTTCACGTTGCCATTGTAGTAGCCGTGGTCATTTGGAAATGAGGAAGTGGTGGCTCCATTCAAGAGGCGAGACAAGTAGAGATCGGAAAACAAATAGGTGGTTCGAGGTTCGTTGTTTGGCTCCTGAATAGAAGAAGAGAAGCTAAAGCGAGTATCAGCAAATGTGAGGCAGTCAATGGTGGATGAACCTTTGCTCAAGTTATGATCAACAACATGGACGGACTTGAACACCTCAGTTGGATTTCCGGTTTGGGAATAATCAAGGGAGAGATGAATAGTATTGTTGTTATTTGCAAAGAAGTTTTGCATGAACATAAGTTCATCATCATATGTTTGAGCAACCAAAGGGTGAGAATCATCGGATTCGGATGGTTCAGGGAGGAAATAATTGAATTGAGTTGACAAGTCTTCAGAGAAGGTGGAGCTAGAAGGGGTGGCGGAAGTGGTGGAACTGTTGGTTGGGGTATTCAGATTTTGGCTTCGAATGTAGTCTTGAAGAATAGAGGATTGAGGTTTGCCATTTTGCTTATCATTTTGTTTGTTCTTCTTCCTTGAGTTTTGCCTCCTTTTTGTAGCATTCCAATGGTTTTTTATGGCATTTTCAGTTCTTCCAGGGATGACCTTTGCAATCTCAGCCCACCGGTTCCCAACTTTGGCATGAGCTTCAATTAGGATCCTATCTTCTTCTTCACTCCAGCTATCTTTCTGCAACAATGACATCTCACGTAACAACAGAATATGAGGCAATGACGATTTTATTTCCAAAACAATAATACACACATATATATACATACATATGCGAGCGTATAATTATTATAGAATAAATACAATTTTTTTTTTAAGAAAAAGAGAGTTAATTTTGTTATCGAAAGACTCAAAGGGAAGCCTTTTTTTTAATGACGAAATTACTTCTTTGTTAGCTTAAAAAAGTTTCCAAGTTTCACATGAAAATCAACACTGAGCTAAAGTTTTAAAGTTAAAACTTTGCAAAGGTGGAACAAATGAGGGGAAGATACATGCGGAGAAACGGCTACTGAAACCCCAGCCGTATGTTTTGCATGTCAAGGTAATTATAGTTATACATAAAAACAAAACCCCTTTAGACCTTTCCAACTCAAGAATTAACGACACATTATTGAAGATGGGGGAAAGGAGTTTTTTTTACTCTTTTTTCTTTTTTAAAGTCATGAAAGAAAACCCTAAATATATATAAATGGAGGAAATATAGTAGTAGATAGCTATATATCCTCCAGGGTTAGATCTTTTTTGTGTCGTAAATGGGTGTCTTTAGCATATATTTCGGGCATGATGAGATGCACAGACTTCAAGACAAAATTAATATCAGTTAAGACAAAGTCCCAGGATTTTGTTTCTTAGTCAACTTTAATACTAATATTCATGAAAAACATCCAAGTTTGTAGATTCCGGGTAGTCTGTATTTTGAAGAATGGATATGGAGACAACAAAACCAGGTAAAGTAATGAATAACCTCTGTTTGATTTCATCATTCAAAGAAGATATATATAGTAAAGTATAAACGTGGAAACATAGAGAAACCTTGATATCAGGGCGCAAATGATTATGCCACCTCTCTCGACACTGTTTTCCGGCTCTACCAACCAAACTCTCTGCAATCTGTGCCCATTTCCTTACTCCATATTGCTTCACCAATCTTTTCAGTTTCCTATAAATAGATAATATATATCAACCGTAAGAAAAAACCTAGAAAAAAACCATTAAAGAAGAAGAAAAACAAAATCTAATTCTTATAAAAGAAAATGAATAAAATCCATTGTTTTATATATCACCTGTCTTCATCATCTGTCCATTGACCCTTGATCAAAGCTGCAGAAGCAACTTTCTTGTTTCTCCTCACTACCCCTTTAGGGAAATCACCTTTCATTGATGCCTTCATTTCCGTGTTAGGGTTTTTATCCTCTGTCAAAGCGAGGATCTCACCATCTACCAAAAGTCCATCAAGGAAGCTTTCCTCAAGGTTAGTTTGCCTTGGTAAATAGCCACCAATTGCATCACTGGGGAAGGAGAAACCCCGGAGCAAAGCATCAGCAGTTGAACCAAGCATTGTTCCTTTGTTGATCTTCACATTGTTTTGTATTGAATACGGCCGCTGATGAGCAGCCTGAGAATGAGATGAGAGGCTTTGAGTTTGACCCCATAAAAACCTGTCTATAGCAGATAATGGAGGACTGGACTTACATAGGGAAGGCTTACAATTATAATTGCACAGTAAATTCCCATAACCAAAAGCTACCCTTCTCCCTCTTACTTCTTCCATGAAAAGTGACCTAAACCAAAATATTTAAAAAGGAAGAGAAAGAAAATCCCATGACAAGAGCTTAAAACTGAAGAGAATATAGCTTATTTAGCTTAAAGCAAGGCTTGAGAAAGGGCACACGTTGAAATAAGATAACTCCTTAGCTTCCTCTCTCAGACAAAATTGTTAAAGGAGAGAGAGAGATGGAGAGATTAGTGGGTTCGTTATTAAACCGAAAATTAATTGCATAATTAATTATTTAATCAATCATTTCTTTTTTTCTCTTGAATTTTTTGCAAAATGCTTTTTGATGTTTCCGTTTCTTTTGTCAAGGCAAAGATCTCTTCTTCCAGCTTTTGAAACTGCAGAAATGCCTGCTTTAAGGGAGAGTTTGAGAAGCGGGGTGGAAGATGTGGCTTATATATGTATATTTATCAACACTAATAACTCCGATTATTAACATTCTTATGGTTACTTAGAATCAAGATTTGATTCTCCAGTTCTTCAGAAAATGTTTCCGTTTCTTGCCCTTCCTGATTTTGAAACTGCAGAAATACGTGCTTCAGGGGAGAGTTTGAGTAGGTAGTTATAAAAACCATGAACTTCATTGGTGGTAGAAATGAAGTTTTAGCTCTACTGGTTTATTCTTTGACATTGAAATTTTTGTCTACTTCATATCCCTTTTAATATAAAGATTACCCGGTAGGTGACAAAAGTGTTTGCTTGAGTCAAAAAAAAAAAAAAAAAAAAAAAAATCCCAGAAAGCAGACGTCTGGGATGGATTTAGAGAATATGTGAGACCAAAGTAGGCCCATGAAAGTAAGAAGCCAATGATCCATAACTTATAAAACCCATATTAGAATGACTCTCCATGCAATAGATGGAAGATTCAACCTCTATAATTTGTTTTTTAATTTTACTCATTTAATAATAATTTCTACGAATTTGAGTGAACAGGACAGAATTTAGGTGTTGAAGGATCAATATTTGATAATGGGGGATTTAGAAAAAGAGAGCTCCAATGAACTCAGGTATGTGAGAAGAACAAAGATGTACAGACAAATAGAATTTATGGGTACTTTTTAAATAAAATCAGCTTTTTGAGTATCATTAGGAATAAATAAAGTTACTGTAGCAATTGTTGAGAGTACCATGTACAGAGCCGAATATATTAAATATCGGTTAAATAATTTAATAAAAAATATTAATTAAAAATTAAAGATAAATCATAAATGTCTACTGGCTATTGAGTTCTACTGCCTTGAGGTTTGGCTAATTACACCTGATGATATAGAAATTGCCTTGAAGAACACAAGACCATCAGCTCATTTACATGCTCATCGCTACGAGAAGTTCAATACAGACTATGGCAGTCAAATACTGGGATGACGGCTGCCGCCGCCAAGATAGTTCTTAATTTTCCAGATTTTCTAGTCTTATCAATGCCGACTTAGTACTTGGAGTGAGTTTAGACCACGCAAACTAGAACATGTCCGACAAACATTGGTTTAACATAAAGAAAGAAATCCAACTATCTCCAAATTTCAATTATACTTTTTATAGCAAGAACAAAAGTATCCAGAAACAAATCTTTCTGCAACTTCAGTACAAGTTCAAACAAAAAAGCATAGAAACAAGACCATTGTGCTAAAATACCCGAAACGAACCCCATTTCATCTCAGTTTTCAAATGGGATTCAACGATAACCCTTCAAAGGATCATTTGTTTTGCCAGATCTTGCATCAGTCCATGCTTTAGCAATTGTTCTTTTCATTTCCTCATCTCCTTCCTCGTACATGTTCTGTATTTTACACATTTGAATGTCGTTAAAACCGGCATTAATTAGACATTACAACTTAGTAATAATTCATGAAATAAACCTAACCTTCATCAAGTCCATGATTCCAGCCATGGGATCTCTCTCTTTATCCAAATTTGGTTTCAGCTGTGAAAAAAAGAAGGTACTATTAGCATAGTTTAATAGTAAACGAAGCATGATAAGTAAGCTTTAATCATGGTAATCTAGGTAATTACCTTGTCCTCTTTGTAGTGCAGGTCAGTCCAATTCCCTTTAGAAGCTTTGAACAATGTGATGATGACTCTTGTTGGCTTAACCATCACCTTGCACTTCTCTGGTTCAATTTCCTTGTTCAATTTTGGAACAGCACATCTGTAGTTTTTGCCTTGAACGTCATGGAATTTAACATCGAATGACATTGGCTTGAACTCTGTCTGAATTTTTTCCTGTTCAACTCCTTCCAGAGAGACATATATCTATCATATAAACACAACATTAGCCAAAAAAATAAAAGTTGAGATTGCTGCTCATAAGTTTGAAGACAAATCTAAGAAGCTACTAACTATGGGTGTTATGAAGCTGAGATTAAGTCGAAACTTGAGACACAAAACTCAGTCTAGTTTCACTTTTAAAGTTCGAATTCGACTTGAAATAATAATCGATCTCACTGGATTAAACCTTTCTTATCAACACATATTTCAAGCTAATTAGGGGTGTTATCAAGCCAAGCTCGAGTTGAAAGTCTCAAAAGTTTAAGCTTGTTTCACTTTCTAAGTTCAAATTCGATATGAAGTAATAATCGAACTCAAATAGCATACCGCTAACCTCGTCTTAGAGAACATAATTTATGGTGCCAAAATCCAATGATGAAACAAATAAATAATAGATTTCTGCTTAGATGAGAAATGAAATTTTTTCTAAATCCCTAAGAACATAAATTCCATACCTTGACTTTATCGTTATCTTGATCCCAGCTGAAGGAGGCAAGTGTAACATAACTCAGTGCAGGGTTAACTGGAGTCTTAACTGAGGTTGAAATGGGAGTTGGAATTTGTGGAGCAGTAACAGGAGAAGCCCCATTTTCATTCTCTTTCAAGGTCTGCATCTCAATAACTCATTAGAACAACAACATAAAAAAACACCATTGAATTTCAAAGTAGGAAAAATAAGAAAACTTAAATTCCCACAAAAGATCCTCTAAAAAACTGGGGAAAAGTAAGAAATTATCAGACTAGCTATAGTGGCTTCAACAAGAACACTTGAATAAAAAAAAATAAGGACACCCCATTTAATCTAAAACATTAAAATTTCAATATTCAAGAAAAAAAAATACCTTCTCCAAGTTGCGAATCTCAGAGGAAATAAGAGATAGAGTGCGTGGTCTCTTTGCGATGCTTTGAAGCTGCCTAAGTTCTTCCAAATCCAACGTCAATTCTTCTGCCATTTTTCCTTAAAATCACTTCTCTTTGGGCCTTTTCTTTTCTCTTCTTTTTTCTTTAATCGGAGGGATTTAAGCTAAACGATTATGCGAGGCTGTAGTACTAGAACCTTCCAGTTTGGAAGTTTTGGAATTTTCAAGAACATGGTTTTTTTTTTTTTAATATTTATTAGGGCTTTGGAAAAAGGAAAGAATTTTCTTTTGGGCTCAGTCCAGTGATTCTTGGTCCAAAAGGTTATGAAATTCGGGTTTTAAACCCAATTTCTACATTAACAGTGTGAAAACGAATTAACCCTCATTTTCTGTCTTGTTCTTTGAATGTACAATTGCGTAAACGGATGAAAAACAGATTATTTATATAAAAAATTGGATTTGGGTATATAGCAATTATAATCTCAATTCACAAAGACTAATGAATCACGTGAATCAGGACATGCAAAGCGCAGTCGAATGCTGGAAAAAGAAATGAATAAAATCAGAATGGGTTTAACGTTGATAGCTTAGAATATAGTAAACGCTGCTGTCCTTCAAGATCTGAATCATATATTAACTATGTTATCATCTACCGTTCTATTCTAAATAGAAAAATAAATAAATAACAAGAATGGGTACTGTACAGTGAAGATGGTGATTTAATGTACCTCGTTAAGAAGGAAGAAAAAACAATCTCAAGTGATCACAGAAAAGTTGACTTTCTAGAGCAGCAATATGTGGAAGCTGGAGATAGCTGAAGGCAATGGTCCATGGCTGCTTAGCACTAACAATTTCGTCGGCAGACAGATTTGGAAGTTCGACAATGAAGCTTCCTCAATATCAAATGGACAAGGAACCCAAACCCAATATTTTCAACCCAATTTCAACTCACATCGGCATCGTGTTAGACCAAGCAGCGACATGCTTAAGAATTTTCAGGTCAAGTTTCTTAGCTTCCCATGTGTTCGGTATTTTGCTTACATCAAACTGTTTTTCTTACTATTAGTCTTGATTGAAAATACAGCTGATCAAAGAAAACAACGTAGATTTAAGCATTGAACCAGTGAGATTTGAAGAAGATGAAGTGGTGAAAAATGAAAAAGCCGAAATTGCTTTAAGGAAAGCATTTCGATTCCTTTCAGCTACCCAAGCTTGTGATGGACATTGGCCTTCAGAAAATTCAGGCCCATTGTTTTGCTTACCTCCTTTGGTATGTTTTAAAAGTACAGTAGCCATTGGAAAATGGTCAAATTCTTGGTTCTTACGGCTTTTAAGACTTTCTTTTTTTCAGGTTATGGTGTTGTACCTTACTGGAACAACTGATATAGTTCTATCTTCAGAACACAAGAGGGAGATTCTACGTTATATTTATAATCATCAAGTAATAAATTTATGAAACATTTCTGTAAATGAAAATCGTCTTTAATTTGTTGGAGATACTTAGTAGTCCTACTTTTTTTGGGGTTAACCTGGCCAGAATAAAGATGGAG
This sequence comes from Gossypium arboreum, assembly GCF_025698485.1. Lineage (NCBI taxonomy): Eukaryota > Viridiplantae > Streptophyta > Magnoliopsida > Malvales > Malvaceae > Gossypium > Gossypium arboreum. The sequence goes on from NC_069079.1 coordinate 3,944,178, forward strand.
GATGGGGTTTCCATATAGAAGGACATAGCATCATGATGAACACGACCCTGAATTATGTTGCTCTCCGTTTGCTCGGGGAAGGAACTGATGGCGGCAAAGATGGAGCTGTTGAGAAGGCTCGGAATTGGATACTTGATCATGGTGGCGCAACGATGGTACCCTCATGGGGCAAAGCTTATCTTTCGGTACTAGGATTATATGAATGGTCAGGGTGCAACCCAATGCCCCCAGAACTATGGCTTCTCCCTTCATATCTTCCTTTGGGACCAAGTAAGTCCCGAACACTAACAGGAATAGTTTTAGACTGTAAAATGGATGAGAGCACCAATAATTATATCAAAAGAAAACAAAAAGCTAAACTTTTTTTTTCTTCTATAAGCTGACAGTTGATTATATATATCTTACCATTGATGTGCATTCAGCGAGGCTATGGTCTTACATGCGCAATTTTTTTGCACCACTGTCTTACTTTTATGGGAAGAAATTCGTGGGTCCGATAAGTGAGCTAATTGTGTCATTGAGGGATGAAATTTATAACCAATCATATGATACGATAGATTGGAATAAAGCTCGCCACTTGTGTTCAGAGGTTAGTATTGTTTGTAGTATTCAATGGGTTAGAGCTTCCTAAAGGCATACAAGTCTTATTTGTTTTTGTTTTGAAACTATATATATGTAGGAAGACGTGTATTTGCCATTTCCCAGGGTGCAAATTCTTCTTTGGGACTATCTTTATTACATTGTCGAGCCGGTTCTAAATTGCTGGCCGTTCTCCATGTTAAGAGAGAAAGCTCTTCAGATAGCTATGAAAGTAGTTCACTATGAGGATGAAAATACTCGATTCTTAACTCAAGGAAGCACCCAAAAGGTATCTCTATATATACTAGTAATTTCTCACTTGAACTTGAAAATTTGATCCGATCCAAACCCTGAATAACTTGAAGCCAAAATCCCCAGAATTTGGAATGACCAGAATACATAACCCAAGGAAAAACCTGACTGTCAAATTGAATGACTTAAGCCCCAAGCAACCTGAAACGGAAACTAACTCGTACATAAAATGATCCAAAAAATTTTAAATATAAATTAACTCAATTCAAATTGAACCGATTCAAAACCAACCTGACTTGCCGAATTGATGGGTCTAGCCCTATGCCAGTGCTGACATTGGAGAAGGCCAACTGGTTCCAAAATGCTGATAATCCAAAATGCTACAAAATGTAGGTTCTGAATATGATGGCCTGTTGGGCAGAGGATCCAAATCCAACTTCAGATTCACTACAATTTCACCTGGCAAGAGTTCCAGATTTCTTATGGTTAGCTGAAGATGGAATGAAAATGCAGGTTTGGTGATAAATTTGATAATAAATTTTCATTTTACAAACTGCATCTATCGAACTGCTGATTAAATTTTGCTAATTCCATTGCATTCGTGAAGTTAAACGGTGGTAGCCAGTTCTGGGATGCCGTTTTGGCTACTCAAGCAATCATCTCAAGTAATCTAACCGATGAATATGGTTCAACTCTCAGAAAAGCAAATGAGTTCATAAAAATGTCACAGGTTTCTGCCTATTTCATCCCCTAGTTTTTTTTTTATTTCTTAATAAACTAACCTGTATTAGATGTCTATATCAGCTGACTTTGTTTCTTGCATAGATTCTAGAAAATCCATCAGGTGACTTTCAAAGTATGCACCGCCATGCAAGTAAAGGAGGTTGGCCTTTCTCTATTCCAGATGAGGGATGGCAAACCTCAGATGGCATAGCTGAAGCTTTGAAGGTAAATTATCTCCTGCATCAAGATCTGAAAATAGAAAAAGGAAGTTACAGATTTTAAGATCCAATTATCGTACTTGTTGGATTCAATTTTTGTTGGTCTGACTTGAAATACCCGTGTCCGGTACCTGTATGTAATACATATCCTTACATGGATACAAGGATTGTTCCTCCAAGAAAAAAAGTTTACCATACCTGTGTAGGACGCATACCTGTGACAAAACACTCAAACCTGAGTCCAAGCATGATTCTTTGCAGGCAATACTCTTACTCTCACAGATGCCACCAGAAATCGTAGGCGAAACAATTGAAGTAGAGCGATTGTATAATGCTGTAAATGCCCTCTTGTCATTACAGGTACGAAAAAAATCTAAAAGAAAAACCTTTCTGCATATTCATGTATTCTTGGCTTTGATTTTCCATTTTCATTTGTTCTCATCAGAGCAAAAATGGTGGTTTTACTGCCTGGGAGCCAGTAAGAGGACCTCAATGGATGCAGGTAGAAGTTATCAAAATGTACATGTCCTTTTTCCAGTTCATGCTCAATTCATGCTCTGCTGCTTCATTCTATTATTCTAATCTATATTACTCTGAATTTTCATTTTGCTTGATCTCGATCCTGTCCAACACGTTCAAATATGGGTATAAAGTTATAACTAATACGTCAAAACTTTTTTAAAAATTGAACATACCCATGTCCCACATTCATACTCTAGTCCAAATAACATAGATTCTTACGCGGAGTCATTTTTTTTAAATTTGTGGGATCTTTTTCATTTTTCAGAAGATAAATCCGACTGAACTGTTTGCTGCTGCAGCAATTGAGCGTGAGTATGTATCATCAGTGATTGCATTTTTATGTTATTATTGATGCATCATATTAGAAATTTTCTATAACATTAGCCATGTGGTGATCATAGGTATGTTGAATGCACTTCATCAGCCATCCAAGCTCTTGTGTTGCTCTCTCATTTATATCCTCAATACCAAAAGAAAGAAATCAAAACTGCTGTGGCTAAGGCAGTACAATTTGTTGAAGGTTCACAAATGGCAGATGGTTCTTGGTGATTTTCCGTTCCTTTCTCGTAGTTGATTTTAAGAAAAATCATGAATGGATAATGGGAAAGAAAGTTAACATAGATATTTAAGCTAAGATTATCATTATTGTGTATGCAGGTATGGAAACTGGGGGATTTGCTATACATATGGCACATATTTTGCTTTAGCAGGGCTATCAGCTGTCGGTAAGACTTGTCAGAACAGCCAAATTGTCCATAGAGCTTGTCAATTTTTGCTTTCAAAACAGCAAGAGTCTGGTGGATGGGGAGAAAGCTACTCATCATGCCCTAATATGGTAACTGTCACCTTATTCCTATGTTGCATACTCAAATCTATGTCTAAGCTAGGGAGCATGAATTATGTGAGGTTCAAGCAGATATTGCTGTAATTGTTGCTTTGTTGGACATATAATTAGCAGTTTTCCTTAAGAAACTATGGTGTTTTCAAAAACAATACCGATATTTAATATTTCTAAGTGTTTTCCCCTCAATATGAACAGGAATATAGACATTTAGCTGAAGGGAGCTGGTCACATCTTGTGCAAACTTCATGGGCAATGATGGGTCTGATTCATGCAGGACAGGTAGGGTTATGGGAAATAAATTATGCTGATATTAGTGGTTAAAGAAACATGATACCAACCCTTAAACATAAGAAATTCAAAACAAACCTCAATTCCTGCTCTGTATGTTTCTTGATAACTAGGCTGATGTCGATCCGGAACCTTTACATAAAGCAGCAAGACTATTGATTAACTCACAAATGGAAAGTGGTGAATTTCCTCAGCAGGTATGTCAGACATAAATCAGATCCTTCTAGCAAAGTAATGCATCCATTGCCAAAAGATTTGGCGTCCTTTCTTATCTATTTAACTACTTTTTATTGTTCAAATTTTCATAGATAGGCCTAAATGATCAATATCTAAATCGAACACTAATTAATAGTGCTTTTCTCTAAACTACCATATTGGTTTTCACAGGAACTGACAGGGTTCTGCTTGAGGACTTGTATGATACACTATGCTGCATACAGAAATATATTCCCATTATGGGCTCTAGGCGAATATCGTAGGCATGTGCTTTTGCCTTCATAAGCGATATAGGTTCTCAGAGGATCTAGGAATTATCAATACCGTTAATTGATGCTTACTTAGTATTTTTTTCTCTAATCAATTCAAATAGTTTTCAGCCCTTTTGGTGTTGTAAATATGATTCCTCCAATAAACTTGTAAACATTATGCTGATCTCAGTAACTCAGGCTTATTTAAAGGGTATAAGAAAGAAACTAAGTGAGTAGATATTGTAAAAGGAAATACCATATTCAAGGTGTAAAACTCGCAAACAAATGAAAATATATGCATAGTTCAATTGACTTGTTTTCAGCTTTTACTCCTGATGACTTCTTTGATACGGATTACAAACCCACAACATAGATTTAAGTTCCAAGTTACAGTTCATTACTACCAAAAACAACAATGAATTCAATCCTATTGCATGAGAACTCAAAAACTGACCCGGAATTATGGTAGAAATTTGATTCAACAACATGACTCATCCTCATGAATCTGCTATATTGTTATCAGACACCTTTGCTATTGCCAGACTGGATTGGTTTCCATCTCTCTGGACTTCGTGCAAACAGCATATTCTCAGCCTGCTATTGCAACTCTGCTCTTCATTGGTGATTTGAAACTAAGGTTTTTGTTAAACTCTCTGTCATAGCCAACAGTTCAGCCCTTTTCATCTCTGCCTCAGCTATCTCAGAACTACTCATATAACCATTGTTGCCTGGAAGTTCCATAAAAGTTGACTTCAGCTGCAAGAAACATCGGTTAAAATTGACAAATTCCATGAAACCAAGTTAGGAAATCGAATGGATACATTGCTCAATTTGTTCAATTAAAAATGAGATTCTATTTGTAACTTCAACAAACTTCTTAGTAGTTCAAATTTAAGATCCTTAATTTGAACGTCTCAAATTCAAACATTTCAATTTACCTCGTTTACACTGTTCCTCAATTCTTGCACTCCAGTTCGAGTTTCCGTCAAAAACCTCTTCACATTCTCTCTAAACTCGTTCATTTCTGAAATTTTCAGTTCGTAAAACTTATCTCTCTCCTTCTCCACCTCTTCAAGCTCCTCAATCTCACTTTTCACAGCCCTAAGTTTCAACGCAATGCATTTCAGTTCAAAATTTAAACTATAAATCTACACCGCTAAACACAAATAAAAAATTTACTTCAATTTTCGAGAACTAGAATCATATTTGGCGTCGAGATTTTCGATTTCAGATTTGAGAGCAGAGATTCTAAAGTTTTGTGATGCGATCTTTTGATCAAGAAACAAGCAACTTCGTTCCATGGAACCAATACGAGCCAGTTTCGATTCCAAAACCTGAGATTTGTGCGCTTGCAGCTCTTTCTCCGCCTGTGTATTAACAAGAAGAGACACAAAATTACGACTTTCTGGCTTTGATTTTACCGGGAACCAAACAAAAAAAGAAAGTGAAGTTTAGATTTGACCAGGAGGAGCATTAGACGTTGGTTTCTAGAATGTTCCATGTGTTCTAGTCTTTCTCGAAACGCAGAGGAAAGCGCCATCATCGCCTATTGGAAAGTCCTAATGTTCTAAGTATCTTCTAAACTGCAGAGTTTAAATTTGTTTGTTTAAATAGGGGTCTAAACTTGGGTCGCTGTGCACATTGGTCCGGCCCGGTTCGAGGAGCTAAATTTGTTTGTTTGTTTGTTTCATTGCCCCTCAGTAGTTTCGTTGGACAAGCCTGTTTATTCTCCTCCTAAGTCTTTTAACTTTTGAGCTAAACATAGTAATTTTTTGAAGATAGTTGTTGATTCTTGGCAGGAATTACTGGTGATCCTATGTTGCGTCGTCTTTTCATCAAGTTGAAAAGGTTAAAGAAGCTTTTAAGAGCTATAAGTTCTAAAGCTTTTGGTAACATTTCTTGTTGGGTGAAAGAGAAGCAAGTTGAATTAGAAAGATTGCAGTTAGCTGAGTTGAGTGAGGAAGCTATTTGTGGGGATATTGGGCAAGTACAAGTTGAACTAAAAAACCTGAAGGATGCTAAGGAAGGGTTCTTTTGGCAACAAGCTAAAGTTCTTTGGCTTAGGGACGGGAACCAAAGTACCTGGTTTTTTCATAATGCAATTGCTGTTAAGAGGAATAAGTTCACTAACAAAGCCCTGTTTGATGATGCAAGGAATAAGTTGGAGACTCATGAGATGATTTCCTCTAAGATTATAGAGTTTTATAAAGGTCTCGTTGGTGCTGCTGAGTCACTAACTTTCCTGATCAATTCCTTGATGAGCTCTTTCCATGTTCTTTATCCCTGGATGCTCAAACTAAACTTATTAAGCTTGTTACAAGAGATGAAATTAAGGTTGCTATATTTGAGCAAGGGAATGACAAAGCCCCTAATCTTGATGGCTACACAGCCTTTTTCTTCAAACCAAAATGGAGCATTGTAGGTGACGACTGTCTTACTGCTGTTCAACATTTTCTCAATACTATAGAGTTATTAACTGCTTTTAATGCCACTATTATTACTTTGGTTCCTAAATGTGAGAATTCAAGTCATATCAAGGAGTTTGGGCCTATTTCTTGTTGTAGTTCTGTCTACAAGTGTATTTCTAAGGTTTTTGTGAATAGGATTACTCGGTATTTGCCTGAGTTAATTTCTAAGAGTAAGAGAGCTTTCATAAAGGGTAGAAATATTGTTGACAATACTTTGCTGGCTCATGAGTTTATGAGGGGGGTATTGTAGAAAGCACATTTCTCTTAGATGCACTCTTAAGGTGGATCTTCAGAAGGCCTTCGATTCTTTGAGCTGGGAATTTATTTTATCTGTTTAAGAGCTATGGGGTTTCCTACACAGTTGGTTCAATGGATTTCTCTATGCATCACTTCTCCTAGATTTTCTATCTCTCTTAATGGTGGTCTCAATAGTTTCTTTAGAGGGAGAAGGGGAATCAGGCAGGGACTGTCTCCCTACCTCTTTGTTATTGTCTGGGCTTCTTGAAGTGGCAGCCAAGCATAGAGCCTTCAAGTATCATCCAAAGTATCTTAGAATGCAACTTTCACACTTATCTTTTGCAAATGACCTTCTTATATTTGCAAAAGGTAATGTTGATTCTGTTGTGAGCATTTGGTGCATTTTGCAAGAGTTTTATTGATTCTCTGATCTACAACTCAATGCTTCTAAGAGTGAATTGTTTGTTGCTAGTGTGTCTGAAGAGAAACTGGGGGTAATGACAAGTATCATTGGTTTCAAGATTCTCAAATTACTTGTGAGGTATCTGGAAGTGCCTCTTGTGTCTAGGAAGTTGTCTTTTTCTGATTGCGGTTCTTTGATTGATAAAATTTTGGCTAAGGTTAATGGTTGGTCCACTAGACATTTGAGTTATGCTGGTAGGCTTCAACTCATCAAAGCTGTTCTTTTTAGTATTCAAGCTTACTGGTGCATGCGATTCTTTTGCCCAAAGCTGTCCTTAAAAAGGTTTCTCAGATTTGTGCTAGATTCTTTTGGGAGGTAGGGACTGTGCTGCAACAGGTGCAAGCGTTTTTTGGCAACTGATATGTTCTCCTAAGTCAGAAAGAGGATTAGGTTTGAAAAACCTAAAGTGTGGAATAGGGCTTGTATTTTGTAGCAAGTTTGGAGTATTCTTGTATTTTGTAGCAAGTTTGGAGTATTCTTGCTGGAGAAGGCTCTCTTTGCATTGCGTGGATCAAAGAGTACATTTTGAAGGGGAGAAGCTTTTGGGATATCAGTCCTAATTCTGTTAGTAGTTGGAATTGGAGAAGAATGCTCAAATTGAAGGAAGTAGCTGCTTGTAATGTCCATAATTTCCCCGTTGATATTGTAAAATTATGGGAGGAATTAGAGTGAAAGGTAGGAAAGTTTTTTGGCATAGGCTACTATGGTTCCCACTGCATATCCCTAAACACTATTATCGCTTGGATGGCAATACTTAACAGACTTCCCACTAGAGACTGTTTAGTTTCTATGGGTCTTATTGTTGATGCTTGTTTACTCTGCTCCAGGTTTTCCCTAGAAGTCGTATTTCTTCGAATGTGGATTCTCTAAGAAGGTTTGGAAACTAGAATTGCAACTATGCAATGTTCTATATGTTCGTAGAACTGTAGGTTCTTGGAATCAGGAATTAACTTGGGCATTATCTAAGTTGAAAGGAATATTTTTTATTGTTGCAGTCTTGAATTTCGCCTAGAATGCTTGTGTAAAGTTTATATTTATAAACATAAAAACTATAAATATTTATAATAAATTTAATTAATATTAATTGATTTATTGCATAAATCGAAATTTTTATTTATTCTACTATTAATAATTCTAATAGTGTAATCTCATTTTTAGCGGAGGCGTCATCTCCTTCATAATTATATTATTTTTTAAAAAATCTCACTAGAGATAATTACGTATAACACCTCTACAACTCATAATAAATAAGAGAATAATACGTTTTAGCGTACTCGAACTTACGTTCTCTTACATTAGCAACAATATTTATACCAATCGAATTAAGACTTAATCGGCATAATTATACTATTATTAAATTTACTAATTATACGCAAACATTTTATTCAGATGTTATATATATTCTTAGAACTCAAGCTTACTCAAGCTTTTTGTTTTCAAAGGAAAAAAATATACTCATGACCATTATTTAACTATGTAGGCATTAATATTATTATTTGTATTTATGACCAGAAGTATAAAAAAAAAAATTATTCAACTCAGTAATCAATTTGGTTGAATTTGTCACTGTTAAATTGGAATTAGAATGAAGTCAAGGGGATTCCGCCCCTTCTTGGACAAATGGTATAATTCCTTTTTAGTACTTCTTAAACATTACTAATTTAAGTTTTAATATTTTTTAGCTGTTGTTTAAATGACAAAATTGCATATTAGCTCCTTTCATAAATTAACAGTTTAGTTTAATACTTTCTAGCCACTGGTTAAGGGCTAGTTTAATATTACTTTTAAGAAGTGCTTTGGAAAAGTTTGATTTAAGATTTAAGCATTTAGTATTACTGTCAAGAGGTGCTTTTGAGAAATAAAATGTCCATTTGAGTCATGGTGTTATAAAGTAATAACTAAGCATTTAAATAATTTTCAAATTAGTTAATATTATGATATTTTAATAAGAATATAAAAATAAATTATTATAATTTGTTGTTAATATTTTAATATATGAAAATAAATTTTAAATATTTTTAAGCAACCTTATGTTGGAGGGTGAAAATATAATTAAGTGTTAAAAGTAATTTTAGAAGAGAAAACTAAAATTTTAACTTTTTATTGGGGATGCTTTCGAAAAGTCAATAATTTTTTTTACTCCAAAAGTACTTTTCATGTTAAAATGCTTTTAAAAGCACTATTAAACACAACTTAAGTAATAAATTTATATTTTTGATCCTTCAGATATTAAAAATTCATTTTAAGCTATTTTGATACATAACTTTTAGCTTTTTAACTGTTAATTTTCTTTTTTGTTTTATCTCCACCTCCAATGCAAAAATTTTTACTTCATTTCTGACTAATAAACTCTCTAAACTTAACAAATTTAAAATTATAAAATCAAACCCATTAAATCAAATGAGGGTGGCTTTGGATGAGCAGTACGTTTACCTACGGTTAGTGTAAAAATAGCGGTGGCGGTAAAATTAAATACTAAATCAATATTATAACGTGATACAAAAAGTAAACTAAACACACCACACTCACCAACCGTCTATCCAAACCCAAACTAAAAATTTGCCCTAAACAAAGTATCCAAACCTAGCAAATAGTGTCCTATTAAACCCAAGTAAGAAGTAGCAAAAAAAAACCTACCCTAACTGTAGAAAGAACTTCCATTTCCATAGCACCAAAACTACCAAATCCATGTAGTAAAGGAGCGAATCTTACATTTATAAGAGCATCTTCCTCCTATAAAGTTCATCTTTAAGAAAAAGTATACACAAATCATGACTCAGGATTTTTTTTATTTTTATTTACTTTTAATTTAAACATGCAATTTGACCCGTTTTTAGAAATGAAAAGAGTGGATGAAACCCTATCTTTTTGCTGCCATTGTTTATAAAAATAAATAAATAAATAAATAAAACCCCTTTTTCTTTAACCATTTAATTCCATTATTAGAAATTTAGTACTATAAAAGAAACATCATATGGAAGTCCACCTCATTCAAAGCAATGGTAATGTCCTTAAAATTGCAACTATGATTTTTATGATGCGGTTGTTGGTCATAAAAGATCTTCGTGAATAAGGAAATAGTACTTTGATTAGCATATGCGGTTGGGGTTGATTCATTCATTTTTTTTTATTCAATATGTATGTTTGAGTCTCATAAATAATGTTTTGGTAAATCACTCTCCAAGACATAATAAAAGAGTACTGGTTAAGTCTTTTGTTGATATGTTAAAAATTCGAATTTAAATTATGTTATTATCATCCCCCCCCCTCTCTCTATTTTTAGATACATATCTTGTTATTATTTACTTTAAAGCTATTTTTACTATCAATATTATTCGGGGGAAAAACTGAAAATTTTTTTGTAAAGTAGGTCTTTTTTTTCCCATATTTAAGAAAATAAATCGATTTTGGTGAGAGAAACAAAGTGACATATTGGAAAACACTTACTTTTGACATATCAGCTCATTTGGTTAGATGATTAAATATTAGTGGTTTTATTCTTAAATCTCAGATTTGGTTCTTCTCCTATTCATATTTGTATTTTTATTTGAGTCTCGATTTGATTCTTCTCCCATTCACATTTGTATTTTTATTTCATGTTTTTGATTTTTTTAAATTTTTAATTAAATTTTTATTAATAAATATGTTATAAATAAATGAGTTATTAATTAAGAATATTTTAACATAATGATATATATAATATATATTTTTATTATATGATTATGTATTTATTATTTTATTTATATAAATAAAATAGTTATTAATTAAAAATATTAATTAAAATTAAAAACTTTTAAAACAAGATGAAATAAAAATACCATTAACATTTAGCCACCTAAGTGAAAAAGTTAATGTATAAAAAGAAAATGTATTTTGTAGAAAGTATTTTCGGACATGTTAGTTAAGGAAGTGTTTTTGTTTCTCTCTAAAATTGACTTTTTTAATCTAAATTTAAAAAAAAAGACCTACTTTTCTAAATATGTTTTAAAATAGACATTTTTCTTCTAATTTACCCTATTATTAAGTGCTAAAGAGATTAATGAAGAATAATTCTAGTAAAGCATGATTAGCTTTGTCCGAGGCTAGATTACTTGTCCAAACTCGAAAGTTGATATGATATTTAAGATGATTCAAGTAAAAATATTATATTCGAAAAGTAAACTTAGCAATAAAAATTTTCTTATTTTAAATATGGATTGAATTTTTCTAATATTCAAAGCTCGAGTTTGACTCAATTTATTTTCAAGTTTATAATACTTTGTTTTTCCTTTAATATAATGTATTATATATTTTATATCACATGAAAATTTAAATATATTATATTATTATATTTATTAAAAATATGTTATATTAATAAAAAGAAAATAACACAATGATGATAAAATAAATGAATATATAATTATTTATCATTAAACAAAAATATTTTTAATAAAAATAATATGAATGTGATCTAAATAAGTTTGAATTAAAATAAAATCAAATTTGAGAAACAATGTATATATTAATACAATGCATAATGGACCCACTTCAATCTAACATATATAATAATGATTATTCTTGAAAATTAATAATAATTATTCTTGAAAATTAATAATAATTATTATTATCTCTTCCTTTAATGCGTGTAATAATGCTAATAAAAACACGTGTAATAATGATAATAGAGGCTCCGATTAGCTTATAAAAGAATCAAAATTCAAGCCTATCTGGGTCATGATTAAATCTTCCCTTTTGTAACAAGCAAATTACCAATTAATTAATTAATTACGATTAAATCCCACATTTAGGATAATATAAAAAGGATGAAGCTACCTATTAAATTCATTATTTTGTTTTTTTATAAATCCTAAAATTATACATAAATTATGATTTAATGTATAATTGTATACATGAAATTTTGATTTGATCTAATTTTTATAAATTATTAACACAATTAGTAATATAACATAGTTTTATGTTTATATATTGCATACATAAATAATTATATTTATTCAATATAAAAAAATTGATGTATTTATTTTATTTAAATGTGAATGACTAAATCAAAATTAGAGTTTTAAGTATATATTTGAACCATAATTAAAGTTTCACGTATATAATTGTACCAAAGTAAAATTTATATATACAATTTCATATTAAATTAAAATTCACGTATAATTTTGAGATTTATTTATTTTTATGGCGAAACCTTTATTTACTGTGCCGACATGTATATAAACCCTAAAAGTGATTTCTTTCATTTTTTACCCTTATGGACTTTGGTTTTAATGTTTGTAATTAACTTAACTTAGGGTACCCAAATAATTCTGCTGTCAACATCCAAAGGAATTTTAATCCCTTTTGAAATTGATAATAAGCTTAATCTTTTCTAAATTAAGTGCTAAAGGACAATACAATAAGGAATTTTAATCTTTTGTGGGATTGATTTGTTTTAACCTACATGCATCAAACTTCTTTTAACTTCTTTTTGTAATTAAACCATATTGAATGTAAACCTCGAAAAAATTAATGGAATAATAATTTATTTCACCTTTTAATTTTACAAACAAAAATATTTTAGTTTTTTAATTTCTTGTCTTTTTAATTTTTAACTTTGTATTATTTATCAAATCACTTAAAATGGATAGAAAAGTTAGCGTTATTAACTTTAAACATGTTAGTAATTAATTAATTTTTAAAATTAAAAAATTAAAAATATTTTTAAAAATTAAAATGTATAAAAATATTTTAAATTTTTTTATTTTAAAATTAGTTAATTGCTAATATGACATATACATAGATTGTCACATTGATGTTACGTCAACAAAGTTAATATAAATTAATTTTTCCATCCATTTTGGATTGATTTGAAATGATTATGTCAAAATTAATAACGTCTTGTGAAAAATATTTTTATAATTAAAAATAAAATTTTAAAATATATAAATAATTTTAAATTAGTAGTTGTTATTTATAAAATTTAAAAGATTTAATGAATGATCTTATGATCTTATCACCTGTTTTGATATAATACTTAAAATTATTTATAATCTCTCTTCTAGAATAATAAACTTAAACACATTTGAATCCACTTTTTTATAATAATATTTATACTAATAGACTATTTTATCCTTTTAAGTTGAAGAACCTATTTTTTAATTTTTGATAGTGGGGGTGCATCTAGACCATGTAGGGTGATGTAAGGATGAGAAGACCATGGATCCCCATCAACATTAACTCAGCCTTAGCAGACGTTGTCTCCTTCATATATCTTGATAGATATAAAGGAATTGAAAAAGATAACCTTATAAAAAAAAGCTCCTTTTGGGAGAAAAAAGAGGATGGCATATTATGACCAATGCTGACGGTTTATTTGGCCAAAAAGGGAATAAAGCTGCCTCCCTCTCTATTTTCATGTTCGGGATTCACAAAAACAACCAAACAAAGCTTCATCTTTTCATTATCCCATATATTCTTTTCTTATTATATGCTAAAATTAATCTTTCTTATTATACCATTTGGCCAGAGCAAAAGTTTAATTAAAAGCAAATTTCTTAAGAAAGCTAACAGTTATGGATTCCACGTCCAAAAGTGTACACCAAAGTTAACTTTTTGGTGTAATTTTTTTTTTTTAACTCGATTAGTATGAGTATTGTTGTCAATGTAGAAAGACGTGAATTTGAGTATACTAAAGCACATTATCCTCCTATATATGAGTTAAAGATAAGTTATAAATAGTTTTAAATATTGTATAAAAAAAATAAATATGACCAGAATTTCTCTTGAATCGAGAAAATAATATATATAATCCTTCTCTTGAATCGAGAAAATAATTCTTCTACAACATCTAGAACAACTACAATAAAAAAAAAAGAAAAAAAAGAAAGAAAATATATAGCTTCTCTTTTTCTTGAATCAGCTCCATTAATCTTCAACATGATGAATGAGTATCAACACAATTCACAAAAAGGGTATGTTTTGAAATTATACCCATTTTGATCATATAATGGTTGATTTGATCCATTGTTGAACTTGGTATCTTCAAAGTATGTTCTTCATGAAATAACCATATAAGCTTGGTAGGGTTCTTTCTTTTTTATCCAGACCAAAATGTAATATTTACATGCTGTCACCATTTTTGCTTAATGTTGCCTTAGTAAAACTTGGAAAGCTAGCAAATACACAAACATCCAATAAACCAAGCTTTGATATCTCATTTTTGCTGCCTGTAAAACACAATAAATGCTATTTAAAATGAAATGCAATAATAATTATAAGAAGAAGTTTATATTATATTGAAGCAACAATTTTATATTATATTATATTATTGAGTTAATGTGACAATGCATGCGAAGTTTAACTTTGTATATCAATGTAGGCCAAATGGATAAAAAAAAAAAAGCCACAATATCTTTTAATAAACTATCCAAATTTGCTTATGTGACATTGTTTTTCTAACAAGATACTTGTTTTCCAAATTTCTTTTAAAAGGAAAGAGGGAAAAAATTGTTTTTAACTTATATATTTAAAAACGACCTTAGGGAAATTTTAGGTAAGCAAATTGTTTGATGATTGGACTTTACTAATAGATGCAACGATATTATAGGTATTAATTCTATTAAAATGTTAAATTAATTTTTATATATTATATTAAAAATAAAATGGTCTTTTCTATTAAAATTTTATCCATTTATACTGTTAAAAATAAGTTAACAGAATAATTAGACAATAACAATGGCATGCCACATGTAATATCTTATGTTGAAGTACAGGGACAAATTTTAAACAGTAAAAATAAATGAAATCTTTAATATAATGGTTAGTTTACTTTTACAGAGATTAATTTACATATTTTTATAGTATAAAGTGCAAAATGCAATCCTATTCATATTATGTTTTACAGTATTAAATCACACATTTTTTAAAAACAATTACGTGCGTCACTTTGCATATTTCTACAATTATACCATTATAATTACAGCTATGATTTTACCTTATCCGCAGAGGACGTAAGGAAAATGGAAGCAGATGATGAAGATGACGATGTTGATGAAGTTGTGGACAAGGCAGAGAGTCCGACATTATAAGCAATGGTTCCATCAGGTTGAAACAGACCGTAGTTCCTTTCAGATGTCGGTCCAGGCTTCATATCTTCATTGAACAAAGCAAACAAGTACACTTCAAGCTTCGTGTTTGGTCTTAAAGGTGTCCCTTCATTACGCATCTGCCTTCTCAACAAATTCCTGTTATAAACAGCTGCATTCGCCGGAGTCGCTCCGGTTTCATCGGGGTCCCCTTTTGACGGCCAACCCGTCTCCGAAACCCGTACCTCGATCCCACTATAACCCAACCTAAACATGGCGTACACAACAGCATCTACTTGGGCGTACAACATGTTGTCGTAGTGTAGTTTAGTGTAAGGATCGACCATTCCTGGGTTTTTGTTGAAAAGAACATAGTCTAATGAAACATTGTTTGGGGCACCTTTGTAAGCAAAATAAGGGTAGGCATTGATCCAAAATGGGGAACCAGTGTTGGCCAAGAACTGAAGATACTGTGACATGGTCGCCGACACTTGGCTCTTGAAACTACCAGCTGAAGGTGGGAAAGATTCTTGAAGAATTGCTAATGAATTGGGTGTTGAAACATGAATGTACTTGTCTAAGCCTAATTGAACTAAAGCACCATGGATACTAACCATGGCAGGGACAAGGTACCCGATTAACGACGTGTCGTCGTCGGTGAATACTTCGTTTCCGACAGAGATCTCGGTGATCTTAGTGGCCGGAAAATAAGGCTTGATGTGAGTAGTAACCCATTGAAGTGCTTGTTGAGGATCCATTACCACGGCAAGCATTTGGTTTTCAACCGTGACAATGAGCTCAACATTGGAGTTGGCAAATGTTGTAAGAATTTGAGGATTGGTGTCATAGATTTTTGCTTTTGTGATCTTAAGGGAACTCAACAGACCAAGAACCTTGTCGGGTGGAGGCAAATTGCTGCCAACTTGACCATAGTTGATGCCTAAAGAAGCAACTGGTAAGAAACCATAATCTAAGAAAAAAAAAAAAGACAAGAAATACATTAGATTAGAGACAACATGGCATTGGTATAGAAAAGAAGGAAATTAAAAGAAAAATAAAAACAGGGGGTACCTGAAAAACAGAGAGAAAGGAGAAGGAAAACATGGATCATCATGAAAATCCTTGTTGAAAGTGTTACTATGAAAGAATGAGAGGAATGTGACTTGTTTTTTTTGAAGTTTCGAAGATGCCTCAGGTTTTCTTGTTTGGTTTTTTTTTTTATTTTTTATTTTTTTGGTTACTGCCTTAAATGGGTTTTTAAAAGACTTGGTTTGGTTTTTTGGCATGTCCTTTATTTAAAAAAAATTATTTCGGCTTTGGAGTTGGACTAGATTGTCTCTTTCCAACGCACGCCAACTTCTCCAAATTTTCTTACGGGGTTTACTATTATTATGACTTAATTGCCCCTACCACTTGCTTCACCCAAAAGGAAATCCATAATCCCACTAATCATGATTAATTAATTAAATATATTACTTTCTACCATTTCCTTTTTAATTAGTAGTAGATTATGTTTATGTAACAATTTTAAAAATAAAGGAATAATATTAAATTTAACCTTTAACTTTTATATTTTTATCAATTTAATTTTTTAAGTTAAATTTAGCCTTAATTTTTTTAAAAAAGTACCATCAACCTTTAAAATAAAGTTGAATTGTTGTTGTTTTTAACTAGAATAATGACTCAAATATTAAATTTTTAAAAATGGTAACCCGCTTAGTAATTCATATGTACTTCATGTTATTTTTAAAATTTTTAAAATTTTAAATTATTTATTGGCATGACAAGATAAATAGTACCATATCAACATGTCGTACACGTGAAGTGCCATGTGGGTTGTCACACCAATATTATAAAAAAACTAATGTTTTAGTCTGTATTTTCCTTAAAAAAAGATGTAAATTTTAAGGCCTAAATTTAATATTATGCCAAAAAGTGATATAAAACAAATATGAGTTTGGATGAAATGATAAAATTAAGCTAGTAAATACCATAATGTTTAGGGTCCAAATTCTCATTATTTTCTTTATGTGTATTTTTTTTCTAAATTTATCAAAATATAAAAAGTTATAAATACCCTTCAAATAATATTCTTTTAAGAACAATTTAATATAATATAAACAATTTATTTCTTTTTGCTTTTATGTTCTTTTAACTTTCGGAAAACATAGAAAAGATACATTAAAAGAAATGAAAAGAGAGGAAAACAGAGGAGAAGCATAAGAGGATGGAAAATAAAGAAAAAGAGAAAGTAAAAAGAACATAAAAGAAAAAAATTAAATTGCTAAAAATGAAAAAATATAGGGACCAATTATAGAATTTAACTTAAAATTTTCGTTTGAAATGATGATTTAACATGCCGCTTCAGTTTATCGTTACATCATTAACAGTAATTAATGGCTCAATGACTCAAATATTACAATACGATAACGCAAGTGACTAAAACATAACATTTTAAGTATAAATGACTAAAATGTAACCCGAGTCAAACAAAAATGACTATTTTAATAGTTTATTTTTTTATTAACTTCGTGAAATAATTTGATGTGGTTTATTTTTAAAAATATGTGCTAACGAAATATATACATATTGATATTTTATGTATATATAATTTAATAATTTTTTGCATATTTATAAAAGATAGAGAAAAATAGAAAATGAAAAATGCCAACGTGTTTATATCACATTACATTTTTAAAAATAAGTCATATCAAATTATTTAACAAAATCAATAAAAAGAACTCGGGACTTAAAATACATGTTTTAAAAAGTTGAGGATTAGAAATGAATGTACCAAAAACTCAATACAAATTCTATGTGTATGTAGCCAATATATTATTTTTGCAATTATGAAGCTAAAAGTTTTGCTTAGGATAATATCCATTTTACAAGAAAAGGTATAGCTAAGCTTTTTTTTTTTTTTTTGAATTGACCAATATATATGTGTATTCTTATTATAATAATATTTACGTTGGATAATTTAAATGTTAGGACATCTGAATGAAATAGTGCACCATGAGTGTGATCAGTTAATTACTAGTTGTGGCTCTCCTTCAAAGATAAAAAGTGATTATATATATATATATATATATATATATGAAACTTATGACTTGTAAGAAACAAAAAGGCAGGAAATAGAAGAGGCATTATGGCCAACTTTAATAAATCAATTAAAATAAAGAATATTAAAATAAGGTATAAAAAAGAAAAAGAAGGATAGAGTTAATAGATGTTAGAATTGTAATACTAGAGTGATTGCATGTCAAATATGACTAACTATAAAAATGAATCGTTTAAGACTAAATCTGACTAAGTAAAGGTTTGGTGAGTGGATAAGGAATGGTCTACGTAATACGTTGAATTTTATTACAAAGATAAGTGTGCTTATCTTAAGTCATGGTTCCTTTTTCAATCCTTTTTCTTAAAGTAAATAGAAAACAAAGACCCTTGGCTGAAAAAATAAAGAAAAAACTGGTTAGATTTTTCCAAGGGGCAGGCTAAAACGCAACATAGAAAAGAAACAGGTCTTGTTTCGTTTTCATTTTACACGCAGACAGGTAGGCAAATTGTGTTTAACAGTCAATAAAAGGGAGACTTTCTAGTTTCTATTACTGCACATGGCCAAATTAGTGGCTATATGTGCACGGCAGCCATTTGTGAGGAGACTCTGGTTGAATGCCTCGTCAAAATCTCGTCATCTTCCATTAAGTTTAGGGTAGGATTTTTCGTGGCATAATCTAAAGAGTCATTGTCTAGGTTGAAAGTTATATGTATATATGTGTATGTATATTAGCTTTTATTAAGATTGGAAATGGTATATGAAATGAAAAGCTTTACCTTTGGGCTTTTTCTTTTGAGGAGGTGGGAGTGAGGCACATGTAAAATGGAGGTCAAGGTGGTTTCTTTTTGGGGTTGATTTTATTGATTGACTTTAGGGTTAAACCCACGTCTAATTTATGGATAAGTAAGCCATGCAAAGTGAGCTAATGCCTAGCTGGAGCTAATTCATTCCTTTTTTTTTTCTTGCCATGCAAGTTGAAGCTGTCATGTACCAGCCAATCCCATGGAATCTATTCACCAGTTAGCGGTCCCAACTGTTCAAACACCGGTGTATTTTTCACTCAAAAAGAGTAATGCTCCCTCTAAATGGACGGTGGTTATAGTGCGGTGATATCTTTTACTTCACAGTTACAATAATTAATTTCATCGTCATCTTATTTTTAACTTTACCGGAAGTAAACACCGCCCATTCAAAAACACCCTGAATTTAATTGTTTTAAAAAAATTATGTCTAATAATAATATTAATAAAATGTAAGATTATTTAGTGTATTAAAAGGTAAGGTACATTACTCCGTTTGATTTATTTGATTGGAAGGTATAAGATTTTGTTGTTTAATTGATAGAATGTAATAATACTTAAAAATTCATTTTACTAAATTATTTTTATTATAGAATTTTTTTAACTTGTATAAGTAAAGAAGTTGGGAAAAATGTAGATATTACTGGATTAAGATCCACTCCATTACTTTTTTTAATCATTAATATCTAATATGATGATCATCACCATTCAAATATGTAATACACATCTATTAAATGCGAAAATCAACTTGTGAATGGTGATTAAACATGCTTTGGATATTAATGAAAGAAAAAGTAATGGAGTGAAGCCAAATTTGACATCACTAGCATCTATCTATACTTATATTTAAGTATTTACTGAGTTGATGTCACTTTTAGTTGGGTCACTAACTCGGTCATGAAATTATAAAATACCCTTCTCTTAAATTATAATTAACATTATTATTATGACATTTTGTATTTTCATACTTTTATATTTCATCTTTAAATAAAAGAATAAACAATTATAGATTCAAAGATAAAAAAACATGTTCAATAATATTAAAATATAATTTTACTATCACTCCATCTATATTTATTTTTTTTTGGTAGAAAAATAAAGTCAATTAGAATCAAACAGAGGCAACATTAGAATTAGATAGTATACAAGTATTATCAACTCGGAGTTATTCAGCAACTTTAGTAAGGGCATCATGAAACACACATGACCCAAGTGGAAATTCTTTCATTAGACTTGCCAGAATATGGGGGGCAAAATTCTTTCTCTTGGAATCTGCTTAACGACCATTTGCTAGTCACGCTTGCATAATTCTTGGATACGTAGTATCAAGTCTCTATTCACTTGACCTTTAAAACCCCTATGAATACCTTTAATAGCCCAAGCACAAGCAGTCTCAAGAATGGCCTCCTTCCAATTAAAATCCTATGCACAAAAGCCATCATAAATAGCTCAAAGTTTAACTTGTTCAACATTGCATCTTCCAATATTTCTCCCAATCTACCAAAGCCACACCTACCATATTCATCTCTTGCCACTCCTGTTAAAGATGCAAGGCCTGGAGATAGATTTCGAGCACCATATTATTTTTATAGAACCAGTAAGTGGTGGGATCCACCTAGAATTTCCACGTCGATTACTCATAGTCCCACTAGGTCTACTTGGCTTCGACTTAATATAACTCACTCAACACCACGCGGATTGTATAATATTGGCAGCATTAGAAGGGATCTCTTGAAAAATCTTAAGATTCCTTTATTGTGAAGTTAAAGGAAAATAATTTTAAATCTTTTATTGAGTTGGTGTCATAGGTTAACTAGACATCAATTTAGTTATAAAATTACTAAATTACCCTCACATGTACAAATTAAGTTATATTTTTATCTTTTTCTATATAATAAATCAATAAAAATTGATTATACTAAAATTTAAATACGGAGCACCATATATAATAAACAATTAACGTTATCATTGTAACCAAAACATCAATTAATTTTTATATGAACTTTAAATAAATATACTTGTTACATTTTTTTCACTCATGAGTGAGTGTATCATAAATCTAGTAAAAATTACCTCTTCCATTACCAATAAAATTTTATAGTTAACAATAGAATTACATAAAACAACATATATTTTTCAAAATATATTTAACATTTAGTTTTTCTAGAAAAATATTTTTACTTATGAAATTAAAAATTGTGATTCTTAATTCAAATATTTAACTAATCCTAATAAAAACTGAAATTTTATTCTGAAATATGGTGAATATGTTAAACATTTAGTTACGGGTAATAGCTAATTAGGTGCCCCATTCAAGTGGGATACTATTGACCCCATGAACTGTTTAAAACGTACTTAGCTCTGAGTCTTTGACAGATCTTTTATATATATCTTAACGATAATTACCCGCACAACAAAAGAGACAAGGAGCAGCCTTGCATGCCCCTTGTGAACTAAGTGGCTTAACCCCCGACCTTGCATGTGATCTCACTGCTAAAAAGAGATCACACCATTGAAAAGGAAAAGATTCATCTTCATAAAGTAGTCAGTTTTATCATTTCTCTGTTTTCGGTGCTTTTTAATCGACAACAAAAAGTAGACAATACTGCTTTTAAAAGTAGGTTTCCACCAAATACGAGAGTTTTCAAATTTCAACAATATTTATATCTTCTTTTTTTTCAATTTAAGATTACGATTTTCATATATGAAAATTGGGGGCAAAAAAAAAAAAAAAAAGGTAACGTATATTCCTTAGGTTACTTATTATACTTTAGGGTTATAGCATGTGCTGATGTGCAAATGTATGAATATTTTGCAAGACTATATGAGAGTGAGTGAGCTATGATATCTCATAAAGAAGATTTTCTAAAGAAACATGCTTTTTGTTAAAGACATATATATATATATATATATATATATATATATATGTTATGGTGTTAAAAGAAAGGAAGGAAAGATTCATGGGAGAAGAAAAAAGGGGGAGGGGATTGATCATTGAGGGTTCAATGCATGGGAATTTCTTACATATACATGAACATGTTGTCCAAATAATCATTACCCAAGGATCCCCATGCATTTTGGGTAAACTTTGGTTTAAGAAATTTTTTTGTTAAAAATTAGAATGATGAACCAAGTTTCCATAAGGGTTTTTACTTTGAAAGAAAAAGAAGAAGCCCCTGCAAATTTGTAGCCAATTTTATTTTTGGATTGTTTTGCAAACAAAGGTTATCATATGATAAGTTGATTAGAAGAAATGAACAGCAAAAGCTTTGGGTATTGGTTATAGGGTTTAATTGAATATGTTACCTTATTTTTTGTAGGCTAGTTCCTAATTTTATATGTGTTGCATGTGTTTATTTTTTAATTATATATGTTTATCTTAAATAATTAATATAAAGTAATATTATTTAAAATTTTAATATAATTAAAATATATTAATTATTTTGATTATTAAAATATTATAAAAATCAAATTATAATTAAAGTGATTGAAAATAAAATGAGATTCAAACTTCTTATTTATTTTTTTAGCTACTACACTACAGGAAAATAGGGCTTTAGCGGCGTTTTTAGCTGCGTTTTATCAAAAAACGCCGCAAAAATTGTAAAACACAGAGCAATAGCGGCGTTTTAGCAAAACGCCGCTAAAGACCAGAGCATTAGCGCGCTTTTGGCAAAACGCCACTAAAGACCAGAGCATTAGCGGCGCTTTTATAAGAAACGCCGCTATAAGTACACATTTAGCGACGCTTTTTAAAAAACGCTGCTAATGCTCAATCTTTAGCGGCGTTTTTCAAAAAAACGCCACAAAAAATTAAAAAATTAAAATACTATTATTTAAAATAATTTTAATGATTTTTTGTATATGACTAATTGTGTATTAATTTATATGTTAAATATTTTCTTACATAATTGTAAAAGAGATAGTATTATTTTAAAATATTGAATTAATTATCACTATAGTTTAGGGTTTATGGTATATGGTTAAGGGTTTAATGTTTATGAGTTACTATTTTAAGTTTTATGGATTATGCATTTAGGGATTATGGTTTAAGGGTGGTTTAAGGGTTGGGGTTTAAGGTTTAGGTGTTAGGGGTTAGGGGTTTAAGGGTTTAGGTGTTAGGGGTTTATGGTTTATGTTTTAGTAGTTATGGTTTAGGGTTTAGGGACTAAGAGTTTAGGGTTTAGATTAATTAGTGTTTTTTAATTTATATGATAAACATTTTCTTATATAATTATAAAAGAGATAGTATTAATTTTAAATATTGAATTAATTATCATTATAGTTTAGGGTTTATGATTTAGGATATATGTTTTAGGGTTTAAAGTGTATGAGTTACTATTTTAAGGTTTATGGATTATGGTTTATGGCTTAAGGGTTGAGGTCTAAGGCTTAGGGTTAGGGTTAAGTGTTAGGTTTTAGGGTTTATAGATTATGTTTTGATTTAGGATTTAGATTAATTAGTGTTTTTTAATTTATATATTAAATTAGTGTAATTAGTGTGAAAAACATATGTTAAAATTTTGAAATATTATTATTTAAAATAAATTTAAAGTTTTTGGATATATCACTAATTTTTAATTTATATATTAAATAATTTTAAATTTTAAAGATTTCAAATTGTATCTAATTCTTTTAAGTATTAGTTAAATTTTAAAAATTATTTATTTAAATGAAAAAATTAAAATACTATTATTTAAAATAAATTAAAATTTTTTGAGTATATAACTAATTTTTTAGTTTATATTATTTTTAATTTATATATTAAATAATTTTAATTTTTAAATATTTTAGCCGCGTTTTTATTATAAACGCAACAAAAAGTATGTAAAAATTTATTTCACTTTAAAAAGGCGCCTTTAGGCTTGTTCTAATAAGAAGGTGCAATTTTAATAATTTTTTAGTGGCGTTTTGGTAAAACGCCGCAATAAATGGGATTTAGCGGCATTAAAAAAAAACGCCGCAATTTTATCCCAAATTTTATCCCCAATTCAGATACCCGAACCACGTTAATTTTTTCCCCTTAAAAATTTTCCCCCAAACCCTAAATTTTCCCCAAATCAAAATCCCAACCCATCTCTGCATCGCCAGACCCGACCATATGCTGCATCGTCGGACCTGACCATCTGCTGCATCGCCGTCGACTTGACCATCTGCTGCGTCGCCGTCATACTTTGCTCTTTTGCCATCTTCTTCTCGGTTCTCATTTGCCTCAATGCTTCTTTGCATAGTTCTAAATATGCCTTTGTATGTTTTTGTTTTTCTGCAGTTCTACTTCTATTGAACAGTTATGGCTTGGCTGAAACATTTAGCCATGCTTTTTATTGGTTCCTTATCTATACATGGTTACTTGTTGCCGTTCCTCCTAAAGTTGATTGGTGATCAAACTAGCATGAACGGAGGTAAGAAATATAGCATGAACAGAGAATTTCGTGTCTGGTGAAGGATTCATTGCTTATTTATGTTTCAATAGTTTTCACTGTTCTCTTCCGCTTCATTATTTGAGGAGACCAGCTATATTTTGCTGTTTATTTGGTCTCTATTGCTGTCTCTTGAGCCTATTTTCTAGTTTCATTTTTCCTACATCTGAATCTCATGTCCAATTGAGGATATCCTTCTCTTACTCTAATAATCAGGAATGATCATTTCTTTCTATTTCATTCCCTTAAAAATGAGGAGACTAACTCCTTTAGGCAATTGTCCTTTGGTTCGTCTTCAGTTCCATTGAACTCCCTATTTCCCATGCAAATTTTCTAACCCATTTATATTAGAATCATTACTAGTTTCTCCTAATGGAGTCTTAAATTGGAAACTAATGTTTATCTAATTTCGTTTTTCTTTTCTCGATCGCCAATTATCTGACTTTGGTGACAAAGACAAACTAATTGTCTTGGCCTCACACATGGTAGCATGTCTTGTAATTTAGAATCCTCTTCGACACTTCCCTTTTGTTTCCAAAGCGTAAGCATTAATAATATTTTATGTTATCTTGAAGGCTGGACTAGGACTTCGATAACGATGCACGTATATTATTGAAACAATAGCGAGAGAAACAATATTGGATATAAGTTGCTAGTAAGTACACCTTCTATCCTGTAGTGTGTTCTTGTGTTATTATGATGGGACAAAGAAGTACATGGTTGAAAATAGTGTCTTGACCTTCTTTTTCCTATAACTTCCTAGAAACATGTGAATACTTTGGGATTACCTCTGCAACTGATTTGATTATTTTTGATGTATTATCTTATCGATAATGCTTACATTTTAAGTTTCCGCTAGTTTCTCATGTCATATATTGCCATTCAAGTAACAGGTGCTTTGGAATTTTTGTGTTGTGTGTAGAAAGATAAACATTAATTTCTATGCAGAAGCTGATACTCTTAGTCATGAAGTTGAAAACAATTAAAAACTGCATAAGGTGACATTGTTTTGAATCTAGGATTTCCCTGTATTCCCTTACATTCTATATGACATAAAACAGATGAGGAATTGTTGACCAGTGTCCCATATAATATATATAGGTTCATCTTTCAGGTTAATTGCTGCAATGGTACTCGTATTTGTAAATTGATGTTTAATTTGGTTACTTGCACTGAGCATTTGCTACGCAAGGCTTGAACTTTTACTTTCTGTTTAATTTGCTAACTTAACTCACCTTTGGTCTTGAATTTAATTTTGATTTCTATCTTGCAACTTCTCTTTCCTTCATGCAATATTGTCTATGCCTTTTAGATCACCTCTAATTTTAGCATGACAATGACCCTCTCTCTTGGGTTTTTTCACCATTGTTGCTGCTAGTGTCAACTTTATTTTAACAAATGTTATGCCTTATATGATGCTATATGAGACAAATATATTCAATAGTTTTTCTTATCCTTATGTTTTCATGCCGTTATACTCTCTAATCACATCATTTCCCTAAGCCACCCCCCGTCAATAATGATTGATTGCTGATGTAAAAATGTTTGATTGCTAATCACAAGATTTTCACTTTTGTTTTGTCTTCAATAATGATTGATTGCTAATGTAACAATGTAATAAACCTCTGTATTGCATTAACAAAAACCACTGCCTTTATCTAGCAAATGATTTCATTTCAGGATGATAAGAGCTCAAATGAAATTGACAGCAATGTGGGAAATAAGAGCTCGTCAGAAAGGGTGGAGAGAAAAGGTCGCCAAATCTAATGCGCAGACACAAGGTAACCTCCAGTTTGTCTAAACCATCCACCATGGCCTGATAGGAAGAAAATTAATAGAAAACGTATTTCTTAAGGGTTAGTAGAAAACGTAGAAAATTAGTAGACACAAGGTAACCTCCAGTTTGGCAAAAGACAGAGACAAACCAAATTGTTTTGGTTAATATCAGTTCCAAACAAGAGGGCTTGAATTGAAAACATTATGTTGGAAAGCAAATTCACTTAAGAGTTCTGTATCTAATTGCAGTGAACAGCATATTGAATTTTAGTTATATTATTGGGTATGCTAAGAAAGACAAATTAATTTGTTAGTTCACTTCTTGAGAAGAGAATGACGACTATAAAATATTCAAATAAAAAAAAAGGATAATAGATATTAAGATATTTTGGCTGCGGATTTCTGTTTTCATGTAAAGGAAATTCTCACTTGGTCAAACATGGTGTGAGGATTTTAATGATTTCAAAATGGAAGACATAATTTTATTCCTTAAAACACCCAATATGTATATATTTCAGTTTTACCCAGATACTATAAAACCTTTAGGCTCTGGTATGAATAGTCCTTGCCTCTTGTAATATGCGGCTTGTGTATTGAAGGAGTTTTTGGGATTTCTTAGGTACTAAAAATGCCCTTTTGCCTTTTTCAGACATATTGGCATCACCACGATGATACAATCAAGGCATGTGAAAGATTCCAACGCCTTGGAGTAGAGTTCAGCAAAAACAATTATGTATATCACATGGAGATTATTTAAGACTAGAGCATGCAAATATTTTCTAAAAGTGCTTTTGTTCATGCCTAGTTTATCAATCTCATTTGTACAGTATGCATCCATCAAGGATCCCAATGTTTTCGGAAGAATTTTAGTTTTGATTCTAAATTTTATTTTTATTTCAATATTTTTAGTTAAATTTTAATAGAAAATTTAATTTGATAATGAATTTTAATAGAAAATTTTTATATTTATATCATGGATATTATTCTTCTCAATATTTTGATAATGAATTCTAAATTTTTATATTTTTCATGACTTTTATAATATTTTATTTATTTTTAAAATTTCATTACCTTTAGCGGCGTTTGTGAGAAAGTGCCGCTATAGGTCTTGACCTTTAGCGGCGTTTGTGGGAAAAGCGCCGCTATAGGTCATGACCTTTAGCGGCGTTTGTGGGAAAAGCGCCGCTAAAGGTCATGACCTTAGCGGCGTTTTTTTAAATAAACGCCACAAACTTTAGTGGCGCCATCTATAGCGGCGTATTTTATGGCGCTTGTAAAACGCCATAAATAGTTTTAGCGGCGTATAAAAGCGCCGCTAAAGACCTTAAAAAACGCCGCTAAAAGTCAATTTTGCTGTAGTGCTAGTTGAATAAAAATACTTACTGCATTCCCATTATACTAGTAAAATTAACTCAAGATTGAATAAATTCTTAATTTAAATAATAAAAATAAAATATTATTCAAATATTAATTTAATAATATAATAAAAAATATTTTTTCGTTAGCTTCAAAGTTGTTCTTTTATATATACTAATTCTTAACATCACATATGTTACACGTGATTTTGCATATTAAAATTTTTAATTTATTGAACAAATATACTTTATTTCATGCAATTAATATAAAGTAATATCATTCAAAATTTTAATTAAAATAACTAAAATATATTACTACTTTGATAATTAAAATATTATAAAAATAAAAAATTAAAAAACAGTTAAAGTCTAAATGAAAATAATAATGACATTCAAACTTTTATTTTGTGATTTTTTAGCTATTAATGGAATCAAAATTTCTAAATATTTAATGTAAGGTAAGTTTTAGTATTATATTATTGAAATATTAATAAATGTGCAATTGAATTTGAATAATTAAAATAAAATATTATTTTAATATTAATTTAGTATTATAGTCAACAATAAAAGATTTTTTATTTATTTTTTAAAGTACTTTTATATATATTTATATTATGACGTATTGAAGAAAAAATATAAAAAACATATTTAACATTTCATGATAATTTTCATGAAATGGTAAGCAAATAAAGTTGATTAATTGAGGGCTTTTTAAAGTAATCCAAAAATAGTAAGGCCTTTTTCTTAACATAAACGTGAAACTTATGGGCCGAATGCCTAAAAGTTTTGGGCTTATCTATTTAAAAACTTTCTCATATGATTTCTTTTTCTAAGAAAATTTTTATTCGAATAAGTAGGTGTAACTGTTGAGTTTTATGGCGGCAAACTCAATGGAGTGAGTTATAGTGATCCTGTTACTGTAAAAAAATATGGTAGACGTGTTCAATTAGGTGAAAATTTTGAGTTAGATCGTGCTATTTTGTAATCTAATGGTGTTTTTTGTAGCAGTTCTAGAGGTTGATTTAAATCATTAATTATCTAAATGATGTTAAGTAAATTTAATTTTAAATTTTTTATAATATATCTAATTCACTGATGATGCATGCATAGAGTTATATATTGTCAATTTATCAAATATATATATTTACTTTTTAAAGCTCTATCGATATTTATAACTTATATTTTTATTTTTAGATTACATTTAATTTATATATGAAAATGGAAAATGAAATGTTTAGCTTACTTATATATTTGAGTTTGCAATATATGACATCACATAAAGCAGATTACTAAAGAAACATGCCTTGTTTTTATAACAAAAGATTCATGAACATTAAGGTGTTAAAAGAAAGGAAGCAAAGAATCATGGAACAAAGTAAAAGGGGGATTGATCATTGAAGGTTCAATGCATGCATTTTTTTTACATTAAAATGAACATGTTGCCCCATGAATCTAAGGAAAGGATATCACACATTTTTGGTATATTTTGGTTTAAGAAATATTGTAAGAAATTAGAATCATGTTAGATAAGATAAAATAGCGAATGTTAACTTGAATAAGTTATTAATTAATTAGTTAATTGTGCTGATAAAATTGATTGGGGAAGTTAGCACATTTTCAAAGTACTACGAAGCATAGAACCAAAAATAGGAGATGGATATTGTTTATGCAATTCGTTTTTTTATATTTGTAGAGCTTAACTCAATGAAAAATATTCATTATCTTCAAACATTTATAACAAGCGAACTTAAATCTATCACACTCCAATGATAATTTCTTCACTTTTGTATCTTTAAATACCAAAACTCTTACCACTAAATTCACCCCCATAAACTTAGCATGTAAAACCACAACACAAATGTTTTACAAATAAATGCACTCTCCCGAATAATGTTTCTCACTCTGAACAAATTAAGTACTCTCAATTCTCAATATATAAACCTATACAAGTCTATCAGTTATATAGAGTTTTCAAGACTTGCTAACAATAGTCAACCTAGATGAATACAATATAATAATAACAAACAAGGATTATAGACAGCTAAGTCTTCAATGTTAAAATTTCATCCAACTTTCTCGATCCAAGAGATTAAATAAACATGATTCAATCCAATTCTTCAAACATGTTTCCCTTGATCACTACAGGAAAACAGACTTTTAGCGGCGCTTTATTGAAAAATGCCACTAAAGACCAGGACTTTTAGCGACGCTTTTTTGAAAAACGCCGCTAAAGACCAGGACTTTTAGCGGCGCTTTTTTGAAAAACGCCGCTAAAGACTATGACTTTTAACGGCGCTTTTTTAAAAAACGCCGTTAAAGACCAGGACTTTTAGCGGCACTTTCCCCACAAACGCCGCTAAAGGTCATTAAATTTAAAAAAATAAAATATTATAAAAGTCATGAAAAATATAAAATTTAAAATTCATTATCAAATTAAATTTTCTATTAAAATTTTAACTTTAAAACTAAATACAAAAATTAATGAATTTAAATTTAGAATTTAAAATAATAAATTATAACACAATTAAAATCCAAAAGGTAGAACTCAAATTATCTTAAATATTAAAATAAAAATAAAAATTAGAATCAAAACTAAAATAAATAATAAAAATATCAACATTGATTATTTAAATTGATTAAACTGCTAATGAATATTCTCTTTTCTAAGTCAAAATTACAATTCTTGTTTTTCTCTTTCAACTCAAATAAAAATAAAATGTTGAAAACAAAACAATTAAATAAGAAAATAGAATAATTAGTTGACACGAGATTATTATTAAATATATGCAAATATGCAAGTAGACTATTACAAAACTGGGTGTAGTTTTTGATCAACTAATTTGTTGATCCTATTGCAGGTTCTATCTATAATCTGCTTAACTAACATACAAACATAAGGCACTCTTTTTTGCACATAAAATATCTGAAACTCACACCTGAATTCGGATTCAGAGCACATACGGTGTCAACTGCATGTTGATCAATATCATTCTTATTTGCTGCTGCAATGCCTCCCATATGCATTTGTAGAGGTGGGAGTCAGCCATTATGTGCCTTCTGCAAATTGTTCTTGGACCACAATCTAGTGTAGTTGGTTTTTCCTGTTCCATTTGCCACCAGTCAAAATGTAAAAAAGCTATATTATGGTAACTCATCAGCTTACACAGTAAATTATAGCTCGCATGTTTCAAAGGTATGATTCAATTAGTAGGGATTCTGGTAAAATAACAGTCGTTGAGAAGGCAAATGATGATAAATTAGATAGGAGCAGAGAATATATACTATATTTTATCTGAACAAATGTTCCTTTCTTCAAATATATTGGAATAAATAATGATTAATTTGCATCATCAACGCTAGTGAAAATCCATAAAGAAAAAAAAAATGATAGTTAGAATGAAGCATGAGTTATTGATGAAAAATTACAATAAAGAGTAGTTTTGAAGTGAATTAGTTTATGCTAGAAATAAATCATATTTTACTAGATATGGTAATCAGTATATCCCTTTGACATATTTAGATGTTCATATCATCATGTATTTTAATCGTTTTTCTTATACATCGTATCCAAAATTATCAAATATAATGTTTACTACAATGTTAAATTAGACTGCCTATAATATTAACTCTGAAATTCATGATGACTATAAAATTCCGCTTCGCTGTCCAAAACTGACAAAACATGTCGCAGAGCACTGAACAGTGGAAAAGAAAGAAGGAAAGAAATACGTTTTCTACTAATTTTCTTCCTATCAGGCCATGGTGGATGGTTAGACAAACTGGAGGTTACCTTGTGTCTGCGCATTAGATTTGGCGACCTTTTCTCTCCACCCTTTTTGACGAGCTCTTATTTCCCACATTGCTGTCAATTTCATTTGAGCTCTTATCACCCTGAAATGAAATCATTTGCTAGATGAAGGCAGTGGTTTTTGTTAATGCAATACAGAGGGTTATTACATTGTTACATTAGCAATCAATCATTATTGAAGACAAAACAAAAGTGAAAATCATGTGATTAGCAATCAAACATTGTTACATCAGCAATCAATCATTATTGACGGGGGATGGCTTAGGGAAATCATGTGATTAGAGAGTATAACGGCACAAAAACAGAAGGATAAGAAAAACTATGGAATATATTTGTCTCATATTGTAATGACCCGAATTTTACCGTTACTGAAAAAGTGTATTTTCGGGTCTCCGTTTCTGAAAAATAGATTCGTAAATATTTATTAAAAATATTTACTAAGTAAAATGAGTGGTTAATTAGAGTTTAATTAAGTGAATTTAAATTTAATTAAGAGTAATTAAGTAAAAGGACCAAATTGAATAAAGTGTGAAAGTTGAATTATAGATTAAAAGAAAATAAAAAGGACTAAAAGGGTAATTATACAAAAAGTATAAATTGAGGTGGTTTATCGTGAAGAAAATCTAAGATTTTTTTTTATGTTTAGTATATTATTATATTATTATATTATTATATAATAAAGGTACTTTATGTTTTAATTATATTATATTATATTATATTATATTATATATATAAACAAAAGAAGCAAATGAAAGGATATAGAAACAGAATGAAACGAAACAGAGAGCAGGGGAGAAAAAGAAAGAAAGAAGGGGAGAAAAGGGAAAATTGAAGGTTTGAAGCTTTAAGCTTTAATAGGTAAGTCAATCAAGCCCTTTTACTTAATTTTGATGTTTTAGAAGTTTTAGAACAAAGTTTTGATGAAATTAAGTTGATATTTTGATAGTTATTAGATTTCTAGATATTGTCCATGTTAAATAAAATGATGAATTAAGGGCTAAATTGATAGAAATTCAAGTTAAAAATGATACAAGGATTGAATTGTAAAGTGATTCATAAGTTTTATGCTTTAAGGACTAAATTGAAAGAATTTCGAAATTATGGTTTTATGATGAAAAATAGATAATTATGTCTAAGTTTGGTTAAAAATTGAGTAGAAATAAAGTATGAATTAAGATAGAAAAGTAAGTGAATTTAGTTAGAATTAAATTGAAATTAAAGTAAATCAACATTTTGTACTAAGACTATTTTGGACAGCAGCAGTAGTCTAAGTTTGAAAAATAACCAAAAATTGTAGAAATTGAATTAGAGGATGAATAAAATATGGAATTAAATATTATTGAGTCTAGTTTCTTATAGAAGAAACGATATAAGCAATTGAATTGTAAATTTTGAGATATAATGAATTTTGTGAGACAAGGTCAGAATGAATTCGGGTTCCCCTGTTCTGACTTTGGAAAATCACCAAAAATTGAAGAAAAATAATTAGAGGCTTAAAGTTATATGTTTAGAATTCCTAATGAGTCTATTTTCAGGAGAAATCAACGAGAATATTATCTGAGTTCTGTACTGTGAGATAATTAATTTTTAGTGAAGAAGGGACGAAACTGTCAGACAGCAGAATAGGGGTGAATTTAAAGAATAAAATGTACTTAATGGCTAAACCAAAAATTCTGAAAATTTTATTGTAAGAAGATTTGTGAGTCTAGTTTCAGGAAAAATTAGCGGATCTTAATTTAGAATTTTGTAACTCAAGATATGAATTAGTAATGTATTAATGATTATGAATTGTATTAATTTCGTAGTCGATGTGGTACCGAAATCTCGGCTAAGAAAGGACAAGACAAAGTCAACGGAGTTAGCTCGAAAATTACGGTTTGTATTTCTATAATCCGAACTTAGTTATTATTTGTTATATTTATATACATATGGCAATTGTTAGTGTTAGAATTATGATGTTTTACAATTGGAATGGATTGATTTTGGTATGCGATGAATTTATTGAATTTATATTGATTGAAATTATTTTGATTGAATTTATATTGATTGAATTATATAATATATATGATTTATGTAGAAATTTGAATATTGAATGAATATTATATTAAAAATATATTGATTAGAAATATGAGGAAATTGATATGAATATATGAGATTGTGATATTTGAATATTTGATATTGAAAAGTGAATTGAATTGTATTGAATTATGAATTAATGTGAATAATTGAAATATATTGTTGAATTGAATGAAATTGTATGAATTGTGAAAATGGGTGAATATATGTGATTATCAGAATGGTATATTGATGAAAGAATTATTAAATTGAGAAAGTGAATGAAATACCCTATTAACTAGTCGAGCTGAGTCGGATATAATTGGCATGCCATAGAATCTGGAAGTGTACCGGATTTGCCGGCTTTATCGATCAGGCACTTTATGTGTCGTATACTGATCAGGTACTATGTACCGTTTTAGGCACAATGTGCCGTACTGATGTGTTTGGGTTGGAATCCGTGTATCAGTCAAAATCCGGGTTTGTTAATAGGGGTAAATAAGTGAAAGATAAATCGAATAAATTTGATTGATCAAGCTATTGAAATGAAACGAGAAATTGAATTAAGAATTGAAAATTTAGATATGAAATTGAAAATATGAACCAAAGGTTCATGAAATGATTGGAGTTCGAATTGATGATATATGATGCAACTTGATGAATTGAAATGTGATTTGAGATATATGAATCGTATGTATATACTGAAAGCTATCAGGGATAGTAAGTTGATATGATATAAATGAAATTGACTGTTATTGAAATGAATTAAAATGGAATACGATTGATAAGTGTATAGTTGAATATAGTTTAATGATATTGAATTGTGAGTAAATTAAAGAAAGCTATACCGAGTAGTAAGTGAAAGAATGGAGTAATAATAATGGATTTAGTTAAGACTTGAACAATTATGTTATTGTGTTTATTATATGATTTGTATAAAATTTATATGGTAAGTAGTTGAAATTTATCTATGAATAAATAATTGAATAATTGTAATTGTTATTATGATCTTAAGTATTTGTTATATTATTAATTGTTCGGATTATAGAAATACCATTGAGTATACCATACTCAAATGCACGTTTGTTTCGTCTGCAGTTAAGTAAAGATAGTACGTTGAATCAGCATCCTAAGACGATCCCGAATTCATTAAGGTAAAGTATGTTGAGTATTGATAATGGCATGTACCCAGGATGTTTAATGAGAGTCATTTAGGTTGTAAAGGTATTGATGAAATGAGTAAATTATGGTTGGCAACGGTATGTAGTATGAATTTTGAAATTTACTAAAAATTCGTAGTGATTCTAAATTAGTCCCGAATTGAATTTACTATTCATATTGGACCGCGAGGGCCCATTAAAGGGACGACATCTTAAAACTAGGATGTGTGTGAATATTTATTTTAATTAATGACCGAAATTGGACTGTACTGACTGGTAATGTCTCGTAACCCTGTTCCGGTGACGGTATAGGGTTAGGGGATGTTACACATATAGCATCATATAAGGCATAACATCTGTTAAAATAAAGTTGACACCTAGCAGCAACAATGGTGAAAAAACCCAGCAGAGAGGGCTGCTGTCATGAACATTCGAGACCTCCATTATGCATTTGACTTCCCATAATCTGCATAAGAAAACTCATCTCTACTACAATCTTGGTGCCTCATCGAACAAAAACTCAAGAGGGAATAAAACATCAAAAGCAATTCAAATAAAACCTCAAATTCCTAAGTATGAAACCTGCCTGGTCCCAGCTTTTAAGTGAGATGGTATCTGCATCCGAAGTAAACCAACCTTCCATTCTGCATACATACCACTGAAGTACCTTATGTGCAAGCCCTTGCAACCTGTAGATTAACAATTAGATTTTGAATATTCCCGCTTTCAAAGTTGTAAAATAGGAAATGAGTAAAACGATATTGAATAACAGTTATGACGTTAGACCTTAATTCTGGTCTTCTTTCGAAAATAATTGAGAAAGCACTACTTATGGACATGTCTTCACTGTGCTCTTGTCTCACTTTATTAAATGCAATCACATAACAAAAAGTGACAAGAACATCGATTGAGAAAGAACATCATCACGGTTCTAGGATTCTAAGAAAAAGGAAGAAAATAGTTATAAGTTCTGTGCAGTAAACACGTTAGCTACTAGAGAGATATGCCAATAAAACAATATAGAAAACTTGCCCCTTCCAAAATGCACTCAAATGTTTCTCCAACCTTAGTGACCAACTCCTGTCGTCGAAATTTCCCCCCACAAAATGCAGGGAACAACAATTAGTCTTTCCTTGCTGCTGTCGAAAAAGGAAAAATGATCGAGAAATGAATGAAAATAATAGTTCCGCAAAAAAAGCAAATGAGAACCGAGAAGAAGATGGAAAAAAGAGCAATGTGACGGCGACACAGTAGATGGTCGAGTCGACGGCGATGCAAAGAGATGGTCGGTCCGTGATGCGCAGATGGTGGTCCGTCCCATGAGAGATGGGTTGGGATTTAGATTTGGGGAAATTTAAGGTTTTGGAGGAAAATTTTTAGGGGAAAAAAATTAAGAGGGCTCGAGTATCTGAGTTGGGGATAAAATTTGGATAAAACTGCGGCGTTTTTTTTTAATGCCGCTAAATCCCACTTATTGCGGCGTTTTACTAAAACGCCACTAAAAAATTAATACTGCACATTTTGATTAGAACAAGCCTAAAGGTGCATTTTTAAAGTGAAATGAATTTTTGCATACTTTTTGCGGCATTTATAATAAAAACGCTAATATCTTTAAAAATTAAAATTATTTAATATAAAAATTAAAAATAATATAAATTAAAAAATCAGTTATATACTCAAAAACTTTAAAATTATTTTCAATAATGGTATTTTAATTTTTTCATTTAAATAAATAATTTTTAAAATTTAACTAATATTTAAAAAATTAGATAAAATTCAAAATCTTTAAAATTTGAAATTATTTAATATATAAATTAGAAAAATCAGTGATATACCCAAAAAACTTTAAATTTATTTTAAATAATAGTATTTCAAAATTTTAACATATGCTTTTCACACTAATTACACTTATTTAATATATAAATTAAAAAACA
Organism: Gossypium arboreum; assembly: GCF_025698485.1. Classification (NCBI taxonomy): domain Eukaryota; kingdom Viridiplantae; phylum Streptophyta; class Magnoliopsida; order Malvales; family Malvaceae; genus Gossypium; species Gossypium arboreum. The sequence goes on from NC_069079.1 coordinate 3,980,671, forward strand.
CTAATTAATCTAAACCCTAAATTATAAACATAATCTATAAACTCTAAAAACCTAACACTTAACCCCTAACCCTAAGCCTTAAACCTCAACCCTTAAACCATAAACCATATATCCTAAACCATAAACCCTAAATTATAATGATAATTAATTCAATATTTAAAATTAATACTATTTCTTTTATAATTATATAAGAAAATGTTTATCATATAAATTAAAAACACTAATTAATCTAAACCCTAAACTCCTAGTCCCTAAACCCTAAACCATAAGTCCTAAAACATAAACCTAAACCCATAACCTCTTAACCTCTTAACCCCTAACACCTAACACCTAAACTTTAAACCCCAACCCTTAAACCACCATTAAACCATAATCCCTAAACCCATCATCCATAAACCTTAAAATAGTAACTCATAAACATTAAACCTTTAACCATATACCATAAACCCTAAACTATAATTATAATTAATTTAATATTTTAAAATTAATACTATATCTTTTACAATTATGTAAGAAAATATTTAACATATAAATTAAAAACAATTAGTCATATACAAAAAATCTTTAAAATTATTTTAAATAATAGTATTTTAATTTTTTTCATTTTTTGTGGTGTTTTTTAGAAAACGCCGCTAAAGATTGAGCATTAGCAGTGTTTTTTAAAAAGCGCCGCTAAAGCCACTAAAAGGTCAATACAGAACGACGGCGTTTTGCAAAATTCTTTTGTGGCGTTTTTGAAAAACGCCGCTAAAGATCAAGCATTAGCGGCATTTTCTAAAAAGCGACGCTAAAGGTGTACATATAGCGGCGCTTTTAAAAAGCGCCACTAATACTCAATCTTTAGCGGCGTTTAACGACGGCGTTGTGTTAAATTTTTTTGCGGCGTTTTTTCAAAAAAAGCTGCTAAAGGTGTACATATAGCGGCGTTTTTAAAAAAGCGCTGCTAATACTCGATCTTTAGCGATGTTTTTAAAAAGCGCCGCTAATGCTCGTTCTTTAGCGGCGTTTGAATGAAAAACGCCGCTAAAAACTTGTTTTGCTAGTGGATGGATTAGATACAATCCACAATTTCAATCCAAAAATACAGTTCTTAACTAAATATGAAAATAGACTAGTGTGTCAAAGTGTTTAAAGAATTGTACACTTTCTTAAATAAATCTCAATAACTCCATATTTTTCAATAGTCAAATTAGACTAAACTTCTTTTATTTATAATAACATAAATTTATATACTCACATTTTTGTCTAAGTTAGAAAAAAGTCATAATATTTGATTATGTGTGATGTATATAATTATAAAATTATTTATTTTTGATCAAAATTTATAATTAGTTAATAATAAATTTATAACTAATTTTCATCAAATCAACCTTAAAATAACTTGAATTAAATCATATTTATCGAACTATATTTTTCAAATTAAATGAAAAATTAAACTAATTCACAAGTAACACTAAATTAATTCCCTTAACAAAATCACGAAAAATTCAAACTTAATAATAATAATAATAATAATAATAATAATAATTAACTTTCATCAAATCAACCTTAAAACCGAATTAAGCATTAAATAGTAAACACTGTCATCTTTGGGTACCATAATATATAACTTTTATCAAATACAAGTACTAAATAGAACCAAAAATAGTATAAATACCACGTTAGAAAACAATGTCAAACTTAAGTATCAAATGATATATTAAACATTAATTTAATTATAGAATTATTAAAACTTACTATTTTATAAGTCAACAAATACTATTTTGAAAGTATTTTTATCTTTTATATATATAAAATTTTAAAAATAAATACACATAATAAAATTTAAATCCAAAACATCATAATTTTCTCAAATTAATCTTTTCAACAAGTCACACTTAATTTTTGTATTAATTTTTACAAATTTATTATTCGCCATAAATTAATTCAATAATTACAATTTTGTTTTTGTTTTTAAGGACAGAATTCCAATTTAAAGGTCTTTGGCTTACCTTTTTTTTTTTTTCCCTTGTTTTATTTTATTTTTTTCAATTATTGTGATGAGTCTCGATTGAAAGTGATTTGTGACTGAATGCATGTTAATGGCGACTTGTTTGAATTTGACCACTGCCTTTTCTCCAAGATTCTGTAGAGAGAGATGACCATTTCTACACAAGATATGGAGCATGGAAGATGGGGGTGAGTCCACCCAATTTGATAAACACATGCTCCTTTTGAACTGGGACGCAACCCATTCTGCAGCTCTAAATGCTTCTCTTTTGATATGAACAAACCTATCAAACTTCTGTACCAATACAAGTATATTCTGTACAGATGGAAAAATAAGCCAATTACCCCTTTAGTAAGTGTAATCTCTTTTTGAAGTATCTCAGAGTCAATCTCGACTTTCCTACCAGCAACAAAAAGACCTTCCTGTACAGCTAAAGCCTCCACTTCAATAGCCGAACTTGCCTTCAAACTTTTTATACCACTACCTGACCAGCAGAATTCCTGATAACAACCCCAATTCCGACTTCCTTCGGCACCATAATTAAAAGTCCCATCACAGCTAGCAACCATCCAACCTTCAGCTGGAGCACTCCATCTGCTTGGACTTCTCTTTCATTTTAATGTCTGGTAACTTAATTGTATCAAGTTCTCTGACTGCAGCATTAATCGCCCATATAATTTGCCCTGGATTCCAAGACTCATTCTGAAAAATCAACTTGCATCTAGCTTTCCATATGTGCCAGCACGTGAAAGCAACCTTCATTAATAACTGTTGCGTATTTTCCTTACTTACCAGGCCTTCAATTCCAACCAACCATTCGTCCATCGTTGTAATCAAAACCTTGTTGATTCGAAAACAGAAATTCAGACCAAACCACACATTTCTAACCCCTTCACATGTCGACAGTATGTGTTCAACAGATTCAATTTCATTACCACATACAATACACATAGGATCATCTTTAATTTTCTTTTTACAAAGGTTCTGGTTGGTAACAAGTAAATTCCTACAGGCCCTCCAAAGAAACATTTTGACCTTTGGTAAAGTCTTCAAGCACCATATAATTTTCCAAAGTTTTTCATCCACACAATGGGACGAAGAAGGCTTTTTAATCCGGTTACCCTCCTCTTTTTTCTTCAGTAAATGATAACCCTCCTTAACCGTATATTGGCCAGACAGACAATGAGGCCAAGCCATTCGATCCTTTCCACAATGCTGGCAAATATGAATCTCCTCCATAGCTCTCGCAATATCCTCAGAAATCCAAGGCCTGATCGCATCCAAACACCCTACCCTCGTTCAACATCCATAATTTCACAAACTTTGTTTAGTAAATCTTGAGTATCAACATTATTTGTCCCAACTCTTAGCCACCTATCTCTTCAAATGTTCAACTCCTTCCCATCCAATACCTGCAATATAATGTTCTCTTTTAAGAAATCCCTCCCTTCAAGGAGGCTGGCCCAAACACACGAGGCTCTCGAACCCTTTCTAGCTTCCAAGATAGTACAGTCAGGGAAGTACCTGCCCTTGAAAATCCTTGTCCAATATGAGTCAGGATGTTGTAGCAGCCTCCAACACTGCTTTGCAAAGAGAGCCTTATTGAATAAGCTAAAATCTCTAAATCCTAACCCCCCCCCTGGTTTCCTTTTTTAACAGTGAGCTCCAACCAGTTTAACCAATATATGAATTTTCTTTTCTTCCTGCTGTTGTCCCCACCAAAAGTTAGCAATCGCGGCATTAATCTCATTACACACTTTTTTTGGGACTTCGAAGCACTGCGTTACATCTTATATAGTATCCATCTTGTGCACAGTTTCCATAGGAACAAGATTATTTTAGAGGGCATTTAAGTCTCCATATCCATGTGTGTCAAAGCTCTTGGTTTCAACTTGCCGCAAAATCTGAATTCCTGCACAATATATATATATATATATATATAAAGTCCTTTTGTCTTTTTGGCAAAGCAGAGATGCTTTTAATATTGATGCTATAGCGCTTTGAATATTCACATTCTTCTAATCATTTGACTAATACTTTTTGAGTACGACAACAACTAGATTTGACCTAAACCTTACTACCATGTTCATATCCTTGGAAGTATATGATGATTAAAATTAATTAATTATTAATTTATTTGATAGGATCAAAATAGTTTTCTCCTGAATTTATAAAATTTTAATGCGAAGTAACCCATTTGAGAAACTTCTACAATTTTTCTTCTGAAGCTGTGTTTTTCCATTGACATATAGAGATACAGTATTTATAAAAGTTAATAATGTAGGTTTACTATCAGTTAATTACGTAATATCATTTTATTAAAAATATTTGTTTTAATTTTAATTTTTCAGAGAAAAGTTAAACGATCAATATCACAAGCATCTAGACCTAATGTTTGCTTATAAATGCCGTGGAGTGATGGAGTCTCCGACCGCCACTCATTTCTACAACCCAACACTAGTTACTGAACTCCAAATATGAATGCCCTACACTCTATGCTAAATAGAAAAATTGAAAACCTCCTCGAATTAGGATGTTTAGATAGCTTATAAAATATAAATTTGTAAATTATGATGGTTCAAAACTGAATTAAATTCTATTTTTATTTAATTTATAATTAATTTTAATTTTTGATATATAAATAAATATTTTATATTAAAAATAATGAAATTTACTTAAAAGTTTGTATAAAAATATTTTTTAAAATTATTATATAAAAATTATTGATGATTTTTATTTACTTTAAAATTATTGTTTTTAAAAATATTTATGAAAAGATTTTGAAACTTCACCAAACAATATTAAAAACATACAAAGTTCATTTTGTTAAAATAAATCTAAAATTCAAAATAAAAATTAGTATGAAAAAATTGAGAATCAAATTGAATTATAATGGATGGTTTAAGAAATTCAAAAAGTCCAATCAAACCAAACTGATATCATCTCTACCTATGTGTTCATTTTATGAATCATGAAGATTAACCATTTCAAGGTTCGTGGTTAATCTTTCTTACAATGGCATCTCTAGAGTTTAAACTTGAGTTTTCTTTCATTAAAATCATACTAAATAATATATATATATATATATATATATATATATATAAATATATAAGATGGATAATTTAATGGTCCATTTGGATGAGTGATAAGATTGACTTTACTAAGATTAAAAATGGTGTAAAGATTAATCATTGTAACAATGAAATTGAATACTACAACAGTGATATTAAAATTAATGATTAGATCATTAAAAAGTTAATTGACTGTATGATTAGATTTAAAAATAGTGATGATAACGAGGTGAAAGTAAAAATAATGATGATTAAATTGTTCTTTTTATATATGAAAAAAGAGAATTATTTGATAAGTTTTTCATTGATGTAATTATTTATATTTTATTTAATAATGGTTATTTTCATTAAGAGTGTAGTTAACATTTAAATGATTGAAAAAACATTTATCATTTAAAATTTTAATAATATTTATAAATTTATATAAATATTTTAGCTAAGTAATTTAAGTAAATTTCATAGAATGATGGTCGAGTTTTTATCAACATTCATTTGACACGGGTTCAAATCATATTATTTCATCTCTACTCTTAATGTTGTATAAAAAATAATATTAAATTTGAATTAATATTTAATAAAGTATCATACTACCATGACAGTCCACCATTTGTTATTGAGAATATAAATACATTAGAAATATTTAGAGTATATAATTTAGAAAATAAAACAAGATACATGAAGGTTAAAAAGAGGTTTTAGTGGGATCACTAGACAAAATTGTGGGCATCAATTGCTCAATCTCACTCTAATGGTGTAATCTAAACACCATTATTAAACGCATTCAACTGAGCTTCAATGCAATCCAAACGATGTCTTAACGAAGAGAAAATACTGCATCAACAGCAATATAAAAAATTCCAAAAAGAGAATGTCATTACAAAAATTAATTGTGGGTATATATTGCAAATCGTATCTAGCACTCAGCCAACAACCAGCTCAACTCGTCCAATGGAGGAGCCTCCAGGATCAACCTATCCAAGTCTTTAAAACTTAAACGCGTAGTAAACACGGGTACATGAAAACCACCACCACCGTCACAACCATAGCCGCCTCCTGCGGTGGCTGTGCCATATGACCCTTCAGCTGAAACCTTTCCGGCAGCAACATTATAATTTGTTTGGGTTTTACTGCAGGGAAACGAACTCTCCTCTATCCATGAAACGCAACTATCCTTGCCTGTAAGCCTTTGAACTACAGATTTGAAACTGAGGGGATCGGTTTCAACGTACTGAGTATCGATTATCACTACTTTAACACCTTCATGAGATGAAGTAGTAATGGTAGTCGCCATTGAAAAGAAAACCAACACACACAAAAAAAAGAAAGGAATTGGTGTTATTATTATAACACAGATAATTATTTGCTTGAATACACACGGCAGTGCTTTAGATGTAGAAGGAAAGTTGAGAGATGTGAGTTGAAGGGCTTTGGGGGGATTGTTTTATATAGGGGAAACGATGAGGGGACCGACACCGGTTGCGCAGTTATTGGAGAAATGAAACCAAGTTGACTATTTTAAAGGGTAAATGATTATATATAGCTCTAATTGCACTCCAACTCCTTTTACTCATCATATATTTAAAATTTAGTCCTTTTACATTTAATTTCAGACATTTAGTCCAATTATTTTTTATTTAACAATTGAAGTCGAATTGATAGTTAAAGGACTTCTATTAAATCAGATTATTTGACATTTTTAATAAAATAATTTCTGAATTTAATACTATGTAAAAACTATGTAAGAAGAAAAAAAGTATCGCCATTAGTTTAGCTTCTCTAAAATAGTATTAAATAATATTACAAAATTTAGAATATAAAACCTTATAATTTACATATTCAATATTTTTATTTACTTATTTAGCTTTCAACGGAGATAATATTACCCACACGAGCATTTTTTTAAATGTCATATAATCTAAAATAACAAAAGTTGACATTTATTAGTGTTATCAATTAGATTTCAAATATTAAATAAAAGGACAAAGATTTAGAATAATGTTAAAACTTCTTACAACCTTATATTTATAAAAGGAAACCTTACAATCCCATATTCATCATATCTATTTGCTTATTTGACCTTTTACACATATAATATTAGCCACCTTAACAAATTTTTATTTTAAAATATCACATAAGTCCTTTAATATTGTTGTTAATTAGACCTTAATTATTAAATCAAAAGAACAAAGAAACTAATTTTTCAAAATTAAAAATGGAATTACTAAAATTTAAATATATGAAAAGCACAAGGACTGTGAGCATAATTAGTGATATATATATGTTATGCAGTCTTGACGGACCAAAACTCGAGTCAAATTGGTGGAGGGAGAAATGAGAAACCAAAAGGCATGGTCTTCGTCAAAGCACGCACATAAGGAATTGTCAACAAGCACGCATATAAGTCGCGTGGTGGGACTGGGAGCCTAAGACAAATAATAGGCTAAATTAGCCATATATGAAAAAAAAGTTCACACAGATCGTATAAGTACATCCCTACCTTAGCAAGTTTAGATTTACACCTGCACCCTTGTATGGAAGGGAAAAATATTAATTTAGTCATTTAATAGGTATTAAGTTAGTTCATATATAAAAATATATTTCACACTTGATATTTAATCAATACGGGATTAAATTTTACATTTTCCTCAACATAATTCACAAATGACTTATTTTGAGCATCAATTTCTCATTCATTATTCAACCATTTTGAATATATGATATGTCGTTGTAAAGGTCTCCTAGAGTAAAATATAAAATCATAGTTTTATGATTCAAATCTCTACCTTTACTAATTAAGAATATGTTTCAAAGTCTCCAAAAGATCCATTTTTCCAACAATTTAATGGTAAAAATAGATAATAATTTAAGGAAGGTGACGAATTTCTCAATGAATCAATATTGTTTTTGGTTGAATTTTGTCTTTTGAATTTAGGAAGAGCTCGAGTGCCTAATGTAGCAAGTTTAACAGAGAGAGAGAGTTTCTCGTTGAATCGGACCGTGTGTGGTACAAGGCTTTCTGCCAAAAGGATGTGAACATTCGCTATTGGTAGAGTTTGAACCCATGCATCTTAAATGGAAACAAAGGGCATTGAACCGTTGCTTTAGGCACTCAAGATTTCTTAGAGTCAAAAGACAAAATCCCAATTGGAGATCAATACAGATCTATCGAAGGGTTCATCCTAAAAGACAATACTTCAAATACTTCTCTAGACAGCTTACAAGCTAACATGGATGGTTACAAAAACTTGAAAATTTTAATCTCAATGATATCCTCTATGTTTAGCATTGTTTGTATGCTTGCTCTCCCTTCTACCTCTTGACATAGTCCTTAAGTGAATAGGTTTTTTTTAGCCTTGTATCCTTGTGTGGTTCCATTTTTTAGCTTTACGTGACTTCTTTTTTTCTTCTTTTTCTTTCCTCGTCTTTAGGAATCATTTTGGAGCTTTTCTTCTTTACAACTTTATATTTCCTTACCATGGCTTTTGATTGTGTTGTTTTTATCTTCTTCTTCTTCTTGAGTGTTTCGAGAATCCACGGAGTAAAGAGGATAGTTTTTAGCTTTTGATGATGATTTGTTGTTGTTTTGAAAAAAGAAAAGGCCAGCTTTTGTTTTTCGTCTTAATGTTGTGTGTGTTAATAAGCTTTTCTTTCGGGGTTTTGTATGTAGTTTTCCATTGCCATAACAAATTTTATGTATGATATATATATATATATATATATATATATTATAGAAATAGGTAATGTTATTTCAACACATCAAATGAATTTTAATGACCGAATCCAATAAAGGTCATGACTTTAAATATGACTTCTAGCTTCCAAGGTTATTAATGCATGTACATTAAACTTTATCAACTTAGATATCATGTTATGATCTTATCTGACTTTACCATTTGGGTTATGCTATTTTATATTTTATATTTTATTGGTTTTGTTGTTTGTTTTGCTTTGAGGTTTTTTTTTTTTAATACACTAGAAATAGGGAAGAGAATGTTATTGTCAAGACTTAAACTCCGAACTTACAATGTTTAATACAAAGTTTTCAACCACATGCTCCTTTGAGTTATTAAGGAGACACTTGATCCTTTTTACTGAAAGAGTTAATATAGAGAGGTACTTATACTTGATAATTTATATCTACTTGATATCTAATATATTTTTTGAACCTAACTGGTACTTACACTTGAAAACCATAAGCCAACTCGGTATTGTTTTTAGTTAGCTGATTAAAATTGTTAAAATAAGCTGACGTGGCGTCGATATGGCAATTGTGACACATGGCAAAAGTAAAATATACATTTTTTTTCTACAAGTCACAATGTGAGGTTGTTATGTGTCACCATACTATTGGTCGTTAGTGTGGATTTTAATAGTATTAGTCAGACACCCAAAAAAGATACCAAGTTGGCTTATAGTTTCAAGTTTGGGTACAAATTAGGTAAAAAAAAGTTTGAGGTACGAAGTAAGTATAAATTACTAAACTTAGGTGCTTTTGTATATGTTAATCTCTTCTAAAATTAACATTTATTGTAAAAAGAAGGCATAATGACTTTTTTGGTTCTCTAACTTTACAAAAAAGTTATTTTAGACATTCATTTAATTTTTCTCCTTTTTACCCTTCAACTTATATTTTTGTCAAATCACCTCAAAATAGATAGAAAAGCTATCTATTGTTAACTATGCTTATATGACATACACCTAAATTGCCACGTAGATAACACATTAACATTTAATTAATTTTATAAAATTTTAAAAGTAATTTTATAATTTTTAAATAAATTTATTGATTTTTAATTTTAAAATTATAATTTTTAAATTTTTAAAAATTTTAAAATTAATTAAATATTAACATGTCATCAATGTGGCAATCTACATGTATACAACGTCAATTTTTTTATTTATTTTGAGATAATTTGATAAAAATATAAGTTTAAAGACTAAAAAAAGTGAAAAAAATAAAGGAGAATTAAAATGATTTTTTTATAAAGTTTGAGGGTGAAATAAGGAAGCGAAAGCACCTGAGTTGAAAAAGGCATTTTAAATGGGGCTATGTTAGTGGGCTAAATGTGAAGTAAATCGTAAAAATCAAATAGTCCAATTAGTTATCACAAAACCGGGCTCTGAGGCCCAGCAACCACCAAACAGTACACAAAAGAAGGAAAAGGGTAAAAACATTTCTATTTTTGTAACTTCCTTCTCTCTCAACATTTTTCATCTTTCAGCTGCCTTCTCTCGTTATCTTCCCCTATATCTATATGATGTATACTGTAAAAATAAAATAAAAAGAGTGAATAAAAATCAAATTAAATTAAATAGTTGAAGCTGAAGATTTTACAATGCTTTCTTGATCACTTTTCATGTCTCTCCCCCCAACCAAACGCTCTCTTAGCTCCAACGCCGCTGTTGCTTCTTCTTTGTCTTCTTCTTCTTCTTCTTCTTCTTCCTCTTCTTCTCACTTTCAACAGTCAATGAAGAAAGCCAAGTCCCAAGCCGTGGCTTGTTCTCTTGACCCCAATAAGAACGGCCTTCACAACCACCACAACAACCAAGGCGATAACGACGTCGTCTTCGACCCTTCTTCACCTATGGCCCTCGACGACGATTCCAAGTCCGACGATGGTCGCGCTCCCGCCGCCGCCAATTTGTCTCGCAAAAAGGCTACCCCACCTCAACCCGCCAAGAAGCTCGTCATCAAATTCGTTAAAGGTTGAGTTTCTTCTACTTGATCTCTCTCTATTCTTATAGTTTGGTTTCTGGGTGTTTTATGAATTCCCTTTTTTAGTTAATACAGAATTTTGATCTTACCAATTGAGTGGCTTTGGGTTGTTGGGTCATTTTTGGAATGAAAAATTAGGACTTAGAAGAGGTGAATTTTATAAAACTCGGTGTTTTATTCGATTTTAAGATCTTGGTATTTTGAGTTTGTTTTATTGCTTTTACTGTTATACTGAGCTAGCACTAATTAATTATAACTGGGTTATTTAGAATTTTATTTGGGTGGAGCGATTTATTGTTTTCTTTGTAAGCATATTTGATGCGTGCTCGCATAAGTATAATCAGTTACTTTATCTTTCCAGACAACTAAATACGGCTTTTAGTTAGCATATAATTGTTATTACTTATTATTAGTAAGTTTACTTACAAGGAATTGTAATCATGTAATGGGGTTTCAAGTAAGTTTGGTTCTTTTGGAAATCAGATTATATCTCCTAGACTATGTTGTTTATATGAACTAATTGTAAGAAACTAGAAGGGCTTTGCACTTCCAACAATGAAAATATTTAGAAGATATACTCGGAAAGATTTCTGATACAACTTAAACTTCTGTCTTGTTTCGGTGTAGCAAAACCGACAGTGCCTATGAATTTTGAGGAGGAAACGTGGGCAAAGCTGAAGTCAGCCATTAATGCTATTTTTCTAAAGCAACCAGATTCATGTGACTTGGAGAAGCTTTATCAGGTAAGTCTTGTATATTTTTTTTCATTCTCTCTATTTTGATTACGACAGGCATTTGCAATATGAGCAATATTGTCACTTGATAACTGGGCTTGCTTCCTTCAGGCTGTCAATGATCTTTGCCTGCATAGGATGGGAGGAAGTCTTTATCAACGAATTGAAAAAGAGTGTGAAGCACGTATATCGGCAGCATTAAAATCTTTGGTTGGGCAAAGTCCGGACCTCGTGGTTTTCTTATCGCTTGTTGAGAAATGTTGGCAAGATCTTTGTGATCAAATGTTGATGATTCGTGGTATAGCCTTGTACCTGGACAGAACATATGTTAAACAAACCCCAAATGTACGTTCATTGTGGGACATGGGCTTGCAACTTTTCTGTAAACATCTTTCTCTGGCTCCAGAAGTTGAGCACAAAACTGTCACCGGTCTTTTAAGAATGATTGAGAGTGAGAGGTAAGTTTAATAACAGTCAAATTGAAATTTGTAATTCTTTTATTCTAGTCTCTTTTTTATGTGTTCCAAAGTAAAAACTTATGCAGAAGATGCATAATAATTTTAGATGGATATTGTACTGGATTGGTTCTCATTGAATGTTGCAAAACTTATGGATGAACTATCCTTCTTGTGACGATGTGGATGGAAAGGTATAAGAAATTGAGAAGGTCCCCTGTTGCCTTGTATTGTTTTGGCTTCGCTATTAGTACATAAAGGATAATATGGTTGGATGAAACAGTATAGTTGGGATAAACGAATGCTATGGTTTAACTTGTTTTAGATTCCTTCTTACCTAGTTGAGGTCACACTGAATTTTCTATGCAAGTGTAAGTGGAGAGGTAAATACTGAAAAAGTAAACCAACGTGTCAAGTATTTGTCAGGTTAGTAACTCCTAAATTGTTGTTTCAATGTCAATATTCCCTGGCCTAGCTTACTTATCTTTCTATGATTTTAGAGGTATAAGGTGGTTACGTATTTTGTATTGTGGAAAGCAATATCTTGAAAGGCCAATTTTGATGTCTAAATCCACATAAATTTTGGAATAATTCAATCTTCCAAGTTTCTATTAAATTTACATCTTGGAATCCACTGCATCTGTTTTTGATCATGCAGGTTAGGTGAAGCAGTTGACAGAACACTACTTAACCATCTTTTGAAGATGTTTACTGCTTTAGGTATTTACTCAGAAAGCTTTGAGAAGCCATTCCTGGAGCGTACATCCGAGTTTTATGCAGCTGAAGGAATGAAATACATGCAGCAATCTGATGTTCCAGATTACTTGAAGCATGTAGAGGTGCTTTTCATATTTTATGTTTCTATTAGCAGTGACTGGTTTGGATTGTACATGTTTTATCCTTCTAACAGGAATTCTTAATTTATCATATGTTTCTGTATTCATATGGAATATGCATGTTTATCCCTCTACAATTTTTGGGTAAGTTCATATTTATATGGCTTTTTGTGCGTATTCCTTCAGATGAGGTTAAATGAAGAAAATGAAAGATGCTTACTCTACCTGGATGCTCTTACGAGAAAGCCGCTTATAGCAACAGCAGAAAGGCAACTGCTGGAACGTCATATATCTGCCATTCTTGATAAGGTGTGAATATGAATTTTGGTTGTTCTTTGTGCTTTGAACACCTTGAATTTGCATCTTCTTAGTAGTTATGGTTTCTCTAATTTGTGCAGGGATTTATGATGCTGATGGATGGACACCGTATCGAGGACCTTCAGAGGATGTACTCACTGTTTTCAAGGGTCAATGCTCTTGAATCACTCAGGCAGGCCCTAAGCTCATATATTCGGAGAACTGGGCAGAGCATTGTCATGGATGAAGAGAAAGACAAGGACATGGTGTCTTCCTTGTTAGAATTCAAGGCTTCACTTGACTCCATATTGGAAGAAAGCTTTTCCAAGAATGAGGCATTTTGCAACACCATTAAGGATTCTTTTGAGCATCTAATTAATCTTCGTCAGGTTAGCATGTTTGTCCTTTGTATTTGGAGATTATTTTATTTTTAAACTGCATGTTCATTTACCTTTAAACCAGTGAAGTAAATTCCTAATTTAGATCATCATATTTTGAACTTGACTGATGGTCGAACTTTATTGTGTTTAATAGAATCGACCTGCTGAGCTTATTGCTAAGTTTCTGGATGAAAAGCTTCGTGCTGGTAATAAGGGTACTTCTGAAGAGGAATTAGAGGGTACACTTGATAAAGTTTTGGTTTTATTCAGGTTCATCCAGGTAGAGTTTCCCCCAAAAATGATTAAATTTATTTTTTTCCCCCAAGTAACAGTTTTCCTTTTGTGCATTTCTTTCTTTCTTGCCCTACTAGTTAATGCTAGAGTTGTGAATGGCATTTTTGTTGATAATTAAGGGCAAGGATGTTTTTGAAGCATTCTATAAGAAAGATCTTGCTAAAAGGCTGCTTTTAGGGAAGAGTGCTTCTATTGACGCAGAGAAATCCATGATTTCTAAGGTCAGTATGTTCTTCGCATTAAATGGTGTGTCTTCAGAAGATTGTATTAAATTGTTAATTTGTTATGTTCTTGCGATGCTGCAGCTGAAGACAGAGTGTGGCAGCCAGTTTACAAACAAACTTGAAGGAATGTTCAAGGTTTACCTCTATATCCTTTTTTGTATAAGTTTGTAAAAGCAATGCATTCCATAGGTTACCATTGGAATTTCTAATCATTAATCTGGTGAACTGCATCCTTTAGGGTTTTGTAAACATGGGCAGTCCATAACTTTTATAACCACTAAGAGTCTAAGAATATGTTACCTGTTACTGGTGGTCTTGTCTCCAGTAGTGTTATCCCTCTTGACATGAGTTGGATTAATTATTTGTAATTCCAGCAAGCAGAATGTGTTGAACTAATGATGATGTCATTAGTTTGTTGTGCCTGAGGGTAGATCATATAAATATATAAGAAAATAATCTAATCATGTCAGAGTAGAAGAGAAAAGTACTCAACAAGTTAAATTATCTTCTATTTCTTGGAATACCTACTTGTGTACTGGTTGCTGTAAGATCAAACAATTTACATAATAAATGGAGTTCGTGTGTTACTGGAATTTATTTTTGTGACTAGATTCTTAGGTCTAAAATATGTTCACATGCAAACAACATTTACTCTTAAATTTTGTGCGCTTTAATGGACTACCCAGAACCTGGAAGGATTAGCACATTGCACACCTGAGTTTCCTTTCCAGTTATATTTCAGTTCTGGGGAAACTAATCATATGAAATTAATTGAAATGTAATATTGCAGTTGTTGCCATGGGTCAGAACTATGGGCCTCTATTTGTAATTAAATCTCCTCACGTTGTATGGTTGATCTTGCTGTGTGTGGTTTTTTGGCAAAAAGTTCTTAACAGTTTCCCAGAATACAAACCTTAATTGTAATGAATATGGATTCTCGTTATTTTTATCCAGGATATTGAACTATCAAAGGAGATAAATGAATCATTCAAGCAGTCATCCCAAGCCAGGACAAAACTTCGATCAGGAATTGAGATGAGTGTCCATGTCTTAACAACTGGGTAAATCATACTTTACCATTATTCAAGTTAAATAATAGCTGCTTGATCAATAGTATTTGATTTTATTTTGGTTGTTGAGCTGGGCAGGTACTGGCCAACATATCCACCTATGGATGTTAGGCTTCCACATGAATTGAATGTCTATCAGGTTTGCTGCAGGAAATGTTTACCATTATAAACACCAGGAAGCTTTTATCTTATAGTTCTCTAATACTTTCTTCTACTTGGTCTAACAGGACATCTTCAAGGAGTTCTACTTGAGTAAGTACAGTGGGAGACGCCTAATGTGGCAAAATTCATTGGGTCATTGTGTGTTGAAAGCAGATTTTCCCAAAGGTAAAAAGGAGCTGGCAGTTTCCCTGTTCCAGGTTTGTCTCTTGGTGTCTTATGAGCCATTTTCCTCCTGTCTTCCATAATGTTCCTTCTCTTTTCGTAGTTTCTCTACAAGCAGACAAGTTCTAACAGTTTTCTGGTTTTGTGATCTTTTAACCTCTAGACTGTAGTTCTGATGTTGTTCAACGATGCCCAAAAGCTTAGCTTTCAAGACATTAAAGACTCCACTGGCATAGAGGACAAGGAATTGAGAAGGACCTTGCAGTCCCTTGCGTGTGGGAAAGTGAGAGTCCTGCAAAAGGTATGGCCATTATATTATTGCACTCACCAAGTTAATCTCATTATTGTGCTGGCGAAGTAGGTGACATTCTTTTCTTTGTTCTTTTCTATGTTTGAATTTGTGTGCTGCAGTTGCCAAAAGGGAGAGATGTCGAAGATGATGATTCTTTCATTTTCAACGAAGGATTTACTGCTCCTCTCTATCGTATAAAGGTACATCTATTTGCGATTTCAAGCCATGGTGGTTAAAAACTTTTCTAATACCATCATGCTTATCTATATGGTATTCTCCTAAATATCTATGGGAAAGTTATTATTATGATTCTGACGTGAGTAATTGCCACACGTAATAAAGCATCAAGCTGACTCTTTTCCTTTTGGAATGCAGGTAAATGCAATCCAGATGAAAGAGACAGTGGAGGAGAACACAAGCACCACTGAAAGAGTATTTCAAGACCGTCAATATCAGGTTCGGCATGTTCTCTTCCTTTTTTTTTTTTTAGCTATCCACCAAAAGAACAAAATAAAATAACAGGTCTGCTTAATCAAATATATTGTACTATCACTCGATATATTCCAGGTTGATGCTGCTATTGTTCGGATAATGAAGACGAGGAAAGTGTTGAGTCACACTCTTTTGATAACTGAACTCTTCGAACAGGTAATCTAAAGGGATAATATGCCTTAAAGTTGCAGTTGGAGATATCCATATACTGAAAACAAGTTTATTCCATTGAACAGCTAAAGTTTCCCATAAAACCGGCTGATTTGAAGAAAAGAATCGAGTCTCTCATTGACAGGGAGTACCTGGAGCGGGACAAGAACAACCCACAAATATACAATTATTTGGCATAAGGTTTTTTTTTTTTTTTGGTTTCTTTCTTTTTATAACAGAAAGCTCCTTGTAAAATGACAGGGGAAACTATGGTCTTTTCTCTAAGAGGCCGGAGGTGAAATCCGAGGTGAAATCCATGTACAGTAACATGTAGGTTCTTTGTTTTTTGTTGTTGCAATCGAGATTGTAATTGTAAAGCATATTTAGCCTCTCTTTTGATACCTTGTTACGGTACTTGAAATAAGCTACATTTTTTCCCTGGCTCTTGTTTTATTTTCTTTAGAAGGGAATTTCTTTTTATTTTTTTATTATGTTAAAGGTATATGCCATGTTCGTTAATGGGATTCGCCTTTGCTCCTCCTTTACAAGTATAAAATATTTGATTGGTTGTGGGCATTGCAATGGGAATTGCATTTCTATATCTCATGATCTAATTATTTTTTAATTAAATTAATTTATCGTTTGAATTAATTGGAGGCTTTTAAGCTACTTGAATTTCACTATGAAAAATATATATCAATCAATACTATTATTTAGAAGTTACCTTTCAATTGAATTACCAACACAACTGGTAATTTACTAAAAATATAATATCTATATTTTACTTTTAAAATATATGTACATACAAATATTTAAGCCAAATATATGTTTACATCCTTACCATTCCTGTTTTATAAATTTATTACATAATTATTTTCTCGCAGTGCGATGTCTTATGTCACATTAGCATTTATGTATTGCATTCGTACTAAACTTGTTTATCTATAAAATTATCTGATCTGGACATCTGGGTTAACGCCGACTGCCTTAATGAACAACTACAACACTGCAAAAAATTTTAAAAAAATTCCTGCACTCAATTGAATAATCTGTAGAGTATGTTATGTTTGAAAGGCATGGATGCACAAACCAAGTTATGTCACTTGAAACAAACTAAAACCAGGCCAAGAACGGTACAATTGAATGTGATAACAGTAGTACCATAACAATTCAACCACGCCATTCATTCAAAGTTCAAACAAAACAATAGCAAATCACCTGGACAAATAAGGTAGAAAATAAATTGACACAAATTTGCCTATAACAGCCATCAAGTACGAATTCGCCCCCCCCCCAACCCTTAAATTTGTAGGGGATCATTCAAGGGGTTTGGATGAAGTGGAAGAAGAAATACCAGGGTGAGATTGGGGATCTGGGTTAGGGTTGAGAGGGGCTTGGAGATCATCGTCGGGGTCGTAATCAGGGTTAAGAGATCGGTCAATGGCTTCACGCCCTTTCTCCAGGCAAGGCTTGCAGGCGATCTCGATTGCTATCCATCCCAATATCACTCCCGCTATTGCTATCACCGCGCTTGTTATTGCTGCCATCAGCTCCTTCCCTCTTAATTCTTTCCTTCTGGGAATGAATTTTCAGAGAATCGTGTTAGGCTCCTTTGATAGAAATCCTTCCTACAAAATCCTACTGTTATGATTTTGACGATTTGGGCCCAATCACTTCTTCATATCACATTTTGGGCCTTTATCCTCCTTCATAGATCAAATTTTAAATATGTGTACATATTATTACATAGATATCATCTATCCGACATGTTAAAATAATAGATAGCACCGTCAGAATGTACGATTTTTAATATGTATTTAAGTTAATTATATAATAAGCTCTCGTATATTTAAAATTTGATCTATATGTTTCATATCGATCCAAGACTTAATTAATATGATATCGATACTTTAAAGACTTAAAAGTCTAAAGATCAAATTAAAATATGAATATTTTGTACAATTAATCTTATTTATTATTCATTGTTTTCTTAAATATTATAATTATTTGAAGTGAGTCTAGATTAGATTTCATATCTTAAAACGTAAGTCGAAAATCAATTTGATTATTGACTTAATTGTTGTTGCAAATGGCAATTAGATTAATATTTGAACAACCTTGATTTCTTATAAATTTTTAATTGAGATTTAAACAATCCAATCCTTCCCAACCCCCTCCCCCATTTTGTTTCACTAACAAAGTGGGATTATGCCACTTAATAACGTGCCTTCCACGTTGAAATTCAACAAAAACAAAAGATACGTATTCCATTATTTTATTTGTCTTAAAAGAGAAGGGGGTGAACCTTCACCATCAAACACTCCAGCTCAATATTTTCAATTTTACTCCTCATGTATTTTATTTTTATTTCAAATGAGTACGTGAATGTTAATGTTAAATATAAGTATGTAGTATACATATATTCTTATTCGTTTTTAATACATAAATTATTACTACAAAACAAGATCCTGTCCAAGCATAAACTAAAAACAATGGCCATGATTTTCATTACAGGAAGTGTTAGAAAAAGGAAGACAGGATTCATTGTTTTTTAAATAAATAAAAAATACCAACATCTTCTTGCTTTTTGTTAGCAATGTAGCAGACAGAATCAGATTTGTTATTTACTTTGAGAATCTGCCATTCTTGTCCCCCCTTAATATAAGCCCTTGCTTAAGGTTCTTTTAACAATTGAATTTGCATCAATGGTTTGCTTAACATGCAAGTTAATGATTTTCCCAAAGTTTCCAATATTCTCCTACCACTGTAATTGTGCTTATAGCCATTGATGATATGGACTTATATTCCATACAAGAATAAAGTGAGTCCATGACCGGAAAAATATATCGACATGCATACTACTTCTGCAATTACAATTTATTGAATGAACTGATAGACAATATGTGATACAAGCTAAGCAAACAGAACCTGAGAAGTTGAGGGTGTCAAGTCAGAAAGTTTTGGACCATCGATAACTTGCCATTCGACACTGAATCTCCACTTATTCTCGGAACTGCCTGTTTGATTCTGTTTCGAGATATAGCCCACGGCAACATGAAGGTTGTGACCAACGACGTATATTATGTTATCGTATGCATTGACAGCAAATGGTTTGCATATCTGTTCTGGTAATGGGGGACCTTGTGTTGTTTCCCAGGAATCATTGTCTGGATAATAAACTTTGAGTTTCATTCTTTCGTGTTCAGAAACCACGAATAAGTGGCCATAAACCACTACGCTCGAGCCAGTCCAACCTTCTCTCAATCCTAGACCCATATTCTCCCAAGTATTAGTTATTGGATCGTAAACTCGACCCCTTGGAGAGACGAAGAATGGCCATAACCAGCCTTCTGTCACTAGAAGCTTTCCATTGAGTACTGCAGAATCATAAGATGCCATATTGGTCCCCATGCTGGCTACTGGATGCCAATTCCCAATTGCGGGATCCATAACCTCGGCCGAGTCGAGCTCAAAAAGATCAGCACTGTTTCCACCAGCTACATATATCATCCCATTAATCACTCCACTTGCAAAAAACGATCTAGCGGTATTCATCTTTTTCATCATAGTCCAATTGTTTTTCTGAATCTCATACTTGAATACCAAGTCAAGAGGGCAATCGACATCGGAGGCCATCATCCCCCCACAAACAAAGAGTGCGCCCTCACCGGGAAACGAAACGCAGCTAATACCACGGGGACAAATATTGTCTTTGCAAGGCATCGTAGGGATGCTATGCCAAGAAAAATTGGTTAAATCAAGAACCTGCCATTCAATTTCACCAGTGCATTTGTGGAAGGCAAGCACAAACAGCCAAGGGTCTTTGAAACCTAGTTCCTTCCTTGAAGTGAAAAATCGTTCTTTATTACCAAGCAGAAAGTGCCATCGCTTGCATACGGCTTTACAAGCGGTATGGCTCTCGACCGGAAGTCGAAGGAGACAATTAAGGGCAACATCATCAGGAAGGCCTGGAATAAGGGGTTCCCCTTGAAGATACAACTCAAACTGAAACCCTTTGCCTAACCTCATCTTTTGGTATAAAAATCAACCCCTTTGCCTGTCCCAAAACACAACAATCTAAAACCCTTTTAACACTACAGAAAGAACCTTGTTTCAGCAAGAAATTCCCAGTTTTTATGAATTGAACAACTTAAACATCCAAATCCCAGTCAAAACTTCAAAGAACCTATTCCAAGTTACAGAAAATTTTAACCCTTTCTATTAATATACACCACTATGATGCCAAGGCAGGGAGAAAAGATAACAAAGCGTTATAAAAAAAGGAAAAAGAAAAAGAAAGAAAAGTCAATAACCCATATGATAGGATCTTTGAATATAACCTAAAACAATCTAAACTTTTGCTTCTACCAATAAGAAACCCAAAAACCCATAAAAAAAGAAAGAAACCCTGCCACTATGGCCTACAGAGATGATATAATTCAGAAAAGAGACTAAAACCCAGAAAATACTTTATATAACATATAAATATAACTTTGCAAATAAAAGCAGATTGCATAAATAAGAAGAAAAAGAGATGAGAAGAAAGGAACTGATATGTGGAGACTTACAAAAATGGGATTTTCTTTTTCTTGAATACTTGCTATATCAAATAAACAGTATAGCCATCTTTTTGTGAGATTTTAAGCTTGTTTACCTGCCCCCTCCCCCATCCCCCATGGGACTCTTCCAATATTGGAAATAAGAACGAAAGGATATGGACTGTATATGATTCTGATTTATGAGATATATTAATTAATATTAATTATCATTAAATGAATTTCAAAAATCTTCCTTGTTTATTTTTATTTTTAAATATATATATTTTAATTTACTTATTTATATAATTAAAATTTTAAATAATATTAACAAATATTGAGTTATAATTACGATGAAATCGATTAGTTAAGACTAATTATAATTACGAAGAAATCGATTAGTTAAATCAATTGAATTAAAAATTGACTAACATATTATTATGAACAAAGTTAAATTAATTTTTACCAAAAAATTAAATCAATTTTCTCTATTTTAAATAATTTTAAATTTTATAAATTCTAATAATTTTAATCAATTTCAACCATTAATTCGATTTTTTAATTATAAAAAAAGGCTTGGATTCAAATAAAAAAAAGAATATTACTGCGAATAGGAGCTAGTTCCAAATATCAATAATTATTCAGAAATTAAATTTCTGTGAGGAAAAAAAATGGTGAATGGTGGTACAGACTGTAGGCCCACTGGAAGTCTAAAACCACGCGCTAAAGAAGTAATTCCAAGTTCCAACGCCAGTAAACAAGAGCAAAAGGTTGGGAACATTGTAAAACACGCGCTTTTAACTGCGGGGTTTTGAAGAAAACTGTCTTTTCACTATCCAAATCCAAATATTTAGAGCTGCTTATAATCTTTTCGTAATTTAAAAATTTTCTCTCTTTTTCAACTGCACTTACTATTTTTTTTATTGTTGATTTTCTTTTAAATTTTAGGTGACATTGTAATAATTTTTTACCTTAATTAATTATTAAGTGTTTGCTTCTCGTTCTAAATATAAAATAGTTTTAAAATTTATTGTCAATATTTATCCTCTTAATGAACTTACGGAATACAAAATATTAATTACTAAATTTACTCTAGTAGATATCTTAAAAATAATATATATTTAAATTTATTATAATGTTATTTTTAAATAATTATTATATGGATATTTATTTAAAATTTTAAATATCGCAATATATATTTGAAAGGTTTTTAATAATTGAATTTAAATTTTAAAATTTTAAAAATTAAATTAAATTTTCTAAAAATGAAAAAATTGCATTTCAAAAGATTACTTAATCATTTAAATGAAAAATGAAAGGTTAACATTTTTAGCAACTCAATCAGATCAAAGAGAAAGAAGCATGAGAGAAACAACTTAAAAAAGGAGTATTATGTTGACTCATAGAAGTAGTCTGGTATCCAAATCGAATCAGAAAGAGTAAGACTGACAATTAAACTTGAATATAACATGTGGCTAACCACGACCCTTGGCTAAGAAGAATGGTGATGGCAGTAGAATGAAACCACAATGTTGCCTCTCACCAGGACTCAAGACTTGATAAACCTTCTTATCTAGTTCTGTAGCTAATTTCGATGCACCCTACACAGTCCTAGTAAAGAAACAGAAAAAAGAGAACATGTTTGATGGATTCCACATCTCGGGCAATAAGGGTCCACTACCCTAAAATCTCTTGACAAGATTTTCTCTGGTTGTCATCGGATTATGACAAGCCCTTCATGGGATGTTATTAATCTTTGAGACAACATGAAGGCCCTATAAATGTTTTCCATCTCTTGCATGACTGTGCATCACAATGACAACAGCCATTTGAGTTGGAGCGGTGAAGAGAGCCATTGGTATCTGGACTGAACATTGTAGGGACCGTCTTTTGAGAAAAGCCAAACAAATGGGCGAACTACAAGCGCAATAGATCTTGAATTTCAATCAGTAATGTCCTTAACCATTGTTGGTTGATGGGAAGAGTCTAAGGGCGAGCATTTAATTGAACAAAGTCGAATCGAGCGAAAAAAAAAATGAGTTAATGGAGTTGATAAGTTATATTTTGTCATCTAAACTTAAAATGAAATTTTATTGGATCAAGTCGAGTGGAATAAAATTTAAATTGAACTGAATTGAATAAATTGTTTGAGTTGAATTAAAAAAATTAAACCGTTCATATTCAGATTTTGTCAACAATATGATCAAATTTTGAGTTAAAGAATATAAATAACATATACATTTGAAAACTT
Source organism: Gossypium arboreum (assembly GCF_025698485.1). NCBI lineage: Eukaryota > Viridiplantae > Streptophyta > Magnoliopsida > Malvales > Malvaceae > Gossypium > Gossypium arboreum. Next base: position 4,003,782 of record NC_069079.1, read on the forward strand.
TTTAAAACAAAATAAAAAGAAAAAAACAAGATAATTACTATCATAGTTTACTTGTTTAAAGCATCAAATTTATCATCTTGAAATTTCATTTAAAAATTATAATTTATCATTATATATATTAAAGAATTTTTAAAATAAATTTTAAAATTTCAATTCATGTATGTTTTTATAAATATTTTGAAGATTATTTTGAAATTTTATAATTTTTGAGATGGATCAATTTGTACATTTTCTAAACTATCGGGGACCTAATGGATATTTACATTAATTTTTATTCTACTTGAAGTATTCAATTATTTAAGTTGTAAATTTTAACTAAACTCGAACTCAAAAACTGAATTACTTATTTGAGTTGATTTGAAAATTATGAATAATTAGAATAGCTCAAATATAATTAATTCGAAATTCGGAAAAAATTAATTTTTTTATTTAAATTGAGTTTTGCTGCAGACAAAGAGATGCATAAAGATGTCAATTCAAAAACCTATTGATTATGTCAAATCATGATGACTTGACCACTCTCTGCATCTCTATATTCTAATAGAAATTTTTGAACAACCCAATTCCTTCTCGTGTTCTCCGTGCCTATAAAGAGGACCTCGATAATTTAGAAACAAAGCATGAAGAGAAAGGGAAGTATTTTCCTTTGAGAAGATGAGCCCATAAAACTGTTGTTGGGACCAAGGGCGAATCTACGGGGTGACAAGGGCTCGACCCCTAAAATAAAATTTTTTTATTTAGGCTTTTTATAATTTATAAAATTTTAAATTAATAATAATAAAATTACAATTTAACTTTCTTAAAATGATAAAATTTGGATCCTCTAAAAATTATAAATATATAGATTACTAAATAACAAAATTCTATTTTTACTATCATAGAAAAATATAATTTAATCCCGCCTCTAATAAATTTTTTTGACTTCGCCCCTGACCCCTTTAAGTCATATTTCTAGATCCGCCATTGGTCGGAACTGGGTGGGATTAGGAATCGACTAGTATACCACTCCAGACAAAGAGATTGAATCGACTTCTGGGTGAATAGCTCAAAACTGGTAAAACAAAAAATTGGGACTTTGTGAAATCTTTTAATTCTTTACTTAATTATAATTGGATTGATGGTTGAATTGAGAATTGGTAGTCTAAACAGTTCAACTAGGGGTGTTCAATTGGTTAGCCGACCCGAAATAACATTAACCGAATTGACCGACCTTTCAAAATTTTTAACCGTTAACCGAACCGAAATTTTTTCAAAAAAATTAACCGAACCGAAAATTTTTCGGTTAATTCAGTCGGTTAACCGAAAAGTATATGTTTTTTAATTTTTGGGTAAAATAAGTATAAAATTAACCAAATTAATCGAATTAACCGAATTACCCGAACTACTCAAATTAACCGAATTAATCGAATTATTTGTATAAAATTATATGTTTTTTATTTTTATTTATTAAATTATTTGTAATTTTTATGATCAGGTTGGGTAATTGGGTTGGGTTGGGTACTTGGGTTAATATATATTAGATTGGGTATTTGAGTTTATGTTGGATTGGGTTTGAGTGAATAGTGAGCTATTTATATATTATAATTTTTTATTAATTTTTTTCGGTTAACCTAATTTTTTCGGTTAACCAACCTGTTTCAAACCGAATTAACCGTTAAACGAAAACTCAAAAAAAATTTAACCGACCCCTAACCGAATTAATTCGGTTAACCGACCGAATTCGGTTAATCAGTCAGTTAACCGAATTTTTTTGATTTTACCCGAATTTTGTACACCCCTAAATTCGACCACTGATTCGATTTTTAAAATGTTAACTTATAAAGCATTTGGGTCTTGTTTGGCAAGGAAGGAAACATTGAAGTGACCAATATTCTGAAAACCTACTCCACCAAGATTATTCGAGTGAGCAAATTGTAACCAATTCATTCAATGGATACATTTGCCCTCCAACCCTAAGCTTTGCCACTAAAACTCATTGAGCATAAGTGTAAAAGGTGTTTTTGATAAGGCAATGAGATGTTACACTCTAGCAAAACGAGATATTGTAGAGATATGAGGGAGAGGAATATCAAACCATATTTTTGAAAACAAGTGTAATCGCAGACGACAATGATAAAGGCAATAAGAGGTTGAGAAAGATGAGAGCTACAGTGACTATAAAAAGAAAAGTGTAGAGAGAATTTTGAAGTGCTAAATATGCTAAAAGATAAAAAGTTCCTAAATGAAACTTTTTAAGTCTTTATTTGTAAGCCTTGGAAAGAAATTATTAAAGAATAGATTCAATAAGAAAATGAAATATGATTGTGCTAAAATAATGAGTAGTGGATGTAAGAGAACTTACTTGAAGGTGGATAATGGAAGGAAAGTAATATGAATATCAAGTATAAAGATGCTTACATGAAAGTTAAACCCATTTAAAATATTTTAACAAGAAAAGTTAATAAGTGCAGATGCTTCATTTGTTTAAAAAAGAAATAAGAATAAAACACTCGTATTTCAAATAAGTTAACTTTTTAACTATATTCATATGTGATCCTCCAAGTTTTGCTTTTTAAGACATCCCAAAAGTGGAATTACTCAGAAATTCTACGAATCTTCGACTTCAAAAGTAATTGTTCCTAAAAGTGCTCTTATACAAAACAATATTTCCCAAAACAAATATTCATAGAACAATTAGTAACCAAAAACAAGCATATACAAACGTTAATAACTTCAAGCACCGTATAACAAAAACCGAGATTGCCATAACTACTGCTCTTTAGAGTCATATCTCACATAATTGACGCCAAGCATACCCCAAAAAGCACTCCAAGAGAGGGTATTTTCTGAGGAAAGGATTATAGACTTATTGAAATTAACCAATTACCCAGATGCATTTTTGAACATATGTAGTAATCTCAAAACTGTGGCACATCCACGAAGAATAAATAAAATAAACAAATTTTCATTTATTTGGTTAACAATTCAGAAGGAAAGGTTTAATAAATACCATACAATTCTTTATTAACAAATAGTCTATTAGATATATCACTGTCCTAATGTTTATCCTTTATGTTAATCCTATAAACATGTATCAATACAGACTATAAAAATCAAGCCTTTCAATACATTCACTCATGACTTCCTTTCATTACACGGTCCATATCATATTTAATACTAATAGTAGAAAACAAATAAGGAATCAATCCAAATCAGCAAGAAGGGGAAAAAGGAAATAAAAAAGACAAAATAGTGATGAGGCAGTAGCACAATATGACATTTTGGATTTACATTAGGAGCCTAGTTTAGTAGCATCAAACAAAGTTATAGGCCAAGAAAAATTTCATAAGCAACTGCAGGATCTCAATCAAATCTGTTCCACTGCCTTGGCCTGATCACAATGTAAAAGAAGCTTTCAACAAGAACAGAGAAAAGTTACAATACATTAGTCGTTGCCCTTAATGACCATACTCAGAACACAGTTAATGTAGAGCCTATTGACAATAACTGTAGCTTGTAGGTGATAATGCTAAATACTAAAGTTCACCCTAAACAATGTTTACTTTCATCTACATTCAGAACTTACTGTAGCTTGTAGGTGATAATGCTAAATACGAAAGTTCACCCTAAACAATGTTTACTTTCATCTACATTCAGAACTAAGTCCAATAACCAAAGCATGATTTTCCGGTCACATTTCCTTCATCTCCCTTTTTGTCTATGATTCTATAAAACCAATCATCAGGACTTTGAACACAGACAGATACACATATCCAGATTCAAAATTAATCAAACACCACAAACAACAAGAGATTTCATAATAGATAACTTCATATAATATAACCAAACTGAACAGGCACACTGAAAATAGTTCAACAGTACATAACAACATTAAAACTTAGAATTATTCTTTTTCAGTTTTGTTGGGGGATGGGGAAGGCAAGAGATATAATTCCCTTATTGCTTTAGTACTATTTATTTAGCATAGATAGAACCACATAACTCTACAGATGCAGAGACAGATCTAAATCCACTGGACCTTCCTCTTCAGCACCAACACAAGTTTCCAAAGCAGATAGTGAATCTTCAAGTTTCTTGAGAAGAGGAAGCTCCTTGATCTGAAGCTTCTTTGGTTCCTCAAGTGCATTGGGGGAAATTTTAGGTTTTTTAGATGCATTCATTAAGCTAGCAGTCATTGGATTGTCAGCTAAGCAGGGCCTCTTGCTTCCTTCTCCCATCAACAAAATTGTCTCAGATTGACCAACTTTACCCACGTTTGAGGATGGGGGCGGACCTGGAAAAAGCCACGAAGAAGCAATAGATCCATTGGATCTAGGCAACTGATATGACTCACAACCAAGGTCAGGATTAGTTATAGCAAAGGTAGGATTTGGAAGCTTACCCAGATTATAACCTTGAGTTTTCTGCATGGCATCTCTCGAGGCTGGTGGCAGACCATCCTGGCTAATCTGAAATTCATCAGTATTAAACTGACAAACCTCATATTTGCGCAAATATGATGAAGAATCTGTAGGAAGGCCAGTCGCTACAATGCCACCAGATGAAGCACATGCAGCAGAAGACAAGGCTGCATTGGCACCAACTGGAGCAAATGTCTTCGAAGCTGAACTATTATGGCGAAAAGTTGCACCACTAGGAGACATGACAATCTGAGTTTGGGCATCTCCGAGATTGCTGCCAGTGGATTTGCTCCTGTTAGCCTGGTTTGCATCACATGAGCCGAACATTGCACAGAAGTCAATTAGAGTTGGTGCTCTAGTGATTGGAGTCAGATTGTTCACACTAGCCAAGCTCAGTTGGGTGTTTGGCAGGGGAGCAGGAGGGTTCCTAGTAATGTCGATGGAATTACTAGAACGACCAGGAAAATTCAGGGCCCTCAATGTCTCCTCCTCATGAATCCTAAGGTGGCCACTAAGAGCTAGATAGTCGTCAAATACTTTGTTGCAATAGATGCATGATTTATCAACTGCATGCTTCTGCGCATCTTTTCTACCCGAATGGAAATTCATGGTAGAACCTGAAAGAAACACAAAATCGAGCTCTTTTCAAGAAAATATAGATACTAGAAGGCTAAAGTAGACCTTGCAATGAGAAATAGGGTCTTATTCTTGCCTCGTTTTATAACCCTTCAAGGCGAAGAAATCAGTCATAGTGGTTAACACCAATTAATATAAATGACAATTAATAATAAAATCCACTTAAGAAATCCAACCAGAGGAAGCATATATGGAAAAAATGGTTGCCATAGGAGAAATGTTAAAACAGCGTTAAAGCGGCTTGTCCTCAATAACCCATATTAGGAATAGTCATAAATGGAAATCCAGAGTATTAATATCTTGCAAAACAAATGTCAAACACCACGTAGAAAGGAAATCGACTACCAAAAGGTCATGAAACAATTTGCCACCTAATATCGAGTGTAAGGGGTAAATTTGGAAAATCGACTAAAACATAAAAGCGCTCAATGTTATATCTATGTGACCCAGACTTAATACCGGTGTCCAATATGTGCTCACATTCAACAAATATATGCTCAGTGTTTCTTTATTCTTTTCTCGGTATTTCGGAGGACCTACTACTAATAAAAAGCCATTGTCAGTTCAAGGTATTTAATGTGTCCAGCATTACAAAATTAGAAGAAAGAACTAGAATAAATGAATAATATAGGCATGATAGCTACATATTGATGATCTAACTATACCCAACAGCTTAAACATTATCTGCTCTAGAATTTGAAATTTCGACTAGTGATTTATGCTCACGTTAAGTGTCACCATAAAATCAAGTACTACACAGGGCTAAGCTATTACTATAGTTATTTCCATCACAATCATCATCATTTCTCCAGTATTACAATGATTCCTGTATCAAGAGCCATTCAAGAGAGAAAAAGGAATGCAATAGCACATAAGACTCAATAGATTTTAATTACTTCTTTCAAATTTACAATATTTTCTTAAAGCAAATTGTCAGCCCATACCAAATGCATCCCAGCGAAGCTCCATGAGAAACATGACAATCGGCTCCTAAAGGTCAAGATTGCCTATGAGATTCTTTCAAGGTCTTCTGGTCAATTTTAGGAAAACCCCGAGTGGTACTGCAGAACATTCCATTCAAGAGAGAGAAGCAAAGAATGCACTAGCACATGAAACTTGATAGATTACAATTTCTTCTTTCCATTTTTACACTCTTTTAGCTATTGTAAATTGCTTCACCTGAAGAAAGCAAAAAATGGCCACTCCATACCAAATGCATTCAAGAGAAGCCCTATGACAAGCACAACAATCAACTGCTTAAGGACAAATTGCCAAATTGAGATTCTTATAAGATTTTCTTTCCCAAATCATACCATCCTTCTTAACACATTATTTTAGAAAAGCCTCGAGTAGTAGGGGAGAACATCCAAGGTACAAACCCTTTTGACAAGATTAATTAACACCAGTCAAGCCTAAAACAAGCAATAAACATAAAGTAGTATCTCTTCCTTTCTTAGGTAAAATTTTATGTTTATCTGATGCCCTTGCATCAAGGGACATATCTCTCTCTTGATTGGCCACTAGCACAGTGTGTATCTTTAGACATAATAGCAACACAGAATGCCAAGAAAAGAATATGAACAAAACAAAGTTTCTCAGTTTCAGAAATAACCACTTAGAGACATCTATAAATCCCTGTGACAAATAAATTGGAAGTGTAAAAGATGTTTGCTTGAACTAGAAAATATGTATTTTTAATGAATACTAATTGTGATAGAGATATTATAATCCACAGTGGCACACACATAAGTAAACTACCTTAAAACCTAAACAGAAGTTATAACAAGTAAGCTACATTTTATTAGTATTTAGTGCAAACTACCATTAGTTGTGGCAATATCTGGTTAAACAAATGTTGTTTCTAGCTAAATAAGACTGAAGGCAAGGAATCCTAAGTGTAAAGAACCAAAAATTGATTCATTCACCCCCACATCACTACTCTATTAACTTTCACCAGTCCTTTAATAATTATAACTCTATGGTCAATCTCACTGAATGTGAATATTAGCTTTTTTTTGCTGTCCCTAGCACTAGAAGACCAAACAATTGTCCAGAATTGTAACCCAAGCAACCAGCAGATGCAACTTCTGAATCTGTTATAACATAAGAGGAAAAAGTGAAGCAAATGTCCGGCTAAAAGAGAGGAATTAACTATTAAACTAGATAAACAATAAAGCAAAATAGGCAAAGCAAAATTTGAAGATAATCATTTAAGAGGAAAGTCAAATTGCTTTTACAGAATTTGATTGATTTAGAAAGAAAAAAAAATTGATATAGACGTCAACTGTGATTATTTACCAGAATAAGGATGGTCTAGGCATCGTAACTCCTACTAAGAAATGAATCCACAATTGATCATAGCTGGTACCTGCAATTATTAAAACTATTTATCACAATGATATAGATTTTGAATTTTGGACAAGAAAATACCTAAACTTATCCAAAAATCCAAAAAATAACTCAAAAAAGTTGCATTCCATACAAAGGTACAAACCATACATCAAAATTGAAAAACATGTGATAGCTTATTCCCAAACATAAAATATCAATAAGAAATTCAACACTTATCTTCAACACCTCAACAAATCATACCTCCTTGTTTATTCCCTTTGAAATTACAGGGCATAGGCCTTTCATAATCAAATAAACTGAATATATATTACACTGTCTAATCAGCAAAATTGTAGGTTACATTCTCAGCATAGTTTCAATACATAGATGATTTCCACTTGAACAGAAGCTAATGTTATATATTACTATCAGGAATAATGAAAACTGAAATCCTTTTTTTTTTTTCTTTTAAACTTTCCTGGAAAAGACAATTTCTTGTTTCATAAATACACAATTAGAATTCTAGCAGCTAGTCTTAACAAATTCCCATTTACAGATACAACTTACAATTTCCACTAATAGAAACGATAAACAATAATTAAAGAAACTAACTTCCCCTCCAAAAAAATCAATTATCAAAAACCTTCCTTACACCTTCATGTTCACAATATATATAAGAAAACAATGAAATAAAGCTTCATACCAGGGGAAACCTCCATGGGTATCCCTTATTTTCACAAGAAATGAATTGCCTAGAGCTGTACAGTGCTGCTACTGAGATCTGAAAACCAAAACCCCCCGAGCAAAACGATTTCTTTTCTTTTTCTTCAGCATTTTCTTTGAGGCTGAGGCCCATAACTTTTTCAACATTGGTGGATAAATGGGCTTCTTTTCAAGTTATGGCAAGGCAGAAATCAGAGCCTAGAATTTCACCATTAAAACAATTTCAGAGCGATTTTGGGCTGTAAGTTTTTCAGGCCGAGTCCATATATTCACGAAATTTAAAGCTTGGAACATGAGATTACCTAAAATGGTAAAGTTGAAGCTACGAGATCCCAAAGTATTTATTTTCGAGTTTCTCGAGCAAATTCAATTAACTTTGAGTTAGATTATTAAGTTGTTTATTCAATTTAATACTTATAATAATTAAATTTTATATTAATTTTTGATATAATTATAAAATTATAACTTAAAAAATATGTATATCAACGTTTTCATTTTGTTATTTTGGTCCCTCAAATAGTTTATCCAAAATTTATTTGCGTGAAGGAACTGAAAAGGGGGGGTGGTGACCTAAAATTTGGTTGAAATAAATGGGGGAAAATGGTAAGGTGCAATGTGACCAAACATGATAGAACATTTATGTTTTCCATTGTATATGGTAAAAATTCAAAGACATAATTTGACGTGCATTTTATTGTGTGTAAGCCATTTACTTTGATGATGACCCCCAAAATGTTGCATTGTAGTACATGTCCGAGTTACATTATTCATCGAAAAGACGTAAATTTAGGCACCTGCAATGAACCATGTACCTTATCAATACCAGAGGTAGATTTACCTTTTTTTCCCATTTACTCATATCCTCCATAACAATATTTCCCACCTTTTTTATTATTATATATTTTTGGGGTTTGCCCCCTTTTTTTTTCTTCCATGATATCATGAGGAATATGATTTTGTAAATTTGGATTTAGATTTTTATTTATTTAAAATAAACTATATTTTTAATTGTGTTTGAATATTGTTACATATTTGTATAAAAACATAATTTTCATATATATATATATATATATATATATATATATGAATTTTACTAAATAGAGATTAAATAAATTCAAATTTTATAACACTACTTAATATATTTGTCTCAAATCAAATCTTGATATTGAAGAGTTTAATATTTGGTATATTGACAAATTTAATGTTTAATGTTTATATGATTTATTAAATTAGTTCTTATTTTTTTAACTATATTTGATCATTATTTTTTAAAAAAGTTAAATTTGATCATCAAATTATTAATGTTTCAAAAGAGTCGAATTATTGACTAAATCGTTAAAGTATTAAACATGACAACTTGCATAACAATCCATTTAAAAGAGTTGAATTGTTATTTTGGATATTTTATAAATTTTAAATTATTTGTAACAAATAGTGACGCATCAATATGAAGTATAAAAGGACGATTACGCCAACATTGTTAAAAATTAAATGTTTTAGTTAGCATTTCCATTAAAAATGATTTGACTCTTTTTAAAGATTAATGATTGAATTTAGTTAAAAGAAAATAAGGGCCAAAATGACAAAAAATATAAAAATTGAGAACTAAATTTGTCATTATGCTAAATATTTACTAATACATTAGTTTGCATCTCAAGCTAAGGGTCTTAAATAGACAATTTTTGAGCAATTAAGCTAAAACTAAAACGACTAGAATTGAATTATAAATTTTTGAAAAATCAAAATATAATTTTATTGACTTATTAGCTTAATTTTACCGAACCAAAAGGGGTAAAGGTCTCTGTTTGTTTCCTAGTGTTGCCCTCGAATATTGGATTATTATTTTTTAGTAGAATTAAGGTATTTTTTATGTCTGTTTTATGGTTCATAGAAATTAATCCTTTTAAGATTGGTGCTGGATTGTTATCCTCTTATCTTTGATCATTATGCAGGAGAAGAAAAAATAACATTATGTAATCGGGGGCATAGTCAGGGGGCTAACAAGGGCTTCGGCCTATCCTAAAATGAAAAAATTTTCATTTAAGCCCCTTTAAATTTTATAAAAATTTTAATTACTAAAGGTAAAATTGCACTTTACCCCTAAAAGATAAAAATAATTTAATCCTTTAAAATTATAAAGATATAGATATTAAAATGGTGAAGTTACAATTTTACTATCATAAACATATATAATTTAATTTTGGCCTCCCCTAAAAATATTTTTGACTTCACCTCTATCTGTAATGGGAGTCCTAGGTATAAATTTATATTATGTAAATTAGAAGTTGAAATAATTTTTGAGAAAATGATATTAAGAAACTACTTAATTTAGGAAAGTTTCAATTTGTATAAGAATTGCGTTGACACTAGTATAGTATATGTTTCTTCTAAGTGCCGAAAGGCTTAATGGTTTGGCAAGTTTTCTCAAAGAATATCTTGTTGAAAGCCAAAAAAAAAAAAAAAAATCCAATTAAGCTTTATAAAGAATAAGATTGAAAGCAAAAGGCATATCAATATTGGCATATATCCATGGCGGCATGCATGGGTACATGCAACGTTAATACATGCGATGGCAGGCATATGCATGATGCATGAATGAGATAGCTTAAAAATGGTGAGAGGCTAATGACAAGAATTTTGAATATTACAATTAATGGGCCTGTAATATTGAGATTCTAGCTGTGTTAGCTATTATTACATCTTATTATTTTTCACAACATACATGCATGATTTAACATCTAATTCTTCTAATAACTTTCATGTTATGAAATGTCGAGGTGGAATTGATTTTCGAAATTAAAAAAATTATTAATGAATAAGATAATATATCATCCAAAATAAAGTTAAAAATTTAATTTAAAATTTAATTATCGCATTATTAAAAAAATTACAAATTTAAAAAAATTAATTTTCATTAACCATAAAATAAATAAATCTTACTCCACTTTTATATACAAGGTTCATGTATCAAGACAATGAAAATCTCTCTATGATACTTAACCCAATAAAAAAAAAGCTAAGCGACATGAAGTTTAACAAATTTTAAGGAAATAATACTTATCTTTACATTAGATTCCACCATTAATCATAAAAAAGTAAAAAGGATTTTAATTTATATTTTTAAATGTAATTTCTTTTGATTAATGTCTCTTTGTGGAAGGTGCATGCTTTGAGATAAAGAATATCCAACAACTTTCAATTAAATTCTATGCATGCCATGTGCTACCAAACCCAAATCTCATGATGGGAGTATCTCTTTAGTAAACTAATATTCTCTCTTTTTTCTTAAAGAAATAAGAATTATATCAAATTAAAAATATCAAAAGTACTCTTAACTTTATCTTATTTAAAAATATCCAAAACTTAATTAGAGATTGAGTCAAAGACTTGAAGGCTTGAATTCTATTTAAGATCTAACTTGGCCAAGCAATCTGTAATTGTAGGTATATGTTACAACCATTATTTTCCTTTAGTTCTCAAGAACCGTTATACCCTTCGAAGTATTGTGATGCTTGAATCTTCTTTGATTATAATTATTTTATCTTCGTTATTCTTATAAATATAAATTGAATATGTATTTCTTTTTACCTAATTAATTCCTTGACGCATGTTTTATCTAGAAGAGGGTTGACCCTCTTTTTATCGGTTCATGAACATTAAAGAGCAAGAAAGTAGGAGAAAATGGAGCAACCCTATCTTACCCACTTTTGCAATTTATTTCCTCCTCTTTAATTAATTAGTTTATTACCCATTTTTGTCGACATAAATGAAACATTTTTTCTTAATGCTTTCAAACTTAATAGAATATAGGAAGAAACCTTTAACTTATATCCTTCAAACAACCTAAGCCAATTCTCTTATTATGTTTGAGTTACAGTCATAAATATTTTTATTTTATTACTACACTCCTTAATTCAAACTCCCCATTAATGTTATTGGCTATTTTATAACTTAAACAAATGGTGATTAAGGCACTAACTATAAGATTTAGTACAATAAATTGATGTGCCAATAACTTGTTTACATTGTGCATTCCATGCAACAACGACCGTTAATAACGATAATAACCGACTTCTAAATCAGCAAAGCAAAGCAAAAAAAAAAAAAACGAGTCCCTGGCATTAAAATTTGGCCAAACATTTCCTTGATTATGGATAATCCACTCTCAACAAATAATTAATAATATGTATATCAAGGACATTATCAAAGCTATATTATTAATTATATGTACAAGGGCCTTATCATAATTCGAGTATATTGTCTTAAAGAATAAATATTTACGTCGACTTGCATTAGATATCACATGAAGTTGTTTCAAGCAAAAGGCAAAACAGTGAAAGGGCAATCATCAAGATATGCTGCGCTATCTTTGTACATATATGACTTACCTATTATTACACACCAAGTTTGTTTTGTTTTTAAAATGGTTAAATCACTTTTTGAGACTTGAACTTGAGTAATTATTCTCATATTGGGATTTGAATTTTTTTTTTGTCCAATTTAGGTCCTAGACTTAGACCTTAACATTGGGGCCTAAACTTTTTTTTGTCCAAATTAATTTTTGATATTTCTTTAAAAACCCAATGTGGGACAATTACCTAGTTCAGACCTCAATATGGAAACAATTATTAATTTTAGGGACTAACGTGGATAAAGGAAAAAACTTAGGCCCAATGTGGGAATTGTTGCCAAAATCATCCAAATTATGTTATATTACTTTTTAGGTAAAAACATTCGAAACCAAAACTTAATATTGCATAAACAATAATTTTAGCATTTTTAGAATAATATAAAATTTTCAAATATAGAGAATTACATGATGTAAAATTGAAGTCGACAATTACATTTGACGAAGAACATTATGATAAATTGATTTCTTTCTCTTGATCTTTTCTCTTTTGCTATACAAACCTTTAATGATGGAGGCTATAATTGGAGGCTATAGTTTTTCTATTAATTTTATGTGTGCAAGTGTAATTGTAATAGGTAGAAGGATGATGAATTTATATATGACCAAGTTTTAATCTGGTATGTAATTGAATGAATAAATAAGATTTAATTTATCATTAAAGTAAATAACTTAATTATCTCTTGGGTTACTTGATTTTAGACTTAATTAGATTAATAATAAGAGCTAAAATCTTACGTTTTCCCACTTTGTGAATACAATAAAGTACCAATTTTAATAGCATAAAAGTTGAGTGTGGATGGTAAAGATGATATTCATCATTACTACTATATTATAGTGAATTGCAAATATGAGTTATTATGGTTGTTTATAATTTAAGTCACAGACTTCTTTCTATATGCTACAACATTATAACTCAATATAATAAGTCTTTTAAGTAACATACATATCACATCCTTGCCATAACAATATATTATAAAGACTTTCCGTTTGTAAATAATTTCAAATAGATTATGTATGCTAATGAGGCCTTAGCATAGTTGACAAAGGCTTAGGCCTTAAGTCTTTAGTACCCCAGTTTCAGACCTACAATGTATAATTATATGTGTAGATCTTCGAGTCTTTCTATAAACTATTACCATGTGTGAGTATTAGTTTAATCAATCAATTAATTTTATATTAGAAATAATAATTGAGGTCAAAGTATCAATTTATAATAAAATATCATCCATCAATACAAATCGAGACTTATTCTATGTAAAATCTACATTCATGATATCAATCAGTTCTAATGTGCTTTATATTTTTTAACTTTCTCCTTAATGACAAAAAAAAATAATTTTATATGTTTTGCACATTTGGAATATTTGTCATTTTTGGAGAATAAAATTGTTCTAGAATTATCACAATGAATTTTTAGCAATTTAATAATAGATCCGACTACTCCAAGTCTTGAAATAAAGTTTTGTATGCATGAATAGTAACCTCAAAACATGCGACAAACTTTGCTTCCATCATATATATGACAATGATTGATTATTTAACACTTTCCTAGATTCCTTTAGCAAGTAGAAATAAATAGACAAGAGTGCATTTTTTTATTGTCAAGACATCTAGCAAAATTTGAATTCGAATTTACTTCTAACTGATTGGATAATCTATACTTGAGCATGTACTTTTTTGTTTGAACTACCATAACAAAAGTTAGAATAAGGGATTCCTTCCCTTTTATAGTTCCACATCATTCTTTGAATATTGTATAAGTCTTAATTTCAATTTAGGTTTTCTGAGATAATCATTATGATCCATTATGAAATATTTCAATTTTTATCGCATAGAATGTCTCATTCATATCTTTCATTTAAAATTTTTTCAAGAGAAAAACTTTTTACCTCACACAATATACACAAGTCATTTGCAACAAGCAAAATATGAACAACATATAGAACTAAGAAATGAAGTTTTCTCCCATTGATTAATGATATTTTCTTGAAAACCAAAAGACTTTATGGTAGCATTGAACTTAATGTACCATTGTTGTGAAACTTGTTTAAGTTCGTATATTTTTAAGTTTACACACCTTATGATATTTTCCTTCAATTAAGAAACTTTGGTTCATATAAACTTATTCTTCAATACTTCCATTTAGAAAGATTGTTTCCACATTCATTTGGTGTACCTCTAAATTATAATAAGCTACCAACACTAAAATAATTCTTAAAAGATCTTTCTTAGAAACTAGTGAAAAAATCATTTTACAATCAATACCAACAATATGAGTGTAGCCATTTGAGTCACATTTAATTTTTGAAAATCTATTTACATCCAATTTATTTCGAACCTTTTGACAATTCGATAATATCTCGAACTTTGTTTTATTCTATAAATTTTATTTCATCATTCATGTCCTTTAATCATTTATGAGAGACATAGTTATTTATTGATTGTTAAAAACGAAGTGATGGAATAAGAAATAAAAACAATGGGAATGTAAACAAATTGAAAAGAAATAAGAAAATTTCACTAAAATAATTGTAGGAAATACATTCAAGAAATATAGTATAACTTATGCTTGTGTTTTTGAAACTTGTGAGAACAATATCTTTTATCACTTTATTACATGTCATATTTGAATATTAATATTTTATAAATGTTATGTCAACATCATCAATGACATGTCATTATTGACTTGACAATCACATGACACATCATTCATTTGGATGGTTTCCATTATAAATGTTGACAATTTTACCAATTTATTTACATTTTAGAAATACGAGACCTCAATTGCTCCGTTTTTTTAGTAGAAAGCCTTGTATGCTCCTTACTAATAATATAGGGAGTGATGGACTACTTTCACCCAGATATTATTACCATATATATATTAAGATTTTGGAGTAATTTAAAAGAGCAATTAACAGTATTGATATTATCACTTTGTGATCTAAATATATATATATGGTAATTGCTTTTTATTAATTTTAATATATATGGTAATTACTCTTTTATTACCTTCAATATATATGGCAATAATATTATGGTAATGTTCTTTTCATTGCCTGTAATATATATGGCAATAATATTGTGGTAATGTTCTTTTCATTGACTTTAATATATATGGTAATAATATTATGGTAATTGCTATTTTATTACCATACAAAATTAATTGCTATTATGATATTATTACAATATAATGTGCAATGTAGAGTTGAGCATTCGGTCTGAAGACTCGTTCGAAATATGAGAGAGTTTGGATAAAGTATAGGCCTGATAAATAGGTTTGGGTAAAAAAAAAAAGACACATCTAGAAAATAGATCGGGCCTTAGGTAAGGTTTTTTTTCCCGATCCCAAGCCCGGTCCGAATTTTCAATTAAAAAAATTACTCTTTTTTTGCTGTTATTTTTTCATTGTTTTGCTACCATTTCACTATTATGTTGATACTATGTTATTATTAATGTTTGGATATTGTATGACACTTGTTTTATTGTTAATTTTGCTACTATTTTAGAGGCATTTTCTTATTAAGTTGCATTTATGTTAGTGTTATTTAAATATAAATACTTTCTAAAATTTATTTTCAAATTGTTAGGAAACATTTATTTTAATATTTATAGTGTATTTGGTGTATTATATTTTAAAAATTTTAATATAAAAAATAAAATTATAAAAAAGTAATATGGGTCAAGCCTTGGTTCTAGCATTTTTATCCTAGCTGACTTGGGAAAAATTTAGGCCCATTTTCAGGTCGAGCCTAGCAATTGGGCATAAAATTTTATTATGACCGAACTGAACCCGGCCGATGGGCAACTCTATGTGTAATGTTATATATTAACTTTAATTTTGTGTAATTTTATACATGTCATCTTGATTTGATTCAATTTTCACAAAACACCAACATCATTATTGATATAACAATGTTTCGTGTCTACATATTACATACACAAATAATATACTTGTATAATATAAAATAATTTGATGTATCCATTTTCTTAAATGTATACAATTGAATCAAAATCAAAATTTTATATATACATTTGAACCAAAATCAAAGTTTAATGTGTACATACGCAAATTGGATCAAATTTCATTTATAATTAATTTTGATATTTAGCCATATTACACTTCTATTTATAAACTTTTAAAAATTAAATATTGTCCTACTAGATCTCTATCAATCTATTAAAGAGGTTAAAATGTTAAATTTTCTTTTGCTTTGGTTGTTAGATCCCATTAAACCTAATCATAGGTTATGTTTTACATCTTGGGAAAGTTTTAGTAGAAATATTAGGTTCGGAAGATGGGCTTTAATAAAATAATTAGACTCATTTAAAATATAGGCTAGACTTGACCTTAAACTTGAACATTCAAGGTTGAAGCCTGACCCATTTCTAAGTTTCTAATATGTTATATTATATTATTTTATATATTATATGGCATATAATACATATAAAAATTAAATGTTAAGTGATATATAATACAATAATATAAACGATAAAAAAGTTAAGACTCCTATATCTAAAATTTTAATACATGAAAAATATTAAATTAAAAGTAGTATAAATATATTTCAATTTTTTTATAAATTATATGGGCTCAAAATGGGCTTTAGTTGGCTATTTACAAATATGAGTGAGTTTGGACAAATATAAAATATCTTAATATCATATTTAAGTTTGGTCCGACTCATGAACATCTTTAGATCACATGTGTAGCGACATAAAAAAAAATGGTTTCGGGGTCGCTGATTGTGGCGATCTAGTGAAAAAGTTTGGAAACTGAAGTTCGATTTTGAAATAAAAGGGGAGTCGCCACCGATCCTTTTTATAGGTGTGATCGGACACCTTATAAATTTATTTTTGAAATGAAAAGAAATGAATTTAAGTCCACGTTAAAATCCAGAGAAAAAAATAGGGTTCGGGAGTCAGTTACACGCGAGGAAGGTATTAGCACCCTCGCGACGCCCAAAATTGGTATCTCATAAACACGTGCTGTCTTGATTTTCAAAAATACGAGTTCAATATAAGGTTTAATTGTGATCCGATTAAAAAGACGAGAACTTTCAATTTTTTTAATTTTCGAGAAGGACATACCATTTTAACACGAGTCGACTAATATTCACCCAACATAGCGATGAAATCGACGATTTAATGTTAAATCGGTATGTTACCTTGTTTATTAGAATAAATAAAATAAGGAATGTGTATAAAATATTTTTAGAATAGTGAATAGCGACATAATACGAAATGGGCGGGCAACAGAAAAATGAAGGTTAGAAATACATCAAGGTATAATAATATAATGATATACGAAAAGAATACTACATGTAAAATGTGTATACAAGAATAAAATATATGTACAAATATTATTGATAAATGTAGTAGGAATAAAACAAATGTAATAATAAAATATATACAATATGATATAAAGAATAAACATATACATATAATAGAGTTTAAAATATATATATACATGGGGTAATATGGAAATATGTACGTAGAGTAGTATATACAAAATATAACTAATAATATTGAAAATACATGTTCATAATATATAAAACATACACACGATATAATATTAAAACATTTACATAATATGTACACACATGATTACGATGTTAAAGACATATTAATATTAATAATAATACTAATATTACGTAGGGTATACCTATATAAATATATATTGAAGATATATACATATTTAATAAAATACATGAATAATACGATATTTGATATATACGTAATATGTATAATAAAAATAATATATACATAATATATACATACATAAGAAAACATATACTATGGTTAACGATAATAACAATGATGATATAAAATGTATACATACAACAACACATTCACTATATTAACAATCATAATAGTAATGGTATTAAAAATACAAAGAACAACAATGTAACATAACAAAAATATATGTAAATCTATACACATAAATAAAAATATATTCTATTATAGTAATGATAATAATAAATATAATAATAATATCAAAATATAAAAGTAAGCATAGCATTAAAATATTAGAATAAAGTAGATGAAAATACTAAACATAAATACATATATATATATATATACATATAATAAAAATATATATTACTACTGCTAATAATAATAATAATAATAATAATAGTAATAATAATAATAATAATAACAATAATAGTAATATTAATAGTATAAAAATGACAAGGGTATTTAATAAAGAAATGAAAATAAACAAAAAAGGACTAAAATTAAACTAAAAACAAAGTTGTGGGGTGAATTTGAAAATAAAAGGGAAGGAGAGGGTTTATTCGAACACGCGCTAAACATTGAGGGGCCCATACAGCAATTTTCCCTAGCTACTAAAACGCTGCGCGGCGTGGGGGACCAAGATGAACTCGGGACAAAACGATGGGGCCAAATTAAAAATAAAAAACCCTGATTGTAAACACTGAAAATGCGGAAGGATCGATTGCGCAAATATCCCATTGAATTAAAAACACGCGGATCCTGGAGTGGGTCGGGCCGGATCGGGTCGGACTATGGCGAAACGGCGCCGTTTAAGCGTCTAGGGGTAACGGCCAAAACGGTGCCGTTTTATTCCTCTATAAAAACCAATTTTTTTTGAAAATTTTCACATTTCAGCAGAAGAAAGAAAAAAAAAGAAGAAAAGAGAGAGAGGGAAGAAAGGAGAGAGGGGAGGGCTCCGGCCACGGGCCGGTCATCGGACGGCTTCGGAAGCTCGCCGGCACCGGCACCGGCCACCGTGCACGGTGGCCGGATTTCCAAAAAGTAATTTTTTTTTCCTTTTTTTTTGCGGTTTATTTTAGTATTTATTTTTATCCTTAATCTAAATATATGTCTAAAATAGGCCTAAGGCCGAAACCAAAATGGAAAAGGAAAGAAAAGACAAGTAATCACCTTTAGTTTTCTAGTTCTTTGATTTTAATCCCTTTGATTTTTCTGATCTTGGTTGCTTCAAAAAAGGCTTGTTTTTGTATTATAATTTCTATATATTTCTTGACTTTTTTTTCAGAAAAAAAGAGAACCCTTTTACAGTGTTTCATTCGGCTTTTTATAGCCTGTTTTTGTTACACTTTTATTATTATTTTTTGCTATTCTTGCTTCTGCTTTGCTTGTCTGTTGTTTTTGCAGGGCATGGAGGACCAGACGCGTGAGTGGAGGCATGTGACGTACGTGGGGAGTGGTGGTGGTAGTGCGCAAGGTGGCCAATGGTTGGCCACTGGTGAGAAGCGGCGGCAGACAAGATGGGAGCTAGGGTTTACTGTTGAAATCTTTTAAGCAAATGGGCTGCTAGGGTTTTAAAATTTGGGCTCAGATAATTTTAGGCCTGGGATTATTATGTAAATGGACATTGGACCCTTTTTCTATTTGGGGTTTTATTATTTTATGGACCTAGGCTGAAGTTGGCTATTACAACATGTTACGCATTCAAATAGGTCAAATAATAAACAAATTATTATCTATCTATACTATTATTCAACTTTTGATTGATTGAGTGTAACGAAATAATCGAGTGAAGAAGATTATATATATATATATATATATATATATATATAAACATATTTTTGTAAATTATTATTATGGTGGGATTTAAATTTAGAACTTCATAATTTTTGAGCTTCAACTTGAGCATTTAAGTTAAAGCTTATTTAGTTTTATATAATTTTTTTATAAATATATTATTTACATTTTCTTTCACCATAATCTAATTAGAAAAAAATGAATTTTTAAGAAAAGCGAATGCACAATTATATATAAGTATGAAAAATATGCAAACATGATGAATTTTTAAAAAATAAAATTTATTATAATCAAAATATTACATGTTCTTGAAATATATACATTTTTATTTAAATTTTATTTTAAATATTTTAATTAAATTTCACTGTTTTAAATTAAGTTAATAACTAATTATTCGTCAATGAGATATTGACATTGTTGATAAAGATTGAGATTCGAGAACTTGAGTGTCTAAATTAGAGTCTTATCTTTTAAATTTAAGTGTCGATTAATTAGTTAGTTTAACTTAAGTAAACTTATTCAGTTTAGTACATGTAACAATTGATTTAGATTAAAATTATTAATATAATTAATCAGTTATAACTTTAAAAAATCTAATTATTAGGTTAAATTGGTAATTATATCAATTTGTTTATTATAAATAGTATTTAAACTAATACAATAAAGATATCTATTCAATTAAAAAATTATAAACAAGTACAATTACATTAATAGATTCAATAGTTTAATTAATAAAATATTACCCATAGACAAATATACAAAAATACATTAATTTTAATATAATTTCATCTCTTGCCTACATATGTATGTCACGATTTTATATAAATTTGTGGAGTGTATCTCGTATTTCAGACGAAACAGAGTTGACGTCCGTCCCGTCTTGACGGCATGAAGATGGACATCCCAATGAGTCAATAGTGACGTTAGGACATGGTGACGTGTTCCCCACTTAGCCGAGTTTCTTCTCCTAGTTGTACACGAAATTCAGGCTATAAATAGGCCTCTTAGTAACCCTAGATGGTTTAGAATAACAACAACAAAATTAAGAGAGTTTGTGGGTATTTTGAGTTTAGAGTTTATTTGTTTCTCCATCTTGTACTCCCCTTTTTGGTTTTTTGCCATTTTAGTGAAGTTTTCTTTACCCCATGGTTAGGGGTGAGTGTTCGATTGAATTTAGTGAAAAAATTTCGAGTTAACGAGTCTTATTTTATCATCCTAACTTGATTTGAAATTTTTTTGAATCGAGTCGAGTGAAATGAAATTCAGGTCAAGTCGAATTGAGTGAAGTGTTCGAGTTAAATTAAAAAAATTAAACACATCAAATTAAAATTTTGTTACAGTATAATTAAACTCATGTTGGAGCACATAAATTTGAAACCATATATATTTAAAAAAATTTCAAAACAAAATAATAAAAAATATTTTAATATGATAAACTTGAATCATTAATTAACTTATTTAGGTCCCCAAAATTATTATTCTAGAAATTTTTAATTTTTAATTTTTTAACTTTCTTTTTTTATATTTTTAGAAGTTTTTGAAATATTTATAATTTTAAAAAATATATAAATTTTGAAATTTTTATAAATATTCTGAAATTTAAAATTACTTTGAATTATTTTGTATTTTTGTAGAAAGAGAGACCAATTTGCTTATTTTCAAACTTGATAGGAACCAAAAGATATTTACACCAATTTGTTATTCTAATTATTCAAGTTGTAAAATTTAACTCGAAATTCAATTACTTATTTAAGTTGACTTGAATAATTAAAATAACTCGAAATTTAAATTTTTTTCGATCTTTTCAAATCGAATTAAATTTTGCTTACCTCTACTCGTGATCTTTTATCCTTTTTGAATGATTTTTTTTAATATAAATATTTAAGACTAATTTCTTCAATTTTTTATCGTTGCATAATTCGAATTTGAGCCAACAAATTTCAAACGGAAATAGTAAGTATCATCAGTCATATTCCTTTTTTTTCCTCTGCTGAAATTATTATTAAAAGCAAGTCAAATTCTTTTTAGAACATAAAAAAAAAAAAAAAAAAAAAATGTGACTCTTATTTCCCTTTGGAAACCCTGAACTTAAAAGATAACCCATTTTAAATTTGTTAATTGTTGCTATTAAGAAACGCATATTTTCCATGGAAATTGTTGAATATTTGAAGCATTTAGATAATCTGCTTTATTTAAAAATAATATTCAATCAAGTTTTCATATAAAATAAGGTAAGTAAAAGCCGAAACTAAAGATTTATTAATTTATAAAAAGAATGTGAAGCACGGGGGTAATATTTATTAATCAAATTAATAGCTACCCACGGCCATCTCTGACATTAGCCAAATTAAGCATATCATTTTATACTTTATTAATCACAAATTAAGTGTGCGTATATTATAAGAATGAAATTAGATTAGAGAGTGAGGCTGGCTGACAGAGGGAACTACAATTTCTTTACTCCTTACCCATTATTATGAACTCAAAACAGATCAAAGGGCAAAGGCAAATCTCTTTTAATTTGGTTTAAGATATGATGAAATCTTCATTTAAGTGATTTGCTATGGGAACATGACAATATGAACAGATGTCAAATGTTGTGTATAATTAAGTCACCCAACCTCCACACTTGCTCCCCAATATAGAGAAAGTTTTTAACTAAACATATTTTATATTAAGACCTTTTAGAATTGTTTTTTGCTTATGTTTTTAGATTCATTCGGGTTATTAAATTATTAATTTTATTTGTGTTAAGTATCTAAACTTTGATTTCGTAACTAAAATTCGTACTTCCTATTAGTGCCGTTAAAACAAAATTCTAATGAATGAAATTATGTAATGTCACCACTTCTATTAAAATACAATGAAATTATCTCTACCCATCATCGCACTCTCTCTCCTTCTCCCTCACATTCCCCTCTCTCTCCACCTCATCCATGTCCCTCATATTCAAAAACTAATTTAGATACTTAACTCAAACAAAGTCAATAATTTAAAAGTCTCTTGTTTAATATGTTCAAAAATTAGATTGGACAAAAAAATATTTTTCTAAAAAATATTTGTTTAACTCGATTTGACCTATTATAGATATAATTAAAGAAATTGATCACAAACGCCAAATTCCAAAAGGATATGGTCCATATTATTGCCCATATTTCAGTCACCATCTTAATTTCCCATAACCAGCATTAATGCCATTATCTTCCAAGTTAGATGCTACTATTTTGCCTAATAGAGTTCGGTTCTTTACAAAAGACAAATGATAGCCTATAAATCAAGGGCAAGCACAATTGTTGTTTTTGTCTTGAAGAACCCACCGTATACAAGGGTTTAGATATTAGAAACTCAACGTTAGAGGTCATAGTTAGTGGACTTGGAAAAAGATAGGTAGTTTTAATGTCATATTTGTTATTCGTAAACGCCAATGGGGGGTGTGGGAAACGATAGCAACTTACATATGCAGTACCAAAATCAACCCCATTTCCCATCACACAACAGAGTCCCTAATGGACTAATAGATTGTGACTTCCGAAGTGAAGGGTCAAAATGAATTTGGAAATAAGTGTAAGGATCTATCACTATATTCATAAAGTACTAAATTTTTAATTGAACTCAAATAATAAGATGTGGTTGAGATTAAAGTAGTCTTACATTTGCAATAAAAATAAATCAGGTTTAGGATAAATGAATTAGCCTTGAAAAATAGTAGTTAGGAATGATTGGGATATTGAAAGCGAAGAAAGGGCCGGTAACTAGCATTAATTTTAATAAACCATTATTTTTAATAATTGGGAAATAAGGGAGGATGATGTTGGTGTTGAAATAGCATAACCCCACGTTTAGATAATATAAGGTTGAGGAGTGTTTGTATTATTATAAATAGACGTGGTTTTCTCACTTTTAAATCGTCTTAAAATTTGTCATTTCCGTTAAGGTAATTTTTTTTTTTATTTATAATTTTTTATATGTATCTTTTGTAATGTAATATATTTGGTAGTGTTTGAGAACGTAGGCGTAATTTGTTGAACTAATATTTTAATTTTGATTCAATTGTACACATTTGAAGAAATGAATATATGTATTTATTTTCATATTAGTTTAATACAATTGTTTATGTATGCAGTGTATCAACGTAAAATTATACTAAATCAATAATCTTGTCAGTAAAATTTCATATATAAATCGAACAAAATCATAACTCATATATACATTACATCTTTTTCTTTGAACAAAATCAATAATCTTTTTCTTATCATGGAAGTAGCCTCCCCTCCCTTTTCTTTGAACAAGTGATTTTATTCCATCTGTAAAATAAAATTACAATAACATGCAAACCGGATCTCAATCCTACATTAAATTTAAACCTAAACAAAAGCCAAAGAAAACAATACAAGAAAATTAATGAACATTGTCAAGACCATCATCCATTAGCCTACCCTCCTTAGTCTTTTCAACAATTTCTCTTATCACATGTTCATGGTTATATTATACACCCCCATCAGCCATGAACATGATCCCACACACATTCCCCACTCCCCAGCAGCAATGGCTTATTAAAATTAAAGCCAATTACCGCCCCCTTCTTTTCTTTCAATGTCTCAATCATCCCTAATTATTCCTCTCCAATTTAGGTCCATTCATTTATTGTAAACTTGATTTACTTTCACTTTATTATTTTATGTGCGACTTTAATCCAGATATGTAAAACTGTCATCCCCTCATCCACAATTTAGTAAATGAGTTTAACGAATTATGTAGTACTCGATGAATATAGTGATCGATTCCTGCTATTTTCCCTTGCTTTCAAATTCTTTTTGACTCCTACTTTTTTAAAAGTCACAATCCATCATTAGCCATACTCCATTCGGAATCAATCTGTTTTTTGCGTGATGGACAATGGGGGGCTGAATTTGGCGCTGCATATGTTGCTTCAATTTCGGTATTTATTGCAAATAAGAAAGACGACATAATTAAACTACCAATCTTTTTCCTTGTCCCCATAACTATAACTTCTAACATTGACTTCCTAATTTCTAAACCCTTGGATAAAGCCGGTTCTTATAGACAGCACCAGCAACAACAATTGTGCTTGTAGTAGGGTACAATTTGGGCTCTTTGGTAGATTTATAAGCTATCCATGTCTTAGATAATTATCAATTATCACTATCATAATAAATTCTATACCGAATGTTTTCAATAACATCCTCAGCCATGAACGAAATGGCATATCTAGTTGTTTAGAGGTCCCCCCCCCCCCAATCTGATCATAATCCATGGGGCAAAGAACCGAACTCTATTAGGCACAATAGTAGCATCCAACTTGGAAGACAATGAAACTAATGCCGGTTGTGTGAAATGAAGATGGTGACTCAAAGATGGCTAATAGCATTATATGCACTGTACCCCTTTGGAGTTTAGTGTCATCCCTGGTGAGGACCATCACGAGAAGAAGTGTAAAATGGGTCAAGTTAAATCGAGTCATCAAGACTGGTTAATTTTAAGCACAAATTTTTTTTTTGTCAAATCGATTTTTTTAAAAGGGAAATTCATTAACTCATTCAAATGAATAAGATCATACAATTTGGGAGGAAAAATAACAAACACCGTTATACGCGCTGAAGGACAAATTCCATCTACACAACAAAAACTTCAACTTCAGCATCAATAGAACATTATGGCATGTTAACAATTGGCTCGATCACAACTTAAGCACAACATATCAGGAGTGATTGCAAGCACTTAATACAATAAGAAAATCAACCACATACTACAAGAGTAGACAAAAACTTATAAAAGTGAAGAATTATTAAACAATGGAAAAACAAACAAAAAAAAAATATAAAACTTAAGACAACATGGGTCTAAACAAACTCATGAAATCATTTATTATTCTGAAAAACTCTCAAAACAAAAACAGATTAAGAAATCAACAAAGAGCTACCCACTTTCTAAAAGAAACTATTTGTGGTCAATCGTATTTCAAGATGATAGACAGTGTTATCTGTCTATCACAACTTGTGAAGACAACAAAAATACCCACAAAATAGATCTGCAAACTGAAAAGAGGGAAGACGCATGGCGTGAATGAGAAAAAGAAAGAAAAAAAGGGTTGATGGGTAGAAGAAAAAGGCGGGTGGTAGCTAACACGAAGATTAACACCGCCACTAGACATGACTTGAAGAAAAAAATTAGGGTTTTGTCAAACCGATTTTTTAATTCAATTAATTTTTAAATTTAAATGATATTGTTATGATACGTAAAGAAATCTAATTCTAAAACGTCTTAATTTAAAATATCTTTAATTAGTAAATTCCTCTATATTGGGGAGCAAGTGTGGAGGTTAGGTGCCTTAATTATAAACAACATTGTACATCTGTTCATATTGTCATGTTCCCATAGCAAATCACTTAAATGAAGATTTCATCATATCTTAAACCAAATTAAAATCGATTTGCCTTTGCCCTTTGATCTGTTTTGAGTTCATAATAATGGGTAAGGACTAAAGAATATGTAGTCCTCAGTCAGCAAATTACAGCCAGCCTCAGTCTCTAACCTTTCATTCTTATATATAATATATATACATATACACGCTTAATTAACTTATAATCTCTGATTAAATTTAATATAAAAATGTCATGGGTGGACGTGGGCGACTCTCGTGGGAATTTTATGTAGTATTTAATTGCTACTTTATCAACTAATTTGATTAATAAGTTACATCAATGCTTCACATCCAACCTTTCTTTTTTAATAAATTAATCTTCAGTTTGGACTTTTAATTATCTAATTAATATGAATTGTTTAGATAAAATAGATTATCTAAGTGTCCTTGATCACCTTCCAATCTTTATCTTCATATATTATAAATTTCAACAATTTTCTAGGGAAAAATTGTTTCTTAATAGCCACAATTAACAAATCTAAAATGTGTATCTTACTAGTTTAGGGTTTACAAGGAAAACAGGCCACGTTTTTTTTTCGTGGTCAAAAAAGAATTTGACTGATAATACTGACAATTTTCCATGATCCGTCGGTAAAGCGAAATGCTTTATACCGACAATTTCCGACGATATTATATAATCGTCGCTTATATATTGTAGTGTTTGAAGAAAACAAAAAAAAAATGATATAATTAGTTATCTAAACTTTAATAGAGAGCGGCGCTAATAGATGTTAGGATCTTCCTAATCTAATCATTTTTTTGAAATAATTTGACAATTAATTATAGTATAAATATAAATATAAATATAAATATAAATATAAATATAAATATATACTTAAACAATCATAATGCAAAATTAAGTTAGTATTAAATATAGTGGATGAAAACCAGAAACAATTAGACAAATTTCATTTATAATGTATCTTCGGGATTAAAGACTCACACATCGTAATTGTGAATAATGAGACTCGAATTTGAGTGCTCAACGATCCAAGACCTCCACATTAATCAATAATATTAAGGCATCATCGGCTAATCTAATTATTAAAATATTTAAAAATATGATTTAAATAAAATATTATTGTTTTATGCAATACATAATTCAACTTATAATATCCTTCTCAATCCTTAACCAAAGAAAAAATATACTTAAATTTAAATCCGAACACCAACTAAACTAATACTTAATCAACATGCTTTTTCTATTTTTCTTGCTTACAAATAATTCGCATTCACTTCTATCATTGATAACTAAAAAATAGAAGTTATTCGAATAATAAATTATTTATTATTTGCATAAATTTAGTTATACAAACATCGTTTAATATTTTAAAATTTTTAAATAGATTGCCAGTAAATAAAGTGATAGAGAATCCAGATCGGACAAAAGTAAAGATTTCTTCAATAATTATTTGAATAAATACATGCATGCTCCTAAATTTCTATTAACTTTGGATACATATTAATCTCAATTAATCAAATACATGGCGTAATGTTGATGAGTTGTCGGTCCATCCAAACACGGAGACCACATTCGGAGTTAGGTTCATCATAATCATCCCTAAAAGATTCTTTACTTTTATACATTAACATGTCTTATTGGTTACGATTCCAATTCATAAAAACTTCCAATAAAATTTGAATTTATTTCTACAATTAATTATTTTATTAATTTTAATCATATTTTTAATTAAATTTAACTATTAATCTTTTAGAAATAGTCAAATAAATTTTTTAACAAAAATATTGATTAAAAACATTAATTTTTTAGTGTTGGCATGCCAGCCCGTGTGGCAATCTATATATACTTCATGCATGTGGCAATCTATATATACTTCATACTGACATTATACTATTTATCTTATATGTCATGTCAATAAATAATTTAAAAATTATAAAAATCTCATAAAAATTCAAAAAAAAATAGCATAGAGTACATGCGGATTATCATGCGACAGCAATGTTTAAAAATTTAATGTTTTAGTTAGTATTTTATTTTAAAAAAATCAATTTTTTTAAAAGGTTGATAATTAAATTTGACTCTTTTTAAAACGTTGAGAGTCAAATTTAGCTCAAAAAAATAATAAGGGCTAAATTGATAAAGATGTCATGATTAAGAGCTAAATTTAACATTATACCTTTTTTTATAATCACAAATGTCTACATGTATTTTATAATCTGAGTCTAATCATATTCGAATCAATATAGTATTCAAATAAAACTCTTCCAACAATAATGATTCGAGATCAAAACTCCGTCCAAATGCATAAAAAAAAAAAAACCCACTAGTACCGCTCTCACTTATTCCGTTCACTTTATTGTCAACTAAGATAATCTTATTGTTGGATTAAATTTTTTAAACGCGTTTTATTAGCAAGTCCTATATATAATAAAAAAAAAACAATAAAGCATTATTTCTATCATCCTTTAAAAAACAAGAGAAAACGTGTGCAAGAGTGAATTATTAGAGATAAAGATATAGGTTAAGTTATATACAAAGATAGCGCAGCATATCTTGAAGGATTAGCCTTTGAATGTTTTGCCTTTTGCTTGTAACAATTTCATGTTATATTTAATGCAAACTTGGTGTGAATCTGTCCTCCAATGGTACCACTATTTTCTATTTTGGTGAAGCCCAAAAAAACCTTTAAAGATATGAGGGAGAAGAAGGGCGATTCGTGTCATATAATTGGAGACTTGGTATGGAAATATTATCGCCCATCTCTTGGAAATGATATTGACAATGCAGCCACTAGATAGCTTCCTAACATGGGGAACTCAATAATATGTGCTCGTTTCTTTCCACATTATTCATATTGATATAAGAGTAAAATTATATTTAAGTTCACTAAATTATTAGTAATTTATATTTTAGTTACTTAATTTAAAAATTTATAAAATAGTCATTAAATTATTTGAAAGTTTTCATTTAAGTCACTCGCCTATTAAAATCATTGTTATATGACATTCTTTGTTCGTATGATTTGCACCAATCAAAAGCTTTCATTTCCCTTCTCTTCTAAAATTCAATTTTTTTTCATAAACAACTTTGAATGTCACGAAACTGCAAACTAAATCCAAACATCTTTATTCTCCGATCTCTAGAAATGGTTGTCAAATCGACTTGAATCTAAGGTATGTTTTCTACTTATCGATGGTTATTGATCCATCGCACCAATCATCAAATTATCACTTGGAGTTTACTAGTGGGGCTTTAAAAAAAACCTTAACAACTAGTGATTTAAATGAAAACTTTCAAGTAATTTAGTGACGATTGTGTAACATTTTAAATCGAGTGACCAAAATATAAATTTATAAATAGTTTAGTTACCTTGGGTGTAGTTTACCCTTGATATTAATATTAATCACAATATACAATAGGGTAAACTACCAAAATAGTCATTTTAGTTTGCCTCAAGTTACATTTTAGTCACTTATGTTTGAAATGTTATAGTCACTTACGTTATCATGTTGTAACATTTTAGTCACTGAGCCGTTAATTGTTGTTAATAGTGTAATGGTAAGCTGACGTGGGACGTTAAATCATCATTGTAAACAAAAAATTTAGGTTAAATTATACATTTGGTCCTTATAATTTTTCATTCTGAGAAATTTAATTTTTTTTCTTTTATGTTTTTTAACTTTCTTTCTTTTTTCTTTTTTCTTTTCCATTCTTTCTGCTTCTCCCTCTATTTTTCTCCATTCTCCATTTCTTTTAACATAGTTTTTCTATGCTTTCTATTTGTTAAAACTAGTCCTTATACTTTTATTTTGGTATTGGGTATTTCCTTTACGTTCTATTTAATCTTTCTTTTGATTAGTTTTTAACATGTTTTCAGCTTAGGGTAACAATTTTGTATTGATCTTCAATGAAAACCTAGAATAAAAATTCTTTTTTTTTAATCTTTTATTTGCTTATTACAGACAATTATGAATTGAGGTTTTTGAAATTTTACCGTTATTGTTGAAGCTATACAAAGGACCCAAAAATGGATTATTGTGGTGATTTTACAGAATTGCTTGGACTTGATATTTCAATGAAGATTCTCATGAATCTAGTTAACCTTTCTGATCTCATTAAGGTTAGCTTGGTGTAATAGGCCAATTTTGGCCTGGGCCCAAAACCAATCAAAACCAATAAAAATACTAAAAAGAAGTCCAAAATAACAGTCCAATACCCAAATACAGACCCAACTAAATTGAACCCAACTAAACTACCTTAGCCCAATACAACCCAACCCAGCCTACAACATTTAAAAAAAAAAAACTCAGAAACCCTAGGCACCGCAATGGCCATCAGCAACCTCCGTGCGCCCACAACCACAGCCACCTCGCCACGTACCCTCTCCGTACCTCCGTACGTGCCAGCAAATGCCTCCGTACCTACAAAAAGGGACAAGCACAATAGCAAAACAAAGAAAAAAAAGACAAAAATGTTGTATTTGATTTTTCTTATTTGGCTATAAAGCCATTTTTTTGTATTTTTTACGCATATCCCGCACAAATACACATAGAATATCAATCAAAAAACTGAAAGTTTAAAAAGGTTTCCTTTTTTTTCTTTTTGATTCTTTTATTTTCTTTTTTACATCGTTTTCTATTCTATTTTTCATTTGTAAAAGAGTATTAATCAAAGAAAAAAACAAAAAGAGAGGGAAGGAGGCTCACCTGACTTCCAGTGGTTGCGAGGACGTTGGGATCTCCTTCATCGCCAAAATCGGGCCCAAAAGGGGAGGTCAAGAGCCACCTCTTATTTACCATTCGGGTTCTGACGACTCGACCTTTAAAAATGCCTAAAAAGCAGGACTAAAGAGCCCACCTTCCGCAATATCGGCCACTGGCTATGGCGGTGGCAAGGTGGAGTGCCGAGGAGACCCTAATCATCGGCGGGAGTATAAGGGGATTTAGGTTTTTTTTTTTAATTTTTTTTTAAGAAATAAGGGTAGAATATTTTTTTAAAAGAAATTTTACTTTTATAAAATAGGTGAAATGGCGCCGTTTAGGGCCTGTTCTAGTGGCCTTAAAACGACTCAATATATAGCCCTCAACCCGCGTTCTGACCGACCTAAAAAGGGATCGGTGTGTTTTTGCTCTGACGGGTTATTTGTGGATCCAGTCCCTCCGCTTTCATGGCATGTTGCAATTCAGTCTTGTTTCCTTTTTCTTTTCTTTTAATTTTGCCCTGTAATTTTTTGTAGTATTCAATTTCTGTCCATATTGAAGTTATGCGTTTTGGAAGACGGGGATATTGCCCTATTTGGTCCCCCATCTCATTCGCGTATCACAATTTGGGCTCAATATTTTATTTTCATTCCATGTTCTTCCTTTTAATTTTGTTTTGATTTCAATTCAATCCTAGTTTAATTGATTTCATTATTTGTGTATTTTTATTTTTCATTTCCTTTTAAATACTAAAACTTAAATAATATTTATATGTAATATCTATCTATCTATTTACTCATTATTTGTTTTCATGTTTAGATTCTATTTATCGATTTATTTATTATTTTATAATTCTTTACTTTAAAAATATTTAATATTATTTATGTCATGTGTCTACCTATTTATTTCATTTATATATTATCCATTGTTTTCGAATACGTCGGATTAATCTATTTCCTTTTATTATGTATTTCATATTTCCTTTTACTTATTTTTATTATTTTTATTATCTATCGTTATTGTTATCATTTATTTCCTACATCGTTGATTGCTAATATTGATATTAAGCCACATGATTATTGCAATTGTATCTTATGAACTGTTGTTAGTATACTCATATTGTCACCATTCGATAGCATATTTTATTCATATATCATTTTTAATATTTTATCAATTTTCACCCTAAAATTCATAAAAAAAGATTCTTTAATAAAGGCAATATTTCGTGTTTGAAAATTCAAGAGATCGTGCCCTAACGTATTGGGTTTCGATTTTTCTCGTTTGACCTAAATGATCAAATATCCTTTTAAAATTAAAATGCATGAGTTTTGAAAATAAAAAGACAAGCTGATTCTTGAGGGTAAAATGTCGTGTCCTAACACATTTTCTCGAATTTCGTAGACCAAAATCGTTGTTTTAGTAAAACAAAACATTTTATTAAAACAATCAAATTACGAGGTGATCCGATCATACCTAAACAAAAAAGATTGGTGGCGACTCCTCCATTTTCATTTTCAAAATAAAAAGTCGACCCCGTTTTTTTCAAAAAATGGTTTCGATAGCTTGGCGACTCCACTAGGGAACAAATAAGAGTGTCAAGCCACGATTTAATTAATTCTTGTCTTATTGGTCGAAAATTGATAATTAGATTTAAAATTACGATCCTTTCATTGCATTTCATCCGTCATTAATATTGCACTGCATGTCTGTTCGATCTTACCCTTTTAAGTAGAAGTGAGAAGCTAGTCCTTCATGAGGTATTCACCTTCGTATAGGATAGTGGATCGCTTTCGGGATACGTCTGTACCTATGTCTTCGTGAGATTTTCATCTCCGTATAGCCATAGGAAAATGTAATCCCCTAAACTAAACTCAGTTCATATAAGCCTATAATGGGTAAGGATCGAGGAATCTGCCGGTTCGGGTACCTTCACTTTAGAACCAAACTGCATATAGTGAGCCCTAGGAGCCTACCCTAGGTAGAACCACACCAAACCCCTAGAGGTCATCCAAATAGGTGCTCTATTTGTTATTTATGTTTTTGTACTGACGTGTTTCTTTTGTTTTAGTTATGATTGCATTACATCTTCATTATAGAAAAGAGGTGTTGATTCACATTCAACTTCTAAATAGAGAGCTTGTTATGGAAAATGAATTTCTTGGTAGAGTGGAATACAATACGGTCGTCTGAATATGGTCCTGGTAAACACAGCGAGAAAGGTGAGAGTCCGCGAAGAAGTACATGACTTACTTAAAAAAACTAAAGAGCATCACAAGATGAGTGAAAAATAGGTCGCAGCTCGGATCAAGCAAAAAGGAGATAATAGAGACATCTTTTGGACAATTCGTAAGATTTGATTTTAACATCTAGATAAGAAGAAAAAGATCGATGTCTTCACTTGGAGTTCGAGGGCAATGCCGCATATGTAATCCGCTTTATGTAAAGATATTTGTTTTCTAGAAAAGTTGTTCTAATAGAATTGAATTCAGAATCAATGCCTCTCTTTCTTTTTGCATTCATCCTATGCATCTGTATTACATTGCATCACATATATTATATTTTCACAAAATGACCCTAATTAAAAAAATCATTTCAGTAATCTAAAAACCAACGAAAGTTTACCAACTAAATATCGCTACAGTACCCGCCACAAAACCAAGGCAATGGATCAGAGATTGGAAAGATTAGAATAAATACAAAGAGATATGCAAGATCAATTACAAGCACATATGCAAGAGCAATTAGCCAAAATCCAATAAGACATGAGGGAACAAATGTAAGAATCCCAAAATAGTATGATAAGCCAATTGGTGCAATTGCTGGCTAGAAAACGCGAAAAAAGGGAAGAGCACTGCGATTAACTCGGGGAATGATAATGAAGACCCTGCCTATCCTCCAGGTATTATCTCGACAAGTACCCTAGCCCAACCAGACGCGCATCCACAAAGGGTACCCGTTACAATCAGACCCCAACAATATCAAACCTGTACCTCGGCACCAATGAACTACCCGATAGGTTTAGGTTCCAATCTAGGGGACAATCTAACCAATCCTATAGTTCCTGATCTAGACAAAATGGCAAAAATAGAAAAAGTAAGGGTGAAACTGCTAAAATAACTCGAAGATAGGTACAGGTGGTTGGAAGAAAAACTCAAATTAATAGAAATGCTAATTACCATTGCGAGGATGACACCAAGGATCTGAGTTTGGTCCTAGATCTAGTAATCCCGTCAAAATTCAAGACTTCAGAATTTGAAAAGTATAATAGGACTAGTTATCTAGAAGCTCACATCACTATGTTCTGTCGAAGGATGACATGATACGTCAATAATAATCAACTGCTAATCCACTGCTTCCAAGACAGTCTGATCAGGTCAACTGCCAAATGGTACAACCAACTGAGTCGTGCCAAAATCAATTCATGGAAAGACTTAACACAAGCTTTTATGAAGTAATATAGTCATGTGATGGACATGACACCCGACAAAATCACATTGCAGAACATGGAGAAGAAGCAAAATAAGAGCTTCAGGTAATATGCCCAAAGATGGAGAGAGGTGGCAACGCAAGTCCAACCACCTCTTCTGGAGAAAGAAACCACGATGCTTTTCATCAATAATCTGAAGGCCCTATTCATTAATCATATGTTAAGAAGCACTACGAAGAGCTTCTCAAATATAGTAATGTCTGGTGAGATGATTGAAAATGTAATAAGAAATGGGAAGATAGATGCGGGGGAAAGCGTCAAAATATCAACCCCAAAGAATAAGAAAAATGAAGTGAATAACCTGAGCATGTATAATAAAGGGTATTCCAAATCAGTCACTGCTGGCCAGCCAATGGCCGTAGCCACTAGCTACGAAGGCCCTCCAAGGCAAGAATCTAATTCGAGACCAAATACAGAAAGGCTCCAGTTCACACCCATCCCGATAACATATAAAGAATTGTATCAGAATCTGTTTGACGCACATGTAGTATCCCCGTTTTTCTTGGAACCCTTGCAACCTCTATTCTCAAAATGGTATGATGCGAATGCTCAATGCGAATACCATGCAGGAATAACAAGACACTCAATTGAAAACTGCACCACATTTAAAAAAGTTAATAGAAAGGTTCATTAAGATGGGCATCGTGAAATTTGGTGATCCATCGGGACATCATGTAACAGGAAATCCATTATCCAGTCATTCAGATCAAAGGGTAAACGTGATAATTGAGATTGGAGGAAAGAAAACCAAAACCAATGTTGTAGAAGTAAAAACCTCACTAAAATGAGTTTTGAAACAAATGATAGACATGGGATTAATCATTTAGGATTCGAAAAAGATACCCAAATGGATGAGGAGCTACTGTGAGTTCCACATGAAAGAAGGTCATGAAATCCAAGAGTGCGCCGAATTCAAAGGTTTGGTGCAAAGTCTAATGGATAATAAAGAGTTGAAATTCTTTAAAGAGGTTAGAAACCCGGAAGAAATGTTGGGAATCTGAACATTAACGCCGTATCCAAAGAGGGAGATAGGGAAGATAATTTATTAGGCATCTGCCCTTACATACTTGGGAGTGTTTTGAACAATGGGACTGTGGAAGAGATCCCTGTATTTCTTAGAGACAATTTAGAGTAATATTAAAAACACGTTTGTTGCTTTAAGCGTAAAAGTAATAAGAATCCTTTTTGTGAAATAGGCTTATGTCCAAAATTTTTATTTCAATAAAATGCAACTTTGCTATCATTTCGAGCAAATATTCTTTTATTCTATACAAACAGTTATTCTTAGATTCTTTTGTTCTTTGGACTTTCTTTCAAATATTCTTTTATTCTTCATTCATGATCATACCATACAAATAATTATTCTTATATTCATTTATTCTTTAGAATATTCCTTCATACCTAAAACAGGTCTCTAGATATCAACGATATTAACGACGCAGCTATTCACCCAGAATCTCCTTTTGAGCAAGATATGTGTCTAGAGGGATCTTAGGACTTTGAAGATGATAGAGATTGTAGCCTATCTCCTGATTTGTTAATAATGGTAGTAGAAGATGAGAAACAAACTCTACCTTACAAAGGGTTAATAGACATCGCGAGCCTAAGAGAAGAGAAATAGGTGAAGATCGGAGCCTATATCACCACAGAGACAAAATTTAGACGTCATTAAGTTATTCCAAGAATTCAAAGATTTTTTCGCACGATCGTATCAAGATACGCCTAGGCTACTAAGACGTGTGGATATTGTTAAGGCTAGGAAAATCTTAGAAGAAGTCTATAAGGGTGTTTGAAGAACACATGCGAATGGTTTTACAATGGCTAGGCAAATCATGAGGTTCGGATACTACTGATTCACCATGGAAGGAGATCACATCAGTTATGCCGTAAATGCCAAATTTATGGAAACAAGATTTATGTGTCTCATTTATTTCTTTATAGACTTTTTCTATGTAGGGCATGGATGTTGTCGGACTGATCTCGTCAAAAGTTTCTAGTAGACACCGTCATCTTGTTGGTCGTCGATTATTTCATTAAATGGGTGAAGTTGCTTCATATGTCAATATTACAAAGTCGACAGTCACCAAATTCCAAAAAAAAAAAGGAGATCATATGCTGACAAGGAATGCCAGAAAGGATCATATCTAATAATGCATAATAGCACGATATCAAAAGTTTGCAGTTTATTCAAGATCAGACACCATATCACCCTGAAATGAACTGTACAGCATAGGCAGCAAAAAAAACAAAATATATATATAAACAAAAATAAAAAAGATCGTGGGAAAATGACCGAGGCTTGTAAATATTGGCATAAGAAGTTACCATGTACCCTCTATGCTTATCGATCGTCGGCCAGGACCTTTGCTGAGGCAACACCTTTCTTATTAGTTTATGGAATGAAAGCAGTTTGCCCATTGAAATTGAGATTCCTTCTCTCCAAGCTTTGGCTAAATTAAAATCGGATAAAGCAGAATGGATCCAGTAAACTTAATTAAAGAAAAGAGGTTGAAAGTTACCCGTCATGTTCAAACCCATCAAAAACGAATGATGCTAACTTACGACAGAAAGGTTCGTCCTAGAGAATTTCACGAGGGGGACCTGACGTTGAAGAAGATCCTTTTTATACAAAAGGACTTCAAAGGAAAGTGGATGCCAAACTGGGAAGGACCTTATGTAGTAAAGAAGACCTGTTCTAGAGGGATAGATGGCAAGGACCTGCCAATCTGGTGAATTCAAATTCAATCATATTTAGTATTTTAAAAAAAAACACACAAAAAAAAGAAAAAGAAAAAGGGAGAGGTCAAAGCGAAAACTCGCAAAGGGCGCTTTGAGACCAAAGGGATTTTGAATTGAAAACCTGTAAAGGGCAATTCAAATAAAAAGTAGGGCATGCGGTAGTGTTGCTATGCCTAAATTAACAAGGACGAGGTATGCT
Source organism: Gossypium arboreum (assembly GCF_025698485.1). NCBI lineage: Eukaryota > Viridiplantae > Streptophyta > Magnoliopsida > Malvales > Malvaceae > Gossypium > Gossypium arboreum. The sequence continues at coordinate 4,041,342 of NC_069079.1, forward strand.
ACATCTTGGGGCATCGACAAAGTACTCTAAATCTCCTAAACACATGTCGAGTTCAAAATGGTCCTCAAGAAGTTCGTACAGAGAAGCTCAGGCTGCGATATTTGGGGCACCTAGCTTTCATCTTACCATATTGAATTTGTTATCCTTGATTACTGTATTTGTTTTGAGCTATGCTCCCAATCAGTTTCCTTCTTATTACATTTGCTATCTTTGATTAACTTATTCATTTCGAGTTATGCTCCCAATCAATTTCCTTTTTGTCCATTGTTGTGATTTTTTTAAGCTTTTTACATTGAAATAATGATTAATAGACTAATAAAACTTTTACAAAAGAAGTTATGCATATTACTCTGGAGGCTTCTAAATAGTACAAGAACCTGAAACAGAACTGTTATTTAGAACTCACCAAACCTAAGGGTTGGAAATGTTTGAGAAAGAAGAGTCTAAATTGTGACTATCTTTTCAGATTTTCTGTCAAAGATATCAGTTGAACGAGGAGACAAGACATTACATCGATGATACAACCTCGACAAATAACGAGCAACCCAAGCATTAAAATGGGATCATTCTTGAAAAAATAACATTCTACATTCCTGTATACATATCTGGTCATGATACACAAAGAATGGTGTCACAGATCAAATTAATTGAAGAAGCCACAAATCATATACCCCTAAGTTGCAGTGGGATAGATTGAAGAAGATACGAATCCTATACCCCTGAATTGCAGTGGGATGGATTGAAGAAGATATATATCCTATACCCCTAAGCTGCAGTGGGATAGATTGAAGATGGTATAAATCCTATACCCTTGAGTTGCAGTGGGATAGATGGAAGAAGCCACAAATTTTATCTCCCTAAAGTTGTAGTGGAGCAAACTTGTTGAGCAAATGGTGATTATTTCTTCAAATTTTCTGTCAAAGATACTAGCTGAGCAAAGAAGGTAGGATAACACATCAATGACAGAACCTTAATGAACACGAGCAATGACAACTAAAATATTAAAAAGGGATCATTCTCATGACATTCTGCATTCATGCAAATATCATTCATACACATCTAGTTAGGAGCATTTGATTAATTCTAATCATGACATCTTAATCATTTGGTATAAGCATAGGCCCATGAAACCAATTCTACAGGTCATGTCCCCTAGAGGATGGTGTAACAAAATCAGTAAATCCACAAATCTCAACTCCCTAAAGTAGCAGTGGAGTAGATTGAAGTCATAAATCTTATCTCCTTAAAATTACAGTGGAGTAGATCAAAGATGGCGAATCTTATTTTCCTGAAGTTGCAGTGGAGCAAATTGAAGTCATCAGCCTTATCTCCCTAAAGTTGCAGTGGAGCAGACTGAAGACAGCGAATCTTATTTCCCTAAAATTGCAGTAGAATAGATTAAAGCTACAAATTATGGCGAATCTTATATTCCTGAAGTTGCAGTGGAGTAGATTGAAGCCACTGGCCTTATCTCTATAAAGTTGCAGCAGAGCAGGCTGAAGAAAGAGGATCTTATTTCCCTGAAGTTTCAGTGGAATAGATTGAAGCTACGAATTATGGCGGATCTCATCTTCCTGAAGTTCCAGTGGAGCAGATTGAAGCCACCAACCTTATCTCTCTGAAGTTGCAGCGGAGTAGACTGAAGACAGCGAATCTTATTTTCCTAACGTTGTAGTGGAATAGATTAAAGCTACAAATTATGGTGAATCTTATCTTTCCGAAGTTGTAGTGCAGTAGATTGAAGCCACCAGCCTTATCCCCCTAAAGTTGCAGCGGAGCAGACTAAAGACCACGAATTTTATTTCCCTGAAGTCGCAGAGGAACAGATTGAAACTACAAGTCGCAAACCTTATCTCTCTGAAGTTGCAGTGGTGCAGGTTAAAATTATCAATTCTTACCTCCTTGAAGTTCCAACGGAATAGATCGAAGTTACAAATGTCTTCTCTCTGAAATTACATTGGAACAAATCGAAGCCACAATCCTTATTTCTATGAAGTTGCAGTAGAGTAGGATAAATATACACAAACCTTATCTCTCTTAAGTTGCAATGGAGCAGATTGAAATTACCAATTCTTATCTTCTTGAAGTTCCAGCGGAGTAGATCGAAGCTACAAATCTCTTCTTCCTAAAATTATATTGGAGTAAATTGAAGCCATAAGTCTAATCTCCCTGAAGTTGCAGTGGATTAGAACGAGGCTACTTGAAGAAGAGAAGCACCAAAGAAGTCAAGATTCGGAGACCAGGCAAAATTGGCCCTTTTGAAGTCTTTGCTCCATTCTCGTTACACGAGAACGAGTAAAGGGGCAGCTGTAATAGGCCAATTTTGGCCTGGGCCCAAAACCAATCAAAACCAATAAAAATACCAAAAAGAAGTCCAAAATAACAATCCAATACCCAAATATAGACCTAACTAAATTGAACCCAACTAAACTACCCTAGCCCAATACAGCCCAACCCAGCCTACAACATTTTCAAAAAAAAAAACTCAGAAACCCTAGGCGCCGCAATGGCCACCAGCAACCTAGGCGCCGCAATGGCAACCAGCAACTTCCGTGTGCCTACAGCCATAGCCACCTCGCCACGTACCCTCTTCGTACCTCCGTACATGCCAGCAAACGCCTCCGTACCTACAAAAAGAGACAAGCATAACAGCAAAACAAAGAAAAAAAGGGACAAAAATATTGTATTTGATTTTTCTTATTCAGCTATAAAGCCATTTTTTTTCATTTTTACGCATATCACGCATAAATACATAGAGAATATTAATAAAAAAACTAAAAGTTTTAAAAGGTTTTCCTTTTTTCTTTTTAATTCTTTTATTTTCTTTTTTACTTTGTTTTCTGTTTTATTTTTCATTTGTAAAAGAGTATTAATCAAAGGAAAAAAAAGAGAGAGAAGGAGGCTCACCTGACTTCCAGTGGTCTCGAGGACGCTGAGACCTCCTCCATCACCATAATCGGGCCCAAAAGAGGAGGTCGAGAGCCATTACTTATTTACCATTTGGGTTCTATGACTCGGCCTTCAAAAATGCCTAAAAAGTAGGGCTAAAGAGCGCACCTTCCGCAATATCAGCCACTGGCCACGGCGGTGGCAAGGTGGAATGCCGAGAAGACCCTAATCATCAAGGGGAGTATGAGGAGATTTAGGTTTTTTTGAATTTTTTTAAGAATTAAGGGCAGAATGTTTTTTTAAAAGAAATTTTACTTTTATAAAATAGGTGAAATGGCGCCGTTTAGGGCCTGTTCTAGTGGCCTTAAAACGGTGCTGTATATAGCCCTTAACTCGCGTTTTGACCCAACCCAAAAGGAGACCCGCGTGTTTTTGCTCCGATGGGTTATTTGCGGATCCAGTCCCTCCACTTTCGTGGCCTGTTGCAATTCGGTCCTATTTCCTTTTCTTTTCTTTTAATTTTGCCCTGTAATTTTTTATAGTATTCAATTTCAGTCCATATTGAAGTTATGCGTTTTGGAGGACGGGGATATTGCCCTATTTGGTCCCCCATCTCATTCGCGTATCACAATTTGGGCCTAATATTTTATTTTCATTCCATTTTATTCCTTTTAATTCTGTTTTGATTTTAATTAAATCCTGGCTTAATTGATTTCATTATTTGTGTATTTATATTTATTTGTTTCCTTTTAAATACTAAAACTTAAATAATATTTATATGTAATATCTATCTATCTATTTACTCATTATTTGTTTTCATGTTTAGACTCTATTTATCGATTTATTTATTATTTTATAATTCTTTACTTTAAAAATATTTAATATTTTTATGTCATGTATTTACCTATTTATTTCATTTATTTATTATCCATTGTTTTCGAATACTTGATTAATCTATTTCCTTTTATTATGCATTTCATATTTCCTTTTACTTACTTTTATTATTGTTATTATCTATCGTTATTGTTATCATTTATTTCATATATCGTTGATTGCTAATATTGATATTAAGCCACATGATTATTGCAATTGTATCTTATGAACTGTTGTTAGTATACTCATATTGTCACCATTCGATAGCATATTTTATTCATATATCATTTTTAATATTTTATCAATTTTCACCCTAAAATTCATAAAAAAAGAGTCTTTAATATAGACAATATTCCGTGTTTGGAAATTCGAGGGATCATGCCATAACGTACTGGATTTCGATTTTTCTCGTTTGACCTAAATGACTGAATATCCTTTTAAAATTAAAATGCACGAGTTTTGAAAATCAAAAGACAAGCTGATTCTTGAGGGTAAAATGTCGTGTCCTAACGTACTGAATGAGACATTTTATTACTTCAGGACAATAAGGTCTTTAGCATCCGCTTCGATTTATCCAAATATTTTTTGTAAAATTAACATTAATAAAAAAGTATGATCGTATTTTAAAATTCTTTACGGATCTTCAACTTTCGACATTAAGACATTAATTAATTAATTAGGTTCCAATTTTGGGCGTTATGAGGGTGCTAATCCTTCCTCGTACGTAACCGACTCCCGAACCCATTTTCTCGAAACCAAAATCGTTGTTTTAGTAAAACAAAATATTTTATTAAAACAATAAAATTACGAGGTGATCCGATCATACCTAAACAAAAAAGATTGGTGGCGACTCCCCCATTTTCATTTTCAAAATGAAAAGTCAACCCCGTTTTCAAAAAAATGGTTTCGACACTTTGTTTCTAGTTCTTGGCATCAATTTGGTAAGCAAATCAATGTTTTTGGTAAAATGTAGCTTGGTGTTCTATTATATATCGAAGAAGAATCAATATTGATTAACTCAATAAGATCTATTTTATTCATCTTGCAATGATCGAAAATGGTCTTTGGGTTTACACACAGAGTTTGTAATTAAAGATATCTGGCTCTAACAAATAAAGAAAAAAAAATTAAATTGCTCAAAAAAAAAAAGTATAGGGGCTAGTTTTAACAAATGAAAAAAATAGAAAAATTACGTTAAAAGAAATAGAAAAGGGAGTAAACAGAGAGAGAATCAGAAGAGAGTGGAAAATAAAGAAAAAAATGAAAGTTAAAAAAAATAAAAAAATTAAATTCTTCAAAACAAAAAAATATAGGGACCAATTGTATAATTTAACCTAAAATTTTCTTTTGAAATGATGATTGAACGTGCCACATCAGCTTACTGTTACACTATTAACAACAATTAACGGCTCAATGACTAAAATGTTACAACACAATAACGTGACTAAAACGTAACATTTCAAACATAAATGACTAAAATGTAACTTAAGGCAAACAAAAGTGACTATTTGGTAATTTACCCTATACAATATAGTGTACATATTTGCTTAGGTTAAGATATGCCATAAGTCTTTGTACTCTTCATAATTTTAGAATTTAATATCTATGCTTTTATTTTAAGAATTTAATCTCTCTACTTTTTAAATTTCAAATCTCTTAGCCCAATTGTTAACACTAATAAATTTATTTTGTTAAATTTGTTTGTGTGACATTTGAAATAAAAAGAGTACTCATTTGGCAACAATTTAATTAAAAAGATATGTTGTAATGAAATTTAATTTAACAAAATAATTTTAATAAGATTAACAGTTAGACTTGACTTTTGTAAAATTTGAAAAGTAAGAAAGATAACATCTTAAAAATAAACCTACAATGACTAAATTTCAAATATAAAAGAAGTATAACGACTTGTGACAAATTTTAAGAATTTTCTTAATATGTTAATTTGGTTGCTTTTTATTTATTTATTAAATGTTGGGTTTTGACAAGCATTAAGCAGTAACCACTAATAGCTTTTGATAATGCTTTTTTGGGGGTATTAATTATTTGTTGAGAGTGGAATATCCGTAATCAATGATGGAAGCTTTATGGATATACGAGGGAATTTCTTGTTTTTCTTTTTTTTGGTACACATCCTCTGAACTTAAAAATTATCTTTGGTCAAGCCAATACTGAAAAATGTTTGGCCAAATTTTAATGCTAGGGACTCGGTTTTTGCTTATTTAGAAGTTGGTTATTATCGTTATTAACGGTTGTTGCATGGAATGCACAATGTAAACAAGTTATTGGCACATCAATTTATTATACTAAGTCTTATAGTTAGTGCCTTAATCACCATTTATTATACTAAATATTATTTCATACATGTGAAAAAGTTTTAAAGTATGGTCTGTTCAAGAGATCAAATTCATGGGCAAGCTCACATTTTCTTGAAAATTAAAGTACTTTCATTTTATGAATTACTTGAAATTTTCTGTAAATTTAGAAGATAAAATCAAATATAGACATACCAAACATAATACTGATTATTGTTAAGAGGTCTATTGGTTCCTTATAATGATACTTGGATAACTTCCTTCAAAACGAGTATGATGTCCATAATTTAAATAGTTAGGATATAAATGGGGTGTTTTTGTTATTAGAAGCAAACAATTGGATTAGTATTGAATTAGAATGCAAATTAACTAACGCGTCTCCTTTAGAATTTTTATTCATTTATTTAATCAATAATTAATATAATACAATAAAGTATTAGTCAAAAGAGAGGTAGGAAACTCGGTTTGAATAAACAACTAACTGCCATACCGACCTAATTTGATCACCCATTTTTACAAGCTCTCAAACTTTTGGCATATAAATATTGTGCAATAAGACAATATCGTGCTTATCCCTAAATATATATATAAATATAAATATAGAGTTCTTTTATATAATTTTTATCACATTTTTAGAGTAGGTTTAGATTGATAGTGGAGTGCGGTGTAATGCATTTAATTTATTTTTTGTTTCACATTACAGTATTTAATTTCACCGTTGCTAAATGCACCACCTATCTAAGCTCACCTTAATTAAGTCTAATTCGCTTTAATTTTATTTTTTTTTTGCAAAAGTGGGTAAGATAGGGTTCCTACATTTTCTCCTAGTTTCTTGCTCTTTAATATTCATGTACTGGTTCAACCTCTTTTAAATCAAATAAACTTATTATTCGTTAAATCAAAATTCATAAATTAATTAAGTATCAAAGTAAATTTTAAAAATAAATCCAATATGTTACTCTTAAATTATGTTTTCACAATTTAATTTTTGAAGCATTTAAACTATTAATTTCACTTTAATTTATTTTAAAATTATACGGCATGTCATGTTTTTATTGATTAATATTATGATTTAGGGTAAAATAGATAAAATTAATAATTTAGATATTACTTTTCAAAAAAATTTAAATACTTCAGTGGTGATTTTAAACCTTAAAAGAAATCAAAAAGACATGAATTATAGTCAAAGATGAGAGAATATTAGGTTCCTAAAGAGATATCCACCATGAGATTTGGGTTTGGTAGCACATGGTATGCATTGAATATGGGGAGAATTTAATCTAAAGTTGTTGGATACTTTTATCTCAAAACATAGCATCTTCCACGGAAGCCACATTAATCAAAAGAAATTTAAATTTTACAAACAATCAAATCCTTCGTTTTTTTTTTCAGATGAGTTAGTTCGAAAGAATCATTCAATATTCTTATGTGTTAAAGGTTAGATTATATTTTATTATTTTTATTCAAATAATAAGTAAATTGATCTTTGCACCTTTGGTCAAATATCCAATTGATCATTTAAGTTAAAATTTTATCTATTTCTACTCTTAAAAACTAATCTGTGAATGTCAAAATGAAATATAGTGACATGTCACATGTAACTGTTTAGTTTTTCCATCAACTGTGCATGTGTTTAATAATAGAAATGACAAGCTTACTATTTACTCTAACGTATAAGAACAAATTTACCCATTTTTTTAAATAAAAGGAATAAAATGTAATGTAACTCTTAGTATAGAACCAATATGGTACTTTTACCTTCTTTACCTTTTGGTTAAGGCTTTGTTTCTCGTTACTTTTCGAAAGTATTTTGGGGGACTAAAAATGCTTTTAGAGCCTGCCTTTGTTTTTTCAAAATCACTTCCGAAGTCAAAATGACATCTTTAACCCTATTTATAATCCAATATATTTTATGTAATATTTATATTAAGAATATAATTATTTTCTGTTGGAATTTATTTAAATTTATAATTATTATATTTAATAATATTTAAATATAGATTATATATTCAAATTAAATTTTACAATTAATTAATATTAACTACTTACAAATATTTAAAATTTATATTTCATATATTAAAATGCTAATAATGAGTTATAATAGACATTTTATATATTTATTAAAATATCATAATATTAACAAAATTGATCAATATTTAAATGCACATTTTTACTTCATAGTATCATGTATAAATTCAATATTTTATTTCATAAAAGTATTTTTGACCACAATAGTACACACTTAAATCTTAAACTAAAATTTTCAAAATATTTTTCTCAAATCACTTTCCAAAACTAACTTCTAAACTAACTATAAGGGTGGGTTTGAATGAGTAGTGTATTTACCTAAATTTAATGTAAAAATAATGATGATAGTAAAATTAAATATTATAACAAATACTGTAATGTAAGACAAAAAATAAATTAAACGTACCACACCACAAATCCAAAACCTTTGATTTTCATAGTCTTGAGACATGAACCAATAGGATTATGGTCTACCCCAATCACTTTTTTATACATAAAAGTGGAGGTTTTTTTTTTCCCTTGTTGGAGAATTCAAATTATTCAATTTTTCTTTAAAAAATTTATATTTATTGGCACGATTATAGGGATATTTTTAAAGTTTAATTGCATTTTACAATAAGATTTGTTTATGCATTGGAATATTCATTTAGATTTAATCGGTTAAATATACATTTGTGCCTAAACCACATCCCATCTAACTTTGACTTGTTTTATGTACGAAGATGTAAGTTGCTAAATAAATAAATCAGTGAGGTAAACATGGAAATATGCGCCATAAATTATATTTCGTTACATAATTTAGATTCAAATCTTAAAAACTATATTACGAGCATGAAATGATCAGATTTGCATGAACAAACAAGTAAATCCAAATATCTAAAGCCTCAAATCCTTTGAAAAAACGGAGAAGAAACAAGTGATCGTCATTCAATTTGAAATACAATCAAGCAAAAGGATAATGGGATCATCAAGTAGGCTATTCTATATAAATGATACCTAAAGGCAAAGTATTGGGGCATCAATTAATAACAACATTGCCCCATAGATCAAGTTACATAGCTATATTGTAGTCAGTGATTGCAGGATGGTGGAGCAAATAGCCATAGCCCTCTCTTATTTCTTCTGCATTCAAGCTGAGGAACAAGTTCCTGATCATTTTGACCATTGTCAAATATGTTAAAGAGCTAAAATTTCAACAAAAATGAAAACAAACATTTCCCAGAAGGGAAAGATTTAAACTTTAATCAGAAAAAGCCATAGTTTTTGTTCACCATGATAACAAACAAACAAAAGATCATATAAACCAAAAAAAAAAAAACGCTGAAAAGATTAAAATCGATCTGGGTTTTCATTTCATCAACAAAACAGGGGAAATAATAGAATAAATTTTGCAGAATCTCAGAAAGCAAAGAGCTTTTGTGGCTGAGAAGCAAAAATTGGTAATTGATTTTGAGTGAGAGGGGTTAAAGTTTCAATTTTCAGATAGATTCAAAGAAAGGTTCATTTTAGGCAGCAATGGAGAGGGACAAGGGAAACTCAAGGATATTGACTTGAACTTTGTAACCGGGTAAACCGGTTAATTATTTGTTTTATTTTTAAATTAAATACTTTTTATTTCAATGCTTCAGATATCTAACGGCTGAAATTGAACTGAGTTCCCACTGGCAGCCCTTTCTTTCGTCACCTCCCATTGGCCCCCCTACCCCTCTCCTAAACTCTATTTATACCCATTTTCCCTTGCTCTCTCTCCTCAAAGTACCCTTTCTATCTTCTACTTTTTTCTCCCTATGTGCCTTTCAATTCCTCAGCGAAAGACAATCTCAGTTACCACTATTAAAACACTCTAACAATCAATGGCTTCTTCAACAGGTATTTGGGCTAAACCCCACATGATTTCTCACCCTCTTTCATCTTCTTCTTCAATGGTAGATTTGGGTTTTTCTCCAACATCCATTTCATTGAAGAAATGTCAGTCTAAAAAGACTTGTCTTAGAAAAAACAAAGATACCAACATTATTCACTCTGCTTTGAACTCTCCTTCGGTTATCCATTTCCCTAACCAACCCTACCAAAATTCTAGTGATGATGTAAAAACCAAAACCCGGCAACATCGGCAACAGCCTAAGTGGAACCTCCTACAAAGAGCTGCAGCCATGGCGCTTGACATGGCAGAAAACTCATTGCTTTCACGCGAACTTCAACACCCACTTCCTAAAACAGCTGACCCACGTGTGCAAATTGCTGGGAATTTTGCTCCTGTCCCTGAACAGCCTGTTAAGCATTCTCTTCCCGTTACCGGAGCTATCCCTTCTTGTATCAACGGTGTTTATCTCCGGAACGGTGCTAACCCTTTATTCGAACCAGTTGCAGGGCACCACTTCTTTGATGGTGACGGCATGGTTCATGCTGTTTCTATTGATAATGGCGACGCTAGTTACGCCTGTCGTTTCACCGAAACGCAAAGGCTTTTACAAGAGAAGGAATTGGGCCGCCCTGTTTTCCCTAAAGCTATCGGCGAACTCCATGGTCATTCAGGGATTGCTAGGCTTTTGCTTTTCTACGCGAGGGGACTTTGCGGCCTCGTTGATCACAAGCAAGGCACCGGCGTAGCCAATGCCGGTTTGGTCTATTTCAACGACCGGCTATTAGCTATGTCCGAAGATGACATCCCTTACCACGTACGGATCACACCCTCAGGTGATTTAGAAACAGTTGGAAGATACGATTTCGATGATCAACTTAAATCAACAATGATTGCTCATCCCAAAATCGACCCTGTTTCAAAAGAACTCTTTGCTTTGAGTTACGATGTTGTCCAAAAGCCTTACTTGAAGTATTTCAAGTTCTCACCGGACGGTAAAAAATCACCCGACGTCGAAATTCCCTTGCCCGTACCGACCATGATGCATGACTTTGCTATCACCGAGAATTTCGTGGTGATCCCTGATCAGCAAGTTGTTTTCAAGCTACAAGAAATGATCACCGGCGGATCTCCAGTAATTTATGACAAGAACAAGAAGTCCCGGTTTGGGATTCTTTCGAAAAATGCGAGTGATTCCAAGGATATCATATGGGTTGAATCGCCGGAAACTTTCTGTTTTCATCTCTGGAACGCTTGGGAAGAGCCGGAATCCGACGAAGTTGTGGTGATCGGTTCTTGCATGACGCCACCCGATTCCATCTTCAATGAATGTGACGAGAGCTTAAAGAGTGTACTGTCCGAAATCAGGCTGAATTTAAAAACCGGTGAGTCTACTCGTCGCCCCATAATCTCGGAATCAGAGCAAGTAAACTTAGAAGCCGGGATGGTGAACCGGAACCACCTTGGGCAAAAGACACGGTACGCTTACCTTGCAATTGCTGAACCGTGGCCAAAAGTGTCGGGGTTTGCCAAAGTTGATCTTTTCACCGGTGAGGTTAAAAAACACATTTACGGCGATAAAAGATACGGTGGCGAACCATTCTTCTTGCCACGAAACGACGATCCCGAATCCGCTGAAGACGACGGCTATATTCTTTGCTTCGTTCACGACGAGAAGACATGGAAATCAGAGCTTCAAATCGTGAATGCCATGAATTTACAACTCGAAGCTTCAATCAAATTACCGTCCAGGGTGCCATACGGCTTTCATGGAACGTTTATCGACGCTAAGTCCTTAGTAAATCAAGCTTAATTAGACGTAAATTAGGTTTTTAAAAAAAAGATTTACCGTACAGAATTTTTTCTTTTTCACAAGGAACCAGCTTGTAGCTTTTATTTTAGCATTGTAGGTATAGAATTTTAGCTCAGCTGGATTCTTCTTCGTCTTCTTACTTTGATTTCATTTTTTAACAGTTTATATTCCTTGTAGATAATAAATATATTTTATTTTCCTTCACATTTCAGTTTCAAAACTACATTATCTTATGTTTTTCCTGTCTGAAATCTGATGAACACACTCAGACATAACGAGATGATGAATTCACAAACATAATTAAGATTCGATGTTAATTAGATTATTTGTTTAATTAAAACCACTATGTTTTACCATAACAAGCATCTTCAGGCTTTGTTTATATATGAGCAGCCGACACTTTGTCATTAGTAGACAAATGATGTTGCCGCATCAATAATTTAAGTAATAACACCAAACTTTCATGGAAAACTGGTAGAAAGTTAATTAAATAACATACATAGTGCAGTCAAAAGGTAATTAACTGGGGAATTCTATTCCCTCTTTACATCATTCGATTGTGACGGTTGCTACGTCACCTGCTTACACTTTGCCTTTCGACTTCCACCTTATATTATCTGAATTGATTTTATTTATTCTCAATTTAATTTTTTAAGTTAAACTTAACTATTAATTTTTAAAAATTGTTTTTAAATAAAAATATAGTCTGAAATATTATTTTTAATAATATTGGCACATCTATAAGCACATCTCATAAAAATTTAAAATGTGATTTTAAAATTATAAAAACTTCAAATTTCAAAAGAAAATTCATAAAATTCTAAAAAAAAACACGAAATAAACATGGGTTGCCATGTGAGTTGTCATGTGGGTTATCATGGTTAAAAATTGAACATTTATGTACAATATTTCCATTTAAAATAATAATTGATTTTTTTGGAATGTTAATGATTAAATTTGTCTTTTAATAAAAGTTGACGATCAAATTTAACTAAAAACTAATAAGCATCAAATTAGCAAAAGATGTAAATATTGAAAGTTAAATTTAGTATTATGCATAAAAATATTTATTTGTTGCATATGCATTGGTTTCTCTTTAAGAATAGATTGATGATCAATTAAATGAAACTAAATTTATTGAATTTTGTACTAAAATTTTATCACACATATATACGTGTGAAAATTATGGATTTAAAAATATTTGGTTAAAATAAAAATTAAATTAATGTATGGGATTGATAAAATGGAGGTGAATGAATACAGGCCATAAGCTTAATAAAAGTAGGTTATAAATGGGGGATGACAGTTACATGGTTAGGTCTATGGAGAAATTAATAATGGTGTAGAAACTGTAGCAAGTGGGGACATCTAAACCTTACAAAAGTCCACTTTGCTTTATCGTAGGTTTTTTGTCCCAAAGAGACTCAGTCTTCCCACTCAAAGAAATTCGAATTATTGGTCTAACCTCGAAATTTCGAATAGACAAATTTGTTATATTTAAAAAAAAAAGAGTTGAGTAATTTAAAATAAGTGTACAATTCAAACTTTAAATATTGTGAGATAATGTTTTATTTTAATATATTATATAATTTATATCGAATATATGTATAAATAAATAATATTATAATATAAACATTAAAAATATATAAAGTTATTTAATCTTGTGTATTGATATGATTGTCAGGGTGTTCATTATTTAGTCGTGTTGTTGTTAGGGCTTTACTCTCCTCTTGTAACTCACCAAAATATATATATATAAAGTTATTCATGTTTAAAATGTTTATTAAAAATATAAAAATATTGAATATATGAGTGTTTTGACAAAATTTGATATTTAAATTTGAATTAAATGAGACTAAATAATCATAAATTATATTAATATCATAAATATATAAAAGTTTAACTCGAAACTATCCCGACCCAACTTATTATAACTATCTTTATTTTAAACTTACGGTAAAATTATCGATTTTTCTCATTTGAATCATATTTTTTTTCCTTGGAAGTTCTTTTCCTTTGTAATACTCACTCCCACACACTACCATCAAGTAAACCTAACACATCCTAATAAAGGAGCCATGCCTCTACAACCACTGTAGGGTGCCATTCCGATGGGTTCCACGTGAAAGCTCCACCACCGTTGCAGAAGCCATATTTATCATAAAAATAAAGGGAGGTTGTTGAACGTTTGCCAAAGCTTTCCCAGAGAGCGCTCTCCAACCTCACAAGAATAAACCATCACAAGAATAAATGGTGTATGTCACCCTTTGACTTTGCAATTCTCTGCACTTTGACCATACCATGAGAACCGCTATTATAAAAAATTACTAATATTTTCTGTTAAAATTTATCAATTTTGAAGAAGAAAAACACTTAAACACACCCAAATTCACGCTTGTAATAACAACAATTAACAAAGCACTGAACTATTGAGCAATATTCCTGTCCAAGACAAAAATGCGGTCAAAATGAAAAGCAGGAGAACATTTATATTTCTTCAAATAAAAATGTGAAGAAATGGCAAGCATAAATCTACATTAAAACCCTAATTGCTTTGAACCCACATGGTGTTCACGTGAAATCCACGTGGGAATATAATAAATAGCCTAAAAACCCACCCTGAAAATCAGCCAAAACCCACATTTATATGTATGCGTACCACTACTTAAGGGATTTGAGCTAAGCTGTGGAAGAGTAGAGCAGCCATGTGTTAAAAAGAATAATATATATAGGACCAAGTATGATGAGGGGGCCGCCAAATCACGGGTGGCAGGTGTTTAGTGTTTGTTCAACCTGGCAATTGGCGGAAATCTAACACCAATATTTTAAAATGGTTGATTTCACCATACGTGCCCAAACTATAGCTTAAATTCTAAAACATTCTAATTAAAATTCTTAAACTATCAATTAGTCAATTTAACTATTAACTTAGGCATGCTAGTGTTTGATAGTTAGTCCATTAGTAAGAGCTAACATGTGTTAAATGTATTGGATACAATAAGAATTTGTTATATTTGTTGTGTTTGTTAGTATTTGATCACTATTAAACCTTTTTATCGTATTTAAAACTTATGGATCAAACTATAAATATGTGTATGGATAACTTTAATCAAATGTGTGTTAGAAAAAAAATAAACACGCCGTATCCAAATTATTCACATAATAAATAAGTATTTACAATTTAATCCACATATTTTAAATATGCTCTAAGTTAGACCTCAACTGACATATAACACTTAAATTAATAGTTAAATTAAAAAAGAATTAAATTGATATAATATTGATACTTCGAGAACTTAATTAAAATATATTAAAGTTTATGTACTAATTTAACACCCTACAGATAGTTAAGAAATGTTTGATAAATCACACTACGTGTTGGGTTTTTCCCATCACCAGGAGCAAGCAAGTGTGCTCCATAGCTGCCTACACGTGTTCTCACTTCTCATGTCCACCATGCAAGAGGTCTCTTTAAAGTTCAACCCTAGAACAAAAATGAAATGTGGAAAGCAGGCGTCTACATATAAAAAAATATAAAGAGAATGTAAAGAGAATTATTTATTTGAGTTATTTGGTGTTAATATTATCATTTAACTTCCCCTAAAATCTGCGTGCACTATGACGAGTTCAATGATGCAAACTTTTAATACTATGAGGCATGAGCGGCATTTTTCTTTTATTTTATTCTTCAAATGTGAAAATATCTAAGTTTGAAAATCAAAACATACTTAACAAAAACAAAATAATACTTACTTAATGTCGTGTTCTTTTTTAATACGAGGTATTTATCTATTATAGAAGAGAAAATAATGCAAGAAAATATTCACAATTAATTAAAGAATTTTCATATTCTGAATTAATCACGATAAAAAGAAAGTTAAAATTGTAACATCTTGTTTGTTTGTGAGACCGAACAGCATCTGGCCAAATAAAAAATCCAGCTGGGAAATATTTATAGATCTCATTTTCCACCATTACTCATCAAGCAAGGTGCCCTTTGTATGCCACAAACTAATGGCGCCGAAGTAGGGGTGGTGTCAGATTTTGGGTTGAAAATGTTTACAGTAAAATAATGAAACCGGTGATGATGAGATCATTCCTTCCTCACACATAACGTAATACAAACCTCATGCACCGTCCACATCACAAAAACAGATTTTACTAAGAAAAACCAATACCGATTTTGCTTATCTATTATAGTAAAGGTGTGAGAGAGAGACAGGTGGTTCAAACTAGAAAAGAAGGTAGAGATGAATCATCGAGGTGCTAACGTTAACAAATCCAACATCCGTCCCTTAAATAGATTACCAACAGAAGAAAATTATTATAATTCCAACAAGGTAGGGAAAACGTGAGTTGGCCTATTGCAATGATCAACTGTATGATGTTGAAGTGTCGACCATACATTCAACCACGTATCCTTCTTACAGCCCTCCTTGATTTCGGTTTGCTGACCTTTGCGTTGAAATCTCCCTGACCTTTCAAGCTCTCTCCCTTGGAGTGACTCTTCAAACTCCCATCGGCTATTTCAGTGACGATCCTTTATTTATTTTTTGGTTTATTTATGCAAACGTGGTGCTATGAGGCAGGCCAAGTACTTAGACTATACTGGCGAGATGGTCTGGTTGCAATGTAACCAATATCATAACCATATATATTATTTTAATAAAAAGAAACCCTAATCAGCTACCTGTTCTATTCTATAGCGCTTATGTCTTATATCATTATATAACCCTATGAAATCAATGCTTGTAATTCATTATTTATATACTTGGGCAGCAAGAAATCAGGGTGAGTGTAAGGTAGAGGCCATGCCATCAATTAAGAAGCGGCAGCAGTTTGAACTGTTAAAGAAGAAGAAGAAGAAGCCTTTAGCTTATGTTGTCGTCACCCTTTCATTGACCTGACCCACAGAAAAAAATTATATACATAAAAAACATACCCATATATATAAATTAATAGTTGAAAATGAAGAAGATATGTTGAGACTCCTTGTAACTTGGAGACCTGATCTGACACCCAAACAAACTAAAATGGGGGGCAAGCTGAGCTAGCTACTTAGACCAAGACATGGGAAGATTTTGACACGAATAGGGTTCCTACAGCTGCAATCAAAACACAATATTGCTTAGATTTGACACAACAGAAAATAAATAAACTGATGGTTAATGGTAATTTGATTTCATGATTTAAATCTATTTTTTATTAATGAAAAGTTTATAAGAATTTTTTTTTGTTTTAAACCGTGAATTGATTTTTTCTGGAGAGTATTATATATGACATAAGAAATTTTGATTAACAGATTACATTTCAAAGTTTAAATCTTGTTGTCATCCCTTCTTCCAATTTATAATATAATAATCAAATAAAAATATCTAATTATATATATACAAAATCTAGTCACTTCAAGCAAAAGGTAGACTAACATGTGGAACCCATAGCTTTGACCAATCATATGTATAGATAGATATATGTTTACATTGTTTAACTGTTAATTAGAATTATTAACTTAGGAGGCTGCACTGGCATGTGCTTCCTATGTTCCAAACTTGCAATTTATACCAAGCTTGAAGAATTTATGCATTTATATATATATATATATATAAAAGCTAGTTTGACTATATATATAACATTATTGATATATAAGAAAGTGCTTAGAGTTGATTCGTAATGTTAAAAGTCACTAATAATAGTTTGAGAATGAAAAAATCAATGATATAAAAGTTGCTTTGTGTCTTCTTGTATATTGGAAGGGCTTGGTGTAGACCCCATAGGTGTCTTATTGGGTAAGACATTGCAATGTTATCAATAAGGCCATGATAAATCATACGATAAAATGTAATATTTATGGTATTAAAATTAAATTTAATGGTAATATGTAAAACTAATAGTAAAAATATAGAAAATATCAGATGTGACAAACGTCCTCCATGTGTTTTTATTTCAGCAATTAAATACTAGAAAATTTCTTCACATTATTTTTTCCACCAAATTTTGAGTACTAAAAATATTACAAAAAGTTGAATTACCGGGAACATTTTATTAATTTACAAATATTCAACAACATATATTTTAAAATAAGTAGAAAATGCAATATCTATTTAAAATATATATATATATATAGGTTTTATATTCTAATCTTTAAATAATATCTAAAACGAAATTCACTATTACCTTTTTCCAACAATAAATTGAAATAAGGCAGGTATATACAATTTCAAAGAGACAACATTAATTTTATTAATGTCCTAATCCTGACAGGTTTCGACAGCTATGAGCCCACCGGCCCTCCTCCCCTAGTCTCTCTGCCCCATTTAAATATACACATCAGTTCCCCAACAAAGCTAAATACACTATGATAATTAATGAATTATGATGGTATTTTGAAATGGGATGGCTTGAAATGAACCTTTGAAGTTGCTTTCAATCTAACATGGACTACCCTTAATCCAAACATCCAGTACTATTGAGAGTCTTTTCTGGGCCACAATGTCATATACATATATATACAATACATAAATATATATATGTGTATATATAATGTGATGATGGCATGGGTGCAGTTCATTTTTGAAACAAGGAAAATAGTTAGGCACTTTGGAAATACTTGCTGCCATTATTCACTTAATGCCATTGCCTTAAAGGCTTTAAACCCACATGCTGCCCAATATATTACCCACAACTTGCTATAATACATGTTCCACTCACATGCCTATTGCCTAATGCACTAAACAAAAAGAGCACCAAGGTTTTCGGCTTTATTATGCTTATTATTTTTATCATCATTTTTCACTTGATTATGCTACATTAAACAAAACAAAAAATCTTAAGGAACAAAACAGTTCGCTTTGTTCATCAAACCAAGTATTTGAAACAGGGTATGATGTAATGATGTTGAAAGAACATATCATATACCCAACTTATCACATTCCCAATTGGATTTCAAGAGTCTTCTATATGGATGGATATATGTTTGGATACAATTACAAATGTTCTCGTCCGTTTTACTATCTATAACTAATCTTATTCAAACTGAGATGGTAGAATTCGAACTTAGTCCAGGTAGATTAAAATGCATATATCTAAACCTTGACAGCTGCTGTGGCCAATTGAAGACAAAAATGAAAATAAAAACATTTATGGAGAAAAACAGATTGCATTTTTCTATTCAAACAACATGTTCATGCACTTATACTTGTCTGATCTTCTCAGAATAGCAGCAGCAGCATCAGCCAAGAAAAAGTTATAATGGGGTTATTGCTGACTGCGAGTATGACTGTTAGTGTTCATAAAGAACACTGCATGGCGACATTCATGCATGGATCATGGGACAGCAACAAGCTTTTATCAAAAGACATGTTTTAGCATGTTCCAGACACAAAGCTTTAATTAAAAAAATAAGCACGTTTTTGTTTCATTATATATATCTGCAGTTTATAGCTCTTTTCGAGGGTCCCAATCATTGATAATTTTTTCAGTCTAAATTATATTGACTTATAGACCAACAATTTTCTACTATAACAAGCGGTGAATAATTGCCTATCTTTTAAGTATTCTACTACAGTCCAACTGAAAACCAGTATAGCAAAGAGCTCCATAGCACTTGTTGACCCCTATATACACCTATACATACGTACATACGTACATACACATATATATCGTATGCTGGTAACAAAGGCATGTGATAAGAGAATAACTAGGAAAAAACAAAGGCATTACTATGGTGGGGTGCATGTCAATATCAAAAAAAATGAAATAACATGATGACAATTAATAACACATGAAATGCAGTTTGATTTGAACGCAGTCTAGAAAAGGATCGAATCATATCTTAAAAGGATTTCTGACCCAGATATTAAACCATGTTTATGTTCTTGTTCATGCACTTAATGAGCTCCACCTACCACTGATCTATTGTTTATGCTTACAGAAAGGAATAAGCATTAAACAAGGAGTTGTAAAGTGGGTTTCAACTTGCGAAAAGTACCCATCATGTCCATCTTATAATATACATGTATATGTGTGTAAAACCTCCCACATGCAATGATACAAAAGCCAAAAGAGATGTTGGTGAACATGTTTATGCATGTTTGAGCATACTATGGGATGAAAAGATTTGCTGCATTGTCTCAAAACACTAGCAGCCATTCATGACGTTTACACACTGTAAATACAATATTACATATACATAGAAGATGGTCCATTTCAAATAATTTTTAGATTCATCAATTGCTCACTTGTACCTTCAGATGCATGCCCACATGCACATGTATATGTGGGTTGAAAATCAAGCCAACAAAATTGGTCTCTTTACTAAGGATGATGGTTGCAAGTTGCAACTCATGTTTTGACATTTTCAATTAATGCTGATACATGTACACACATATGGCCATGCCATTTTTTTTAATGAAATTAAGACAAAGAAAGATAGCAGGAGAAGCAGCAGTAGCTTCAGACATGAAAACATGGCTTATTTATTTCCTAAGGAGAGATCTTCAGCGGAGCGGCTGAAGATAATTTGATATTATTCTTCATGTCTTCCACATGGGTGGATTGTTTTTTGAATGTCAATCTCTGTAATGATTGTTTTTCCAGGATTTGCTCATGCATGCACCAGGGCTACCAAACATTGTTAATGTTCATACAACAGCTAGGTTTCAATGTCCCTAAACCTGTTTTCATGGTGCGGAGATCATTTGGTTAAGATATTGTTGTCTTTGTAAAAAGAACCTTTCTAGTGTATGAAAAGCCATTGAATTACATCCTTGTTTGAATCCACTAACCCACATTAATGAACAGTCACATGCATTCCACTGGATCACTAAAGATCTAAATTGATTGAAAAGGGTCTAAAAAAAAAAAAGTTGTGCAGCTTTTTGTAAATGGCAGGATAGCATCCATATAAACTTCACCATTCAATTTTCAAAATATCCCAAAGAAATGGCCTACATGATTGAGTAGGCTTTTAACTCTAGACCAAGTGCAAAAGAAAAACCCAAAATTGTTAAGCATGACTCGGCTTTTGCTCACAAACAAAACACTATGAGGGCCCAAGCTTAGTTCATTGGTCTTTTCTAGAGACAGCCCCTTATTCGCTTATACACCCATTAAATAATCATCACATTCCCCTTAGATAAATTACTAATTTCATCAGTTATGTACTTCAGATTTGAGAAATTTACCTTCAACTCATGCTAATTTATTTTCTATTAATGTTTCACTTATTTTGTGATGAGAATGATGAATTTGTTAATCTTTGGGTATGATGACGATAACCACTTTTTTTTTTTTGTTATTAAGACGACCAACAACTGTAGCAGAGCGTAGAAACTTCCTAGAATGGTAAATTTTTAATTTAAATTTTTTATAATTTATAAAATTTTAAATTAGTAATAGTAAAATTATACTTTTCTTCCTCTCAAAATAATAAAAATTTGATTTAACCCTTTAAAAATTATAAAAATATAGATTATTAAAATGATGAAATTATATTTTTACTATCGTAAAAATATACAATTCAATTCCGTCCACTCAAGAAATTCAAGCTCCGCCATTGACCAACAATTAAATTGCATTCACTTAAAAATCAATAAACCTATTTACCCAAAGAAATCAATAACCCTAATTCAAGAAGAAACTATAATTGACGAATGGATTAGTTTTCACCACCATGATAATGCAAAAACGAAGATCAAGATCCATTTCGCATTTTAAATAACTCCTTTTTTTTTTCTTAAATTATTATTTTTTATCATTTTGAACAAAATATTACCATTAATAGCAACGATGAACCATAAGAATACAAATGTATAAAATTAGGGGTGCGTCAAAAAGGTAAGTAGTGACCTTGGCCTCCCTCCACTATATGGGAGAAATGACTTTTAGGCCTTCCCAAAAATTAAAACCTTAAATTTAAGCTTTTTTAGGCTTTTCATTAAATGAAATAATTGCATTTTGGTCTTATGCAAAATTATTAACTTAATTTAAACTTTTTAACATTTTTTTAAAGATTCCGCTTCTCCAAAATTTTATAATTTTATCTTGGCCTCCTAAACAAAATTTATGATTTTTTCCTTACATAACGCATAGTACAATAATGATAAATAAGATACTATAAAATTAGTACAATAATGATAAATAAGACACTATAAAATAATGCATAAATGATATGTATGCGGAATAATATTAAAAGAAGAAAAAGATAAATGGACAATAACTACAACACAAGAAGAATTTAGCAAAAAAAAAAAAACTAGAGATGCATCACTTAGATCAAATAGTTGAAAATTGCATTTTAATACTATTGTTACCAAACCAACCTAACGATGAACTTTGATAAACCAAAAAACCACTGCCAAGAGACCTATTGCATCAACGACGCACAAAAGGCTAAGTCTAGATAATTTATTCTTTTCCTTATTATCATATCAAATTCTAATTTTACAAATTCAATCATTGTGCTCTATCATGATAAGACCCATTGAGAATATTTCCCAATAGATTTGGCAACACCCTTACATCGGAAAATCTCATATATACGCTAAAACATGACTAGAAATTAAAACTAAAACCACCACAACTTTTAGAGAAAACTAAATGGACAAACAAAAACTATTGAAAGTGTAGATAAAAACCATGATAATGTGAATTAACATTAAAAGCAAAAGAAAAAAAAAAAGAGAATACTATTAAAGAAACCGTGACCAACAACCAACCCAAATGTTGACACTATCGCTGCGAACAGAACAAAAATTTGGTTTGAAAAGTTGAACCACTAAAGTTCTTTTTCCCATGAAAAGTTATTCCCTCAATTCTATATTTTTGATAGATATTAATTTTCTAAAGATATATATCATCAAGTTCGAGTACGAAGAATATAATGCACTTTGTCAATGCATCGACACGTATTAAATCTATCAATAGATAATTAATATTCTAAAGATAGTGAAATTTGATGAGATATTATAATTCATATATCGAATTGTATTTGTATATTTTATGGGATTGAAATCGTATTTAAAATATTTTAAATTTTAATACATTTATTATTTAAATAATTTAAATATTGATACATTCCTTCCATGTTGATGTCATTTTTAGTTTTTATTTTCATTTTAATCATGTATTAGCTGCATGATATTGATAGCATTTTTAGATTAGCTTGAAAAATTTTCAAGTAGAATGTTTGAGGGGTTTAAGAAGAACAAAATTTGATCAAAAAGAGTACCCCACAATACCATATGCATGTCCTTTGGATTTAATATGAACAAATTTTTATTGTTTAATTGCTTTTGACACTTGTGCTTGAATGGCATCCATTTAATCAACAATTGAAATAAAATATATATACATATATATTAATTTATCATTCGTTATATCACATAAAATTTATATAGAAAAACATAAATTTATTTTTTAATCGATTTAACTAATTTCAATAAGGGCTAAGCTAGAAAAATTTTTAGGGCGGATGAAATTTTAATTTTTTATAGTTTATATATTTATAATTTGTAAATGATTAAATCAATTTTTATAATTTTAGGGAGGTCAAAGTACAATTTTACTTTTACTAATTTAAAATTTTAAAAAATTTTAAGGACCTAAAAATAATTTTATATTTTAAAGGACTTCGCCTTTGATTTCAATATTATAAAATGGGAAAAATTAATTTTTGAAGAAAAATAACATATTCAATAATCAATTTAATAGGTTGCAAGTTACTAGCATAATTTCCTAACTAGTTTTAGGTTTGGCTGTTGTGAAGGTGCAGTGGCTATGAATGTATTAATTATCAAAACCAAACCTGAGTTTCAACATTTGCCCCACTAACTAATTTATTTAAATATATGTTTCCCCCATTAGAATGAAGATAATTTAAACCTTGGGTTGATTGAGCATCACATTCACCTAGGGAGCTTTTTTTAATTGGTTAAAGACAACTTTAACCTAAAGGCAGATAACTAGCTTCATCAACATGTTAGTCATTCATTTGCAGCACCCAAATCTAAGCATGACAATGGCACATTCTTGTGAAACATATGTTTGTAGCTTTTGGATGAATTAGGCATATATAGAATAGAATGGCTTATCTGGTATATGTTCTGATTGTCTTTTCTTTCTGTTCGTCTTTCCCCATGGAATTCTTACTTTACAAACATGTTTTTCTGATGCAAATTTTGTAATTATTTTGGAAGATATTATGTTTTTCCCGTTTTGAGCATAACATAAACGTTATGGGTTGCATGATTTGTGCAAACAAACAAGTTGAGAGCCTAACTTGTTTTTTATTTTTTGCCTATGAAGGGATAAATTGGAAGCCTGCCTAATTTCAATTACCAACAAAGCTGGTTTCTTTCAAAACTATGAACTTGTCTTGCAGATTGAAGGGACAAGGTGGGGGTGACTGGTTGGGTTGGGCTAGGGGGTTTGGAATTTGAACCTAATAATGGTTTACGGCTGCCATTGAAACCAGCTAACCCCAACTTCTTTTCTCTGCCTTACAATATTTATTTCCGAATCTTTGACTTTTCCTTTCTTTATAATATATCTCAATTTCATTACTAATTCTTTATAGTGGAACTTGTTTTTCTTATTTCTTTCTTCTTTTGTGTTTTTTGCTTTCATTTTCCAATTTTGTAATTTTTATTGGAAATTATAAATACCTTTTGGTTTCATGAATCCAGTTGAAAATATATATATATATATATAAATTTAAAGTATAGGATAGAAAGATAATTTAATAGTTTTGAAATATTTTCTAGTAAAATAAATTAACAAAGGTTTAAAAAATATATTCGCTTCAACATTATAGCAAACCATAAATTATTTTAATGAATTTCGTGATTAAATTTTAAAATTCAAAAATGTACAAACTAAGAATATTAAATTAAAGTCCCATAAAAATATTAAAAATATTTTACGGTTTTATAGGACTTTGGATATAAAATAAATTAATTTAATAATAGTTAATCATAATTGAAATTTTAAATTTTAAAAAATATTTAAACTAAAAATAATTAAATTAAAATTCAAAGACTAATTTTATAATTTACGCATAATAGAAGAATAAATAACAAAAAAAAACCCATGTTTTTATCATTCTAATTAACAAAACTAAGGACCTCATATTATTATTATTATTATTATCTTTATCTTTATCTTTATCTTTATCATTCTCATTATCGTCAATATCGTCCAGGTTGTCATGGACAAACTCCTTGAATATTAAGAAAATATGACATTATGATTCCAACTAATAGCTTGATTTGATGGGTTTTTTGTTTCTCTTTATGCTTAAATGTTTTGCGAGTTTTGTAGGTTTTATGGTATTTTAGAAATAAAATAAATTAATTTTAATAAATTTAATAGTTATTGTTTGATTAAAATTAAAATTTTAAGATTTAAAAATATTCAAATTAAAAATAATTAAATTAAAGTTTAAAGATTAATTTTATAATTTACGCATAATACAACAACCAATAACTAAAAATTACCCATGTTTTTATCATTCTAATCAACTAAATTAATGAAGTCATATTATTATTATTTTTATAATTATCATTCTCAATTATTGTCATAATCGTCGTGGTTTTTATGGAAAAATTCCTTGAATATTAAAAAAAATGACATTATGACTTCAATTAATAGTCGGATTTTTTGGTTTTATTTTTTTATTTTTTATTTCTTTATTCTTAAATGTTTTGCGGCGTTTTACAGGATTTTTAAATAAAATAAATTATCTTTAACGGATTTAATAATTATTATTTAATTAATATAAAATTTCAAAATTTAAAAGTTTAGAAATTGGTAAATTATACATAATATAAAGACCAACAACTTGACCCATGTTTTATCATTCAAATCAACAAAACTAAAGACTCACATTATTATCATTATCGCCATTGTCGTGGTCGTTGATGGCAAACTCTTTGAATAGTAAGAAATATTACTCCAACTAATACTTGAATTTGATGGTTTTTTCTCTTTTGTTGTTTTATAAAGCTATTGTAAATTAAGATAATTTAACTTAAGGAATTTTATAATTATTATTTAATTAGAATTAAAATTTTAAAATACACATATTAAAAATAATAAAATTAAAATTTTAAGACTAAATTTATAACTTATACATATTATAGTAAAATTTAACCCATATTTTTATCATTCTAATCAACAAAACTAAGGACCTCACATCATCATCATTATTGTCATCGTCATCGTCACCGTCATCGTCATTGTCGTCATTATCATTGTGGTGGTAATGGTTGACAAACTCTTTTAATATAGGTGCATGTATCTCCTCTATTATAGGGATTTGATCAAATTAGTCCCTCTATTATTAAATGGAGCAATTTAATCCTATACTATAAAAAAAGAATCAAATAAGGCTAAATTGAAAAAGGTTAATATTTTTACAGTTTTATGGTCCTGTAAATGAAATTTTTGTTTGAAATTGAATTCCAATTGAAAAACAAAATCATTTTCAATACATTTTTATATATAATATTAATTTTTTTATAATTAAGACTTTTTGATACTTTTAATAGCATAGGAATTAAATTGATCCATTTATAATAGAAGGACTAATTTAATTCAATCCTACAATTGAGGACTAATTGAAAATTTTGCAGTATTTATGAAGCTATTGTGAATTAATAGGTGATTATTATTAAACTAGAATTTTTACCCGGTATGCAAGGGATTTAAATAATTAATTTATAGTAAATTATAATTAAAATTATTTTTTGCTAATTTTCATATTTGATTTACTATTCATGTTTAAAGTTCACGATTGTCTCTCCCAATAATGTGGCATTATGGTTTGATTAATTTAATATCTTAATATTTTTAATAAATCAATTTGAAACTAATATTTTAATAATTTTTAGAGAAAACTCGAGTTTATCATGTTGGCCTTTGTTTTTTTTTTTGAAAAATTAAAATAGTGTTGTCAGTATGTCGGGTAACACCAATAAAAAATATATTTTTTATATTTTTAAATAATCGTGTATACAATTGAAAAAACGAGTATTTTTAAAGAATACATATTAATAATGTCACTATGTCAGGCGACATCAATAACTTTTTTTTTTAACGCTAAGATTACATGATGATTAAGGAAAAAAATATGATAGTGGCGCCAACCAGACAGTCGGCACTGATATGCATTATAAAAAAACATCTCATTTTCATAATTAATCTATTTCTCATACCATTTTTGTATTTAATTATTTTTATAGCAAAAACATTTTTCTCTCATGTGATTGCGTCGTGCATTCCACGCCCCACAAGTGCACGTGAAAGGCTCATGGGGGTTTTCTTTCTCTCTTTATTTAGGAATAATACCCAAAATTTCCCCTTTTAAAATAATTCAACAAGTTCTCCATTCAATCTTGAATTTCTTTTTCATTATTCTTTAATTATTACTTTAAATTTTCTAGTTGTAGCAAATAAGTTGGGTGTTCATCCACACCTATTTTATTTGATTTTGACACCTCAAAACCTCTCATTATCTAACTTTATGGTTATACTTGTACATCAAACTACAACATCAAATATATATATATATATATATATATATATATAAAAACATGTCAAAATTATAAATATTGCTTGGTTTGAAAATTTTCACCATGACTTAAGGAATTTATTTTTTTTTGAATTACAGACAGCGACTAACGCGACTTGAATCTATATCACATTTAAGACATTAAATATATTTAATCATCAGACCAATACACGGGATTCAAGATATTTATTTATTTTAGTATGAAAGTAAACATACAATTATATTAAATTTAATACTTATCATCGTAAAAACTCTCTAAATTTTATTCGATTTCATTCTAAAAGTCAAAAGGTTTTGGTTTTAATCATATGAAAATAATTTTTTTCTTCTAAACATGTGAGAGATTAGGTAATTGGAAACTTAGACAAGGAAAGAGATCTTCGTTTGAAAAATGGTGTCCTATATTTATACCAAGATTAGCAGGTATAATTTTAAAAAGAAGTCATATATTTATACAGAGTGAGACTTAAGCATGATGTTAAAGTTTTACTATAATAATATATGAAATTTATGAATTATATACTAGTATATCTATCACACTTATAATTTTTAATTAATTTTAAATTGAAATTTTATACAATCACAAAGAAATTTAAATAAACCTAAACTTTTAAAAATTCTATAAAATTTAATGATTAAATTTAAATGATTTATTAGAAATGGATAAGTATTAGGTAATAGGTGGGTAACAAAACGATGTCACATTCGATATTAAATTGTCACGTTTATTGTTTGGTTGTAGAATTATATGGTCCAAAATCATGAGATTGGTTTATGTTGATGAGTTGATTTCCATTTTTATTCGGCCAAAACAGCAAAGGATAGCCCCCATATGGGAGCCTAACGCCTTACATAAGTTTGAATTAAATGTGATCACATGATTGTTTCTTTGTTTGTTTGTTTTTTTTTTTTTTTTTGCTTTTTCTTACTTGCCACTCACGGAAAACTTTTCAATCACCTTTAATTTTGGGTAATTTTAGATACATTTTTAGAAATAAAATTAGATTATGAAAATTTATAATTGTTGGGGTCAAGATTTAAACAATTATAACCCATTTAAAAACATTTTAAACAATTATGTAAATTCATTTTAATCCTTCTACTAAAATTGATTAGAATTTAGTTTTCACATTAAAACTTATTTAAATTATGACTTTTTTTATTTAAATATTAATTAATTACGAAAATGGATGAGAGAAAAAAATTATTTAAGAAAATAAGTTTTTTAAATAGTATCATCGGTGCCGCTTAACACATTTGTGGCACCACTCCACTTTCTCCCCAATCATTAGCTTTTTTAAAAATAAATTTTTTTTTATGTTGCCACCGTGTTAGGCGATACTAATATGTATTTTTAATAAATATTTAAGAAAATACGAATATATTAGACTACAAAATATATATTTTTAATGGGTACTTCCTAACAACTTGGCAACACTATTTTAATTTTTTTTAAAAATTACGTCTTGAGATGTGTACTTTTAATTCTTGTATTTTTTTTTTCAACACTCCAAGTTAAAATGTAGCTCATTTAAAATTTGATTAACAACTTGAATAGGATTAAAATCGTGATGCAATAACTTTCCTCACTTTTATTCATTTCTTTCTTTTTCTTTACACCTTAATGCTTATATTTTTTATTTTATTTCTTTTCATTGCATGGGCTTCCACCCCTAACATTCTAGAATTTTTTTTCCCGGCCACTTTTTTTTTTAAATATATATATTGGCGTTGCTGGACACACCAGCAACATCAATTAAAAAATATTTTTTTACTTTGACTAGTGTCATTTGATACACCAGCAGTATTATTTATTTATTTTTTGTTTTTCACAAGTATACTCGTATTTTTTTGAATATTTTTTTAAAAAATATATAACAATGTCACTTGTATCAAATTTTTTTTTTTTAGAATATTATTGTTTGATGATTGGGGGAAAAGTGGGGTGGTGCCGCCTAATACACCGATAGAGACTGTTCAAAACAACCCATTATTGTAATTTATATTTTTAATTTTTTGTAAAAAATCTAAATTATGACCACGTTACATTACAATTTATCTCTAAGTTACTAACAATTTAGAAAAAAATCATCCCCAATCAATTTACCTATTACCCAACTCAACCCATAAAAACTTAATCTTTTTAAAAAAAATCATATATTTTAAACTATTATATAGTTAAAAAATTTAGATTTGATGAATTTTTTAACCACGTGATAATTCAAAAAGGCATAAAAATTTTAAGGGTGATTAGATTTTTTATGAGTCGAGTTATGAATTGATATGATATATTTTTAAAATCAAAATAAATTATAATAAATAAAAGTTCAGATAACACTGATACAAGTACAGCAGGACAAAAAATACAAAACAAAGACCATCAACAAATTTCCAAAAAGAAATCTCCAAACCCATTTCTCTGTTATTAAAAATAATAAAATAAATTATACAAATAAAAATGCTTGAAAAGGAAAAAGTTATTTTATTATTATTATTTTAAAAATTTATATTAATAAATATGAACTACTTATATTTAAAAAATAGATTCAAACTTTAAAAATAATATTATTGAAATAAAAATTCAAGTGAATTTTAAAATAATCTCATTCATAAACCCATATTATAAAGCTTAATTATTGGTATTATTCTTAAAAAGGAAAGGTTATGAATTATGCAGGACTTATATGTGTCATTCACGTGTATGTAACGTTAGTAAAGTTTAAAATATTAACATTTTCATTCATTTTAAAATGATTTGACAAAAATATAAATTTAAAAATTAAAAGACCAAATAAGAGATTATTTCAAATAAAAATTTGGTATGACATTTTAGTCCAAAGAAAAAAAGAAAATTAAAAAGAATGCATGTTCCACGTGCTTAAATTAAAATCAAAGATCTTCTAACTGTTATATTATTATTTTATAAATTAATTATTTATGTGTATCTCGTTGTAGTGCGCTACTGTGTTTCTTTAAACATTTTGAAAAAACGTTGGTGCCCACCGCTAACGCAATCTCACTTTATATATATAGAGCCTTTGCTCCTACAACTATTCCCCTCCCATCCGTTTCTTCTTCTTTTGAAATCCTTACGGAAACCTCAAATAAGATGAGACGAAACTGCAACTTGGAGCTTCGTCTCCATCCTTCTAGTTATTCCGGCGGCGACCGGTATGTACTTCACTTTCTTCGGTGCCGCATGTGTTGTTTTATATAAAATGTTGGTTTATACATTGGGAGAAGCGAATTATGTTACGATTTTTATTTTTATTTTTTTTGTTGATGATTGAAGGGTGGAAGAGAGCAGTGAAAACCCAGAAAATCAACAGCAACAATTAACGATTTTCTACAATGGAAGAGTTTGTGTTTGTGATGTTACAGAGATCCAGGTATTTAATATTTAAATTTTATTTCTGTTCTTTATATATACTCGACATATAAATCCAAAAAACAAAGCTTTTTTAATTTTGAAAAGAATTCCATGCTTTGCGTGTTGTACCTTTTTGAAATTCATTAAAGTAGCGGCGGCGACTGTGTTTTCATGGCGACAAGTTGCTTCACCCAAACCCTGGGAGTATAAAAAATACATATAAATGATTTGGGTTTAATTTATTGGTTGTAAAGATTTGAGAGTGAACTGGGATGGAATTTGGGCAGGCAAGAGCCATTCTTATGATTGCAAACCGAGAAACGGATGAACGACTAAGGACTCCGAGGCCGGGATCGGAACCGGCTTCACCGACGGTACACTCTCAGATAAATAGTCCGAATAATGGACTTTCCACAAGCATGAAGAGATCGCTTCAACGGTTCCTCCAAAAACGAAAGAATCGAATCCAAGCTACCTCCCCTTACTATTAATATATGTACCCTTTGCTATTTAGTGTAACTGAAGGAATGGATCCCATCTTTTTTGGCTAGCAATGACTACTAGTAACTATTTCCATCAAAGGAAATTGCCCATCAAAGGCTTTTTTTTCATTTTCCTTTTTTTGTAAATTTTGTATGAGATATGCTAGTAGCTAGCTTCATGATCATCATGTATTTTTACATTTCTTTATTCAATTTTTTTTTTTATATGGACGCAAAAAACTAAACTTTCAATAGGGCTGGTCCGAAAATTGAACTGGTCAAAAGTAATTGTAGGGTCAGTGTTATAATTACTTGAAGTTTAGTAGACTATGGACCTCTATTTCTGCCACGAGTTTCAAATGTGTCTTTGTAATTGTTTGAATTTTGATACAACTAATTTCCTTTTTTTTTAATCTTTTATCATCTTATAAAAAATTGGGTTAATTTGTATATATAAAGTTTATAAATTCCTTGTGTTGACTTATGATTAAAGTGTTCCTTGCTTCAAGTAGTATGAGTTGCGCTGTTTATATACTATATCTTATAAATTTTACGTATATGTATTTTTAATTTTCAAAGTCGATTTTTTGTATTAATTTTGTCAAAAAATTTAATATGGTTTCCATTTTAGTCTTCAATCCAATTCAATTTTTAGTTTTTTTTCCCTTAATGGATGGAATGTCGATGGTTCAGAAAAAATAATATTGCAATTAGTGAGAAGAAAGAGTGTTAGAGATGGCTTGATTGGAAAGGTCCACAGTCGGTAGCGTGGACTCTAGCTAATCATAGCTCCTCTCATGCAATAAACATGGAAAATTATTTAAATAAAATAAACATAAGAATCTTTGTTAAAAGCCGACTTCATTCTTCAAACACAACCCCACAAATTATTTTATACATACTTTTCCATATAGTAAATTTATGTTTTAATTCAAAATTTACTTCCATATATTTAAATAAATTTAATATTTATTAATTGAGTCTTAGTTTATTTAATATTAATATTGTTATTCGTATAAAAAATGTGGATTCGAATATATTAAAGTGTTGTCTAACACGTTAGAGAATAAAATAAATAAATAAAATAAACATATATAAAATAAAATATAAATAGAATGATTTATATTTAATTTGTCAAATATAAAAAATAATCAAAACGGTAACAAAAGTTGAAATCAAAAGGGAGAATATAGTACTTGGAGAAACGTTGGTTGATTGTCTCCTAAAATACAACAACAACAACAATGATCAAAGCAGTAGTACATCTGCAGCGATCAACGAACAAACGTTGTTTTTTTCTATCACAGGAACGTTGAAAAATATGGAGAAGAAAAAGAAGAGTTTTAAGAGTAAAAGATATTATTGTCAGTGCAAAAGGATGTAAGTTCAATTATATTGAAGTGCATTATTCTTAGAAAGGGGTTTATGAGTAGTTCTAGACATTATAAAAAAAAATAAAGATCACGAACCGTAATACTACACTCTTATGAAAAGAAATAAATAAAAAATGATATTTGAATTTCAATATTTATTTTTAAATAAATTTAGATTTAAAGTTCAACATCACTTAATTTTCTCTCTGTCTTGATTACGATATCGTTCTTTTATATATAAAAGACTAGGTTCCAAAAATGTGAATTGTGAGAATGTTGTGTGGGATCGAGATGTCACCTTCAATGTCGGTGAAAAATGCCAAAGGAAACTACCCCGAAGGTGTATGTGTGAGATTGAGAAATTTGATAGAATATATAGAGAAAGAGGAGGGAAAGGTCTCAAATAATTCCAACATTTATAGATTTATTGATTGTTTGTATATATTTTACGCTTTACTTTTTGTCTCTCCTTTTAACTGTAATTAGCAAAATAATTATGATGATTAATTTCACATATATTCATTTGATTATCATGTCTAATCATGATCTAATTTTAGTGTAAATCAAATTTTGGATATGATATATAAAAAAATAGTGTAATTGAAATTTAAGAGTGTCATTTCTTTATCATTTAACACATTAATTTTAAGTTGTTTATGCGGCAAGTACAATTGTATAAACATGTTTCAAATAAAAGTGAAGTCAAGAATTTTGTACCATTAAAATATTTGGGGGACTAAATTTTTTATGTTAAAATAGATTAAATTAAATTATTCATTTTTGGGAGAAGGCAACAATGCAAAATTTTCATTTAATTAGAGCTAAAACGGATTAAATTAAATTTTTAAGAGAGACTAAAAAGAGTTGTGCAATTTAATCACTAGGCTCACGGCCTTAGGTATATCTCTTGTTTCAAATTTGATCTGCTTGTTTTAAATATGCTTCACATCGAACTAACATGTAATTTCTAAATTGATGGGAAGACTTCACTATTACCATATTTATATTTTGATTTCCCAATTAGAATGTTGTGAAATTTCAAAATTAATTTGAAATCTAAACCATAATTAACATAGTTCTAATAGTGTTAACCCTAATTTTATTAACAATTGATCATATCATTCTCGTGCAATAACATTAAAGACTAATTTATCAAATTGGAATAATAAAATTCAAGTATGAAATTGAATATTCAAGTTAAATATACCTCAAATTTGGGTCTTCCTTGGAAAGTTTTCTTCTATTATATATATACATATTATTAATAATTATTAGTTGTAATGATAAGACATGTTATATTTTTATAAAGAGAATTTAGATTTAACTTCTAAAGATAATATTGATGAAAGGAACAACTATGAAGTTTGAAATGGATGATTTTTTTTTCTTTGAAATTTCATACAGTAAATGGCTTTTATACTCAATTGACTCAAAATAATTAATTATTTATGGAAATAACCCAAGCCAAAACTTATGTACGAAAATGACTCGTTCTTCACAGTGCCTATCGATGCCACCTAACACACCAGTGGTACCGCCTCCCAATGATGATCCAATCAACAATTTTTTAAAAAAATAATTTTCTTGGGTGTTGCCACTGTGTCAAGCAGCATCGGTCTTTATATTTCAAAATACTCATTAAAAATACGAGTATTCAGGAAGGGAAAAAAAGAAAAAAAATTAATGTGTACTGCCAATCTTTCAGGTGGCACCGGAGAAAAAAAAATTAATGTGTACTGCCAATCTTTCAGGTGGCACCGGAGAAATTTAAAAAAAAATGGATGCCATCGGTATGTCAGTCGACACCAGTAAACATTTAAAAAAATTTTGTTGGTGCCGCCGGTATGTCAAGCGACACCCGTTAAAGTTTTTTAGAAAATATATTTTTTAGGTTTCGCTGTCGTGTCAGTCGGCACCGGTGATATTTAAAAAAAAAATTGTAGAAAGAATAGTTCGAAACTTTGGTCATTGTTTTAGAAGATTTAGAGCGGACTACTAGGAGATCTGAACTATAGAAGCCAATGAGAAGGAGGAAACCTCTTCTTTAGTGTTGAATTCAACACGAAAAGCCACCGTGAATGGTGACATCAGTAGCTATTGAGTAAAATGACTAGGGTTTTCAATTAAAAAAAAAGTAAAGAATAAAATAAAATAAAATAAAAACAAAAAAGGACAATTGAGTACAAGGGCTAAGGTTTTCAATTGAGAAGAAAAAGGGAAATTCAAATGGGAAAGGAAAAGAGAGTATATGAAAATAGATAATCAATAGGAAAGGAAAGAGAATAAAAATATGGAAAATAGAGATATGAAAAGGAATTTAATATTTTATTATCTATTTTCCATATATGTTATTTTTTTCCTTTCTCATATTTAATTCTGTATTTTCATATATGTTATTCTCTTTCCTTTTCTATATTTGATTCTTTATTTTCCATAAAATATTAAATTCCCTTTCATATCTCTATTTTCCATATTTGTTATTCGATTTTCTTTCCTATATTTGATTCTCTATTTTCAACAAAATATTCAATTCTCTTTCATATCTCTATTGTTATTCTCTTGCCTTTCTCATATTTGACATTCATTCTTTCGTTTC
This sequence comes from Gossypium arboreum, assembly GCF_025698485.1. Lineage (NCBI taxonomy): Eukaryota > Viridiplantae > Streptophyta > Magnoliopsida > Malvales > Malvaceae > Gossypium > Gossypium arboreum. The sequence continues at coordinate 4,076,510 of NC_069079.1, forward strand.
TCTATTTTTCTCCCTGATTTTTTTTTTCTTACTCTCATCTCATCTAAGATTATTTTTTTTTTGAAATAATATTTCATCTGCTGATGATGACACTGACAAGCCAATATGACAAGAACCGCCTATGAAACAAGCATCGGTTACGAGTTTCCCCCTTTATTTTTTTTCAAATTTTCTTCTATTTTAGTTGTTTCTTTTCAACTTTTTTTTTGTTTCACTTGTTTTTTTTTTAATTCTTATTGGTGTCCTCGGTGCACCGGTGTCGCTTTGACCCAGCGACCTATTAATGAATTTTTTTTAATTCTTGATCAGTGTCAATTGATAGATCGGCAGCACCTATGAAAATACATATTTTCTTTTTTTTCCTCTCTGAATATATATTTTTAATGGGTATTTTGAATATATATTTTTAACGGGTATTTCGAAAAATACAGACTGGTGCTGCTTGACAGAATGAAAACACCCAAAAAATTATATTTATTTAAAAAGCTAATGATTTGGTCATCATTGGGAGGCGGTGTTGGCGACACTGATGGACATTGTAAAGCCCTATACATGGAACTAAACATGGACCTACTAAGTAGTGAGAGAGCTTGAGACCACTAATTTTTTTGGATATATATTTATATATATTCACTAATGGTCTGTTTGATTAATTATTGAAAAATTCATTAACTAAAATTAATAATTTCTGTAATTTAATTTTTAAATGTATTTGATAAATAAAAATAAAATTATTTGCTACATTTTTCAATAAAAAAGTTGAAAATAATAAGTAGATAACAAGTACTTATCACTTAATGAAGAATACTTTTAAGGTAATTTAATTTATTTATTTATTTTGAAGACTATTTAATCAATTGTATAATCATTTAAATTACTTATTGTTATAAATATATTGATAAACGGATGCCCACAATCCCCTCAAATTTATCCTATTGTAACCTCTAAAGAATGAATGTTCATGACCTTTAAATTCATTATCTCGTAACACCTAAATCATTTATAGGGTACGTTAATGTTGGTCATTAATGTTTTATAACTTATGGTACTTGAAGCCCTATAATTAGAAGGCATGTACAAGTTTATTATATCTTATATTTCTTTCTCTTAATCTTTGTATTCTTCTTTTAGTTTTATAATATGTTATCACCATGAGCCTCTACAAGTTCATAGTGAAATTCACGTCATTGCGACTATATATAACTTACCCGTAAAGCTCCTATTGAACTATACAGGAATAAGAATATTCAACAAAATTTCGTTGGACCCAAGATCAACGGAGACATGTGTCTTGCAGATAGTGCTACAACACACACGATACTCAAAAAATATTTTTCTCCTTTGACAATAAATGATGCCCATGTTAATACAAACTATAAGTTTTTAGAATCACCTATTTTTACTATTTGGCATGAACGGTTAGGCCATTCCGGACCTATTATGATGTGAAGAATAATCGAGAATTCAATTTGGCAACCATTAAAGAACCAGAAGGTTCTTGAATTCAAAGTAAATTGATTGTTAGACCATCATTAGCTAAAATTAGGATTGAATCTTTTGCATTTCTGGAACATATTCAAGGTGATATATGTGGGCTCATTCATCCACCATGTGGACCATTCATATCATTCATGGTATTGATAGATGCATCTAGTAGGTGATCACATGTGTGCTTATTATCGATTTACAACCTGACATTTGTGGGACTACTTGCTTAAATAATTCGATTAAGAGCACATTTTCAAGATTATGCAATCAAAACTATCTGTCTTGCTCGTGAGTTTACGCCTCAAGCTTTAAATGATTATTGTATGTCAATAGGGATAAAAGTTTAATATCCTGTAGCTCATGCTAAAACACAAAATAGTTTAGCTGAATCGTTTATCAAATGTCTCCAACTAATAGCTAGTGTAACACCTCTCACTCGTATTCAACGTCGGAATAAGGTTACGGAGCATTACCAAACTTATCACATATTTAAACATACATCTTTCATACAATTAATCTGTAACAGCCTAATTTTCAGTGGTGTCGGAACAGTGATTCGAGATCACTAAATCTGAAAAATGAGTAGGAAATATTATTAATTTAGTGAGTATAAGTTAAATGTGAAGTTAGGAAAAATTTTGAAATAGTGAATAGTGTACTAAATATATATATATATATTAAAATAATTAGAATCGAAAATAAGGTATCGAGACCTCAGGAATTTTAAATCGGCCCATAAATATTTTTATAAATATTTATGGAGTGTTAATAAGTTAGTATTAAAGTTTCATCAAGAAATTTTAAAGTACTGATAGCTAATTGAACAAAAAGGACTAAATTGTATCAAATGCAAAATTGTGGGAAATGATTAAATAGCTTAAATGATAAAAGAAAGAGGGTTTAAAAGGTAAATAAAATCAAGGTATATTTGGGCTGGACGGCAAGGGCATGAAATCAGCAAGAAAATAAGGGGAATTAAGGGCAAAATTGGAAAATTGTAAAATTTACTTAATAAAGCTAGGACTAAAGTGGAATTATCCAGATTTCTCTTTATTTTTCTGCATTCTCATCAGAAAAAACACCATGGAAGAGTTCTCTTAAGCTGGTTTTTTATATTTTTACTGCAAGTAAGTTCAATTCTTGATTATTTCTTGAAATTTTTGTGTTTTTGTGACTTTTACAACTAGGTCCACTTGTTGAATTCATTAGTTCTTGATTCTATGAAAGAAATTGAAAGTTTCTATGAATATGTGCTGGAAGTATATGATGATTTAGCATGGAATTAGAGCTTTAAACTGTTTATATGCTTATTTTATTGAAAGAATTGAATAGAAAGTGAATGTTTGGGACCTAAATTGTAAAAGAGTTTAAAGTTAGAGTTTTATGTGGAAATTCTGAATTTCAATAGTTATGAAATAACTTATAATGTCTAGGAAAAGTATTAATTGAGAAAATTAGTTTAATTGAGGGGTTAATTAAGTAAGGACTGAATTGTATGAACTGTGAAATTTGGGGCAAAATGAAAATCAACATTTTGCACTAAAATAATTTTGGACAGCAGTAATAGTCTAAATTTGAAAAATCACCAAAAATTTCAGAAATCGAATTAGAGGATGAATAAAATATGAAATTAAATCTTATTGAGTCTAGTTTCTTATAGAAGAAACAGTGTAAGTAATGGAACTGTAAATCATGAGATATAATAAGTTTTGTGAGACAATGTCAGAATGATTTCGGGTTCCCCTGTTCTGACTTTGGAAAATCATAAAAAATTAGAAATAATTAAGTTATTAAATTTATATGTTTAAAATCTTTAAAGAGTCTATTTTCAATATAAATAAGCGGCAACATCATCCGAATCTCGTACAATGAGATAATTAATTCTTAGTGAAGAAGGGTCTGAATCGTCGGATAGCGAATCAGGGGTAACTTTAAAGAATAAACTGTACTTATTGGCTAAACCAAAAATTCTGAAAATTTTATGGTAATAAGATATGTAAGTCTAGTTTTAGGGAAAATTAGCGGATCTTAATTTTGAGTTCTGTATCTTAAGATATAAATAATTTAGTGACTATGACGCAAATGGATAGTTTTGAAATTACATATAAGTAAATAGTAAAATTATTGATAATGTTACTTGTTGCATGTTATATAAATTAAGGATGTGGAATGGAGAGGAGGAGGAGGAAAATATGTATGAATATTCACCTAGCATGGCTAATTTGCATGTTTTAGGCTCATGGACTAAATTGAATAAAAGTAAAATTTTATGGGAAATTTTGTAAAAAAATGTTAAAATGACCAATTTGCATGAAATGGATTATTTTATTATTTAAAAATACAAAATTGAATGAAATTATTAATTTAGCTCAAGATTAGGGAAAAACATGTTTTAAAGATTAAATTGAAAAGTGTTGAAATTATGGAAAATTCTGATATTTTATAGAATTCATGGGTTGTTATCAATTTTTTTGAGAATAACGGCTGGAAATAAGGATTAGATTGCAAGAATTTTATTTTATTTTAACTTAAGGATGAAATCGTCATTAATTAAAAGTTTAGGGGTAAAATGGTAATTTTGTTTAGAACATTAGTTGAATGTATTACAACATGAAATAAATGAAAACGACGATCAAATTTCTTTATAAAGATCCGGATGACTCGAATACAAGACTTGAACGTGGAAAAGAAAAGATATCGGATTAATGAAATATCTGATAAATAAATCGGTAACTCCGGTAATGCTCCGTAACTCTATTCCGGTGACGGGTTCGGGTTAGGGGCGTTACATAATCAATTCATAAACAATTCAATCACAATTAAACATTTCGTCCCTAATACGAGCCTACGAAGCCCTTAACATGCATTGGAAGTGGTTCAGGACTAAACCAATAACTTTGGAAACTCAGACAATTTTTCTCAAAAAAGGGGACACACACCCGTGTGGCCTGGCCGTGTGTCTCATACGGCCAACAGACACGCCCGTGTGGCCCGACCGTGTGTCTCACATGGCCAATAGATACGCCCGTGTCACAGGCCATGTGGACATTCGAAATGGAAATACATGGCCGTGTCCCAGCCTGTGTAACTCTTTGACTTGGGTCACACTGCCCACACACACGCCTATGTGCCCTAAAAATGGCCAAACACGCCCATGTGCCAAGCCGTGTACTAGGTCGTGCCAATCTTGTAGGGTATACTGACTTATGCCACACGGCCAAGTCACAAGCCCGTGTGTAAGGCCGTGTGGAGCATACCGACTTGGTTTCAATTTCAATGCCAGAGGACACACGGCCGTGTAACACAATCGTGTGTCACACACAGCTGAGACACAAGCCCGTGTTTCTTCCCGTGTGGACAAAAAATAGGCTATTTACCAAGCCAAATTGCCACCCAACTTGTGCACACCTACACCAAACTCAAATGGCACAAAATACAGCATATCATAGGTATTCAATCAACTTCACTCAAGCATATTTCATATCATTTCTAACATCAACCAATACAAAACATAAATACCACAATATGTCATCCAAATTCATGCCAAAGTCAAATGTGCCTTAATGCCTAGATTCACTAGCATACCAATATTCATAATTCAACTATTTGCTATCCATACTACTAACTATTCACAATCATTACATATCCAATATTTTAATCATCATACAAACCATATACACACATATGTATTCATGATTCAAACATACCAAAATAAGCCAACTTATATAGCATTATACAAAATCAAACTTAGAACATTTATAAGCCAATTCAAATGGCTAAAAACATTAACAAAACATATGTTAAAAAGACCAAAGTCCCTATACATGCCATATGACCAAAACATAAGCTCAAAAGTACCAAATTGATAGTTGGATAGTGTGGTGGAGTCTCTGATGGTCCCCGAATCTGAGCTAGCTTTAAATTCACTATAAAACATGAAAAATTAAACAAAGTAAGCTTCAGAGTTTAATAAGCTCATATAAAAATAATAAGCAAGCTTCACCATTCAATTACCATTTAAAATAAATAACAAAACATAAAACAATCCCAAGCTTACATGAACTTAATCACATACTTGATCATACACTCAAAACTTCTATTGATTCAATGCTCGTATAATTTTCAGTACATACCTGTACCATTACTTATCTATTTCTCACCGATTCATATCTTTAATATACCCGTTTAACCATTCGGAATAGAAGTCTGATACTCAGGAGTCTCACACACTAAGTGCCAATATCACGGCTCGAAGCCAACTCAATAAATCTCGTACCTGAAGTGCCCCAACAATGTGCCCCAAAAATCCAACTTCTCTGAGCCAAAACTCACATTTATTGAATTTGGCATATAGTTTCTTATCGCTCAAAGTTTGTAACACAATCCTCAAATGCTCAGCATGCTTAGACTCATTTTGCGAATAGATTAAAATGTCGTCAATGAACACCACAACGAATTTGTCTAAATACAGACTAAAAATTCAATTAATCAAATCCATGAAAATTACAGGAACATTAGTCAATTCGAAAGGCATAACAAGGAATTCATAATGTCCGTATCTCATTCTAAATGCAGATTTTCTCATATCTGAATCTTTAACTAGCAACTGATAATAACGAGATCTGTTGCCCTTTTTAGTTGATTGAACAAATCATCTATTCTTGGTAACGGGTACTTGTTCTTTATTGTAACCTTGTTATGCTGTCGATAGTCAATACACATTCTCATTGACACATCTTTCTTTTTTACGAATAATACTGGCGCACCGTAGGGTGAAAAACTAGGTCGCGCAAAACCTCTATATGTTAACTCTTGCAACTAAGATTTCGACTCTTTCAATTTAGTCGGTGCCATTCTGTATGGAGCTATCGATATCGATGAAATTTTCGGTACTAACTTAATAGTAAATTCAACTTCTCTTATCGGTGGTAACCCCGATAATTTTTCTAGAAATACATCCGGATATTCACATACTATAGGTACTGATTCAATTTTTAATTCAGACACTTTTGTATCATCACATAAGCAAGATAAGCTTCGCAACACTTTTTCACATATCTTTGAGCTAACATAGACGAAATCACAACAGACAATTCATTCGATTCATCTAATTCAATTTGAAGAATTTCATTATTCTGACATTTTAATTCAATAGTCTTTTGTTTACAATTCACAACGGCATTATGCAGAGTTAACCAATCCATTCCCAAAATTACATCGAACTCATCAAACGGTAATAGTATCAAATCAGCTGAAAAATAGTAACCCCGAGCCATTAGGGGACAGTTCTTACAAACTTTATCAACTAGAACATACTTGCCAAAGGGGTTCAATACTTTAATCACAAACTCAGTAAACTCAACAGGCAAACTCTTACTAAACACTAAATTCTTAAAAACATACGAATGAGTTGATCAAGGATCAATTAAAGCAATCACATTAATGTCGTAAAGAGAAAATGTACTGGTGATAACATCTGGTGATGACGCCTCTTCATGAGCGCGAATAGCATAAGCTCTAGCAGGTGTTCTGGCCTCAGATCTCATAGCAGAGCCTTTCGTCGTACCTCTACTACTGGTCACATTTCCTGAATTTCTCAGTGACCTCCCTCTTGTGGCTGTATTACCGGGTCTTACATTTTGGAATTGATCTTTCTTGGATAACTCAGGACAATCCCGAATAAAATGATCTGGCGAAACATATTTGTATCAAGCTTTATTACTTTTATTCCAACATTCTCTAAAATGTCGTCTCCCACACTGTTGACACTCAGGTTTATTGTTTCTCACATTGCCAACACTCGATACTGATGTTGCTTGAGTTTTAGAACTTAAGTATTGTTTTCCACAATCTTTGCTCGAATGCCCGATTGAAATATTTAGACGATTGAACGAATCTCTGGATTTCTTTGACGAAAATTGATATGACTTATTCAATGGTCTTTTTCTCGAATCCCTAGCCTCTGAATCTACTTTTCTCTTTTCTTTGCTAAGCTCATCTGCTTTGCAAGCTTTATCAACTAGGACAACAAATTCTTTCAATTCTAGGATTCCAACTAGAAGTTTAATATCCTCGTTCAACCCGTCAATGGACCGTTTACACATGATTTCTTCAGTAGAAACATACTCCCGAGCATATTTTCTCAACTGTACGAATTCTCTTTCATATTCAGTCACAATCATACGACCCTGTTTCAATTCTAAAAATTCTTTGTGCTTTTGATAAAGGAACCACTGACTTACATATTTCTTCCGGAACTCAGTCTGAAAGAATTCCCAAGTAACTCTTTCTCTCGGTACCACAGATACTAAAGTATTCCACCACTGATATGTAGTGTCCTTCAATAAGGAAATAGCACACTTTAAACACTCAACTGGAGTACACGACAGTTCATCAAATACTCGAATAGTATTTTCAAGCCAAAATTCAGCTCTCTCGGGATCATTATCAACGATAGCTCTGAACTCTTCGGCCCCATACTTTCGAATCTTATCAAATAGAGGCTTATTTACTCGTTAAAGTTCCACAACTTGAAGTGCTACGGGAACAAATTGAAGATTAGGTGGGGGTGGAGGTTGTTGAAAAGCCAATTTTGTCAGGACATATTGTATAAACCACTCGTTCATCATTCAGAAAAAGGCTATTTTAGCCTCTCATTCGTGACTACTTATTATAGGTCTAAATTCAGACGACGCTGTCCATTGAGCGGGAGCTGGCGCGTTACTCTCTACATCGTCAACTATAGCTCAATCAAGATCCATTTACTATACGAAAAACATTTTAAAATGTCAAGAGTCATCACACTAACACAGGTTATATATGCCATATATGGCTAGACTCTCACACACGTTACATTAGTCCGAGAATTGACTAAGCCGTAGCTCTGATACCAATAAATATAACACCCCTCACCCGTATTCAACGCCAGAATAGGATTACGGAGCATTACTGAACTTATCACACATTTAAACATACATCTTTCATACAATAAATCAATTCATAAACAATTCAATCACAATTAAACATTTCGTCCCTAATACTAGCCTATGAAGCCCTTAACATGCATTGGGAGTGGTTCGAGACTAAGTCGATAACTTTAGAAACTCATATAATACTTAGAAAAATTTTCTCAAAACAGGGGACACACGCCCGTATGGCCCGGCCGTGTGAGACACGCCCATGTCACAGGCCGTGTGGACATTCAAAATGGAAACACATGGCTGTGTCCCAGCCTATGTCCGACCCTATGTAACTCTCTGACTTGGGTCACATGACCTACACACAAGCTCGTGTGCCCTAAAAATAGCCAAACACGCTCGTGCACCAAGCTGTGTACTAGGCCGTGCCAATCTTGTAGGGTATATTGACTTATGCCACACAGCCAAGTCACACGCCCGTGTGAGAGGCTGTGTGGAGCATACTGACTTGGTTTCAATTTCAATACCAGGGGATACATGGCTTTGTAACACAACTGTATGTCACACATGGCTGAGACACATGTTCATGTCTCTGCCCGTGTGGACAAAAAATAGGCTATTTACTAAGCCAAATTGCCACCCAACTTGTGTACACCTACACCAAACTCAAATGGCACAAAATATAGCATATCATAGGCATTCAATCAACTTCACTCAAGCATATTTCATATCATTTCTAACATCAACCAATACAAAACATAAATTCCACAATATATCATCCAAATTCATACCAAAGTCAAATGTGCTTTAATGCCTAGATTCACTAGCATACCAATATTCATAATTCAACCATTTGCTATCCATACTACTAACTATCCACAAGCATTACATATCCAATATTCAAATAATCACATAAACCATAAACACATATATGTATTCATGATTCAAACATACCAAAATAAGCCAACTTATATAACATTATACAAAATCAAACTTAGAACATTTATAAGCCAATTCGAATGGCTAAAAACATTAACAAAACATGTGTCAAAATGACCAAAGTCCCTATAAATGCCATATAACCAAAACACAAGCTCAAAAATACCAAATTCACTATAAAATATGGAAAAATAAACAAAGTAAGCTTCCTAGCTTAGTAATCTCGTATGAAAATAATAAGCAAGCTTCACCATTCAATTACCATTCAAATTAAATGACAAAACATAAAGCAATGCATTAATCCCAAGCTTACATGAACTTAATCACATACTTAATCATAAACTCACAACTTTTATTGATTCAATGCTCGTATAATTTTTAGTACATACCTGTACCATTACTTATCTATTTCTCACCGATTCATATCTTCAGTATACTAGTTGAACCATTCAGAATAGAAGTCGGATACTCAGGAGTCTCGCACACTAAGTGCCAATATCATTGCCCGAAGCCAACTCAATAAATCTTACACCCGAAGTGTCGATATCATAACCCAAATCCAAATCAAAGTAACTCGCACCCTAAGTGACGATATCATGGCCCGAAGCTAAATTAAAGTAACCCCTAATGACATGTCACTAGTATCCTAATCTATTCCTAATGTTCAACCAGGATTTTCAATGCCGAATCATCGTTGAACATATCCATAGAGTCGAATTCACAATTCATATAATACTAAAGCATTTAAAACATAATTATATCAATGCTTATTACATACGAACTTATCTCAGACGTAGAAACGATGACATGAATCAACTAATGTGATAATTTGTTCTTCCCCCGATCTAAGTCCGTATTTCACTTTTCTTGAGTTATATAATATCAAATTCATCTTATTTAATTATATATCTATTCAATTTAATCCAAAACACTCATTAAAGCAATTTACACTTTTGCCCCTATAATTTTACAACTTTTACTATTTAATACTTATTTCATAAAAACACAAATTCATGAAATTCAATACTAACCTATGCTAGTTGATTTTCAAATAGGTCCCTAGTAGCCCATATTTTTCATTTATCTTACATTTTAACCACAATTTCTGCATTTCACAATTTAATCCCTAATTTGCATTTTCACTAAAAATCACTTAACAAAACTTGTATAACTATCGTCAAACATTCATAATCTATCATTAAACATCAAAATAATCATGAATTCATCAATGGCAACATCTAAAATCTTTAACAATTTTGCAAAATAGTCCATGGGCTAGCTAGACCTAGTTGCAACAATCTCAAAAATATAGAAATTATTAAAAACAAAACAAAAACCGTACATTAATTAGAGAAGATAGTATAACCGAATGAAGAGAATAAAAATGGCTTCTTTTAGCCCTAAATTTTTTATGATGAAGCTTAATGAAGATGATGATATTATGTTTTCTATTATTTTTACTTAAGTTATTTGCAAATTACTAAATTAACCTTGTTATTAATTCATTAAAATTCATTAATCATGTCCATCTTTGTCCGCTCACACTAATATTGGTCTAATTAAAACATAAGGACCTCTAATTTAAGATTCCTTAGCTATTAAATACCTTTAACTAATAGAACATCACTTTTACACTTTACACGATTTAGTCTTTTTTATCAAATTGACCAATCAAACGATAAAATTTCTTAACGAAAATTTCACACAATAATATTTTCATGCTGTGAACATTAAAATAATAATAAAATAAATATTTTGACTTCGGGTTTTTGGTTTCGAAACCACTGTTCCAATTTGAATAAAAACGGGTTGTTATAGCTAGGCTATTGCTTATGAGAACAAAACTCTTTGCTACAGCTTGGGGATATGCTATTTTGCATGTAGCAATACTTGCGTGTATCAGGTTAACAATTTATAATAAATACTCTCCATTACAATTAGCTTTTGGTCGGGAGCCAAATATTTTGGCTTTTTTATGAAAATAACTCAAAAATTTTAATTAATTATAAAAATAACCCACTTTTTTTATTATGTACATAAATGACCTAAAATGAATAATGAAAGTTGGTGGAGCCAAAGAGAATAGCACCACCAACTTGCCACGTCAACAAATCATTGACCGGTAGAATAAAAAAATTATTTTTTTGGTGGAGCCAATCTATTTGGCGCCACCTATATAAATACCAGTGTAATACCTGTATTTTTAAATATTTTGGGGTCAAAATATAAATAATAATGGTGGAGCCGTAGAGAATGGCACAACCAATTTAGTATGTCAAAGTGTTTTTTTTTAATTTAAAACTAAAATTAATATTTTATTTGATGGAGTCATTTAGAGTGGTGCCACCACCTCTAGTTTTTTTTAGTTTTTTATTTAATTTAAAACTAAAATTACATTTTGTCAGAATGAATCTTGGATTGAACAAAAAAAAAGGCAATAATTAAAACAAGTAATACAAATAGAAAAAGAACAAGAAATCTAAATTAAAGATTAGAGACAATTAAATAAAAACATAATTCAATAGCAAAGAATGAAACAAGATAGACGGAAAGTGGCGTGTAGAAGTCTTAAGGAGTCTTGAAAACTAGATGAATCTATAACCCCCTTTAAATGGCTCTAATTTTCCTTCCAAGAAAGAAAACTTGACAAGAAAAAGCTTAAAGATGATTCTTAAAATCTAAAAAAATTGTTAAAACTCAAAGAGAATTTTATCAACTCAAAAGAGAAAAGATGTTGAATGAATTATGAATGGTGTACAATGAAGCCTTTATATAGGCTAGCTAAGTACATCCAAATAAGTATACTAAAAATCTAATTAACTTAAACAAGAAGTAGCTTTAAACCAAACTTTCTTGTTGACATAAAACTCCTAAATAACTTAAAATACTTAAAAACACATCCAAAATTCGAAATAAATAAATAATGAACCAATACGATCTAATAAATACAATATAGACTCATATATAATAAAATTTGAGCCTAAACATCGAACCCCATATGATTTAAATTCGAATTAAAAGCTTGAAACTCGTAATTTCCGTCATCATCCCATTCAGACACGTGGTCTTTACTAAAACGATCATACCTTAAGCTCTCGAACTTGAAGTTAAGTGATTCAAAGTGCATTATGAAGCTAAGAGACAGATCTTCGATTGATATGAAGACATATTGATCCACAAATTCCCAAATCCCTTCCAAAAATGCACCGCAAGGTGACTAATTATAACATGGCTAGGCGTGTGGGCTTTACTGTGGTCCATGAAGTATAATGCCTAAGCTTGCTAACACCTTCCATATGGGTTTGTCATTATGGATTGAGATTTTAAGTCCACGAACAAAATTGAACCCTTCTAATTCATACTCACTCTGTATTGAACTCCATAGTCTATGTCTTGGATCTTTAACTCTTTTTTTCAGAATTTCTTCCTGATAAAGTCTTGAACGAATAAGTTGAGTTTTGACTTCAACTGTTTAGATTTGGATCTTGTGATTGTGCCTTGAGGGAATTTAAGCCCGTCTCCATCATGAACTTTGAATTGGACTGGGCCACTTGTATCAGAAAGTCTTTGAGATGATTTGGATAAAAATATAATGTTTGATAATAAGACTTGAAAAAAAAAATAGACCCACTTAAATATGGGCAACTCAAGTTTTAATATTCAAAGCTCGAGCTTGACCTTACCCGACTTGTTATCAAATTTATAATATAATTTTTTTCTTTTTCATATATTATGTAATTTATATCATTTTAAAATAAATATATTATATGACAACGTAAATGTTAAAAACATACTAAGTTATTTATGTTTAGAAATTTAATAAAAAATGTAATGATAGTAAAAATACTAAATATTAAATGAAAATAATGAACACTTAAATAAATTTTGATTAATTATTTGTAATATGAATGAATTCAAACAAAATTCAAAGTTTATATTTCAAATGCAACTAAATTTAAAGAATTATTCATGATATTAATACAATACATCATTTTGATCCAAATCCAATCTGACGTACACACTTCTACCAATACCATATATACGAAAGGACTAAATAAATGATCTTACTAGTTACTACACGAAATAAAGAAGATAATTATTAATGGAACCCAAATTAGGATAATGACAACGTGGAGACAAAATATAAAGAAGACCGATGACTAAAATGTTGGGAAACCACTTTACTTTTTACAAATAGTACAAGGATGTTTTTATGTAATTATTTCTGAAAATATATTACAATGTGTTTAATTTGCATAGTAAAGTGATACTTTTTAAAGCACGCTCAATCAATTTAATGTCTTTTCACCAAGTCTAAAACTTTTTTGGTTCAACATTTTTTACGATAATAGCACTTTTGTCATGGGTAAAAATATATAAAAAGAAAACTGCTATAGTATTTTGTATTATGATTTATTATTATTACTCGTAATTTTACATTTTTACTTGTAAAAAAGTGTAAAATTTTAATACCAACGTAATTAATATGATTCAACTTATGCTATGTTTGAATGGTGAATGCTCTGATCATAGATTAACATATGAAATTCATAATTTTATATATTTTAATTTAGTATAAATTCCTTCTCAAATCATGTATTTGTATTCATAGTTTCCAAACATTTCCCCCTCAAATTCAAATAGTTTTTAACCCCAAAAATAATTTCAAACAGGGTTATTTCTTCTAAGGTTCAAGCACTTGAAATTGGACCTTTATTTCAAAATTTTGAAAAGAAAACATATTCCATGATTTTGAGGTGCTAGGGTAAGGCCATAGAACTCTATGAGAAAAGAAAGGGTAAGCATTGAAACGTGGGCAACCGACCCCCACACTGACATGAACCAACAAACTGTAACTTTATCTTGATTTTCTATTAGATTTCCCCTTTGTTTGATGGTTCAAAGATTTATCCCAATGCCACTATAGAAATAATGAGTTAATTTACAATTTATGATTGTTATTAAATATATATATTTACTTGAGTTAATTCTACAACACATCTTTAAACTAACTTAAATATTAAAACATTTTAATTGAGTTTTTAAAGTATCAAAATTTTATCAATCAAAAATTTTTATTAATCCGATATCAACTTAAATCTAACGTGAAACATATTTATCAATTAAGTCTTTATAATATTTGATTGATTGGAAGCAGAATAACTAAGTTCATGGATAGGTGTTAAAGATCTTGCAAATAAGAACTTAAATATGAGTTGACGGAGTCTATATTTCAAAATACTCTCAATACTAAACTCGGTGAAGAGTTCTTGGTGGTGTAGGAGGTAAGAGGAGATTTTAACATAACAATGATAAAATGAGGAAGATGATCGAGAAAGAAATAGAACTTGGCTTTGGGATTGCTTTAGGAGTTATCTTTTGTCTATAGATGGAATGGGATTGGTTGATCCTTTTTGCCTTTAGCCAGCAAGATTGTATCGCCTTGTAGTTTTTGTGTGCCAGTACTAGGCAAACACATATGTTTGGGGTTGCAATGAGACTTCAAGCTTCCGTATTTTAGGTTAACTTACTGCTAACTATCATTTGCTTGCGTTTTAAGTTCTATAGACTACGTCACCTTTGATCGTTTGGTCAAGTTATATAATTCGAGATAACAAAATAATAAGAAATTTACTATATTATTCTTGTTTATGATTTATATATATATATATAATTTATGACATTTTTTTGATTAAAAAAAGAACAAATTACATCAAAGTAAATTGATCAAAAACTCCACTAATTTTATCTTGTTGAAGTAAATCTGAGACCTCAATCGGTGCTATATCAAGAACTTGCAACCTTGACCTCCATGTTAAGCTTAACTTGACTAGAAAGTTAGCTACTAGATTATATTCTCTAAAAATAAATTTTATCTTTCATTGTCTTTTAGTTCTCATAATCTATTTAATTCTCCTAATCATAATGATTCCTGAATTAGCCATCTCATTGTTGCATAAAATTTCAACTACTTCCGGGTTATCTATGTATATAATAGCCTTTTTGATATCTTTGTTGAGTAGAATCATAAAACCATCTAAAATGTCTTATAATTCAGCCTCAAAAGCTGTGCATCTTTCCACAACCTCAAAATCCAATTCCTATATTGATCTCGCAAAACACCACCTCCCAAGCATTCCCACTATCTCTAGCTATTGCACCATCAGTACAGTTCCAAACAATTTTTGCCCTAAAATTCTAACAATGTTGACCCCAACAACAATTTCAAACAAGTCTCATTTCTTCAAAGGATTAAGCACTTGAAATTGGGCCTTTATCAATCTTCACATTGGGTCAGGCCCCTATATATATCCTAATCTAATTTGTTAAACTATTTCATAATTTAGAAAGGAAATAAAAATGGAAGATTCCATGATTTTCAGACGGCAGGGAAAGGCCATAGCTCTATAAGAATAGAGAAGCTAAAGCATTGAAACGTGGCCAACCGACCCCCACCTTGACAATTATTATATTTGCTTTGGAATATAAAATTTAATTATTTGGTTAATAAAAGGTAAGATATATTTTAGTAAATTATTCTCGTAAATTTACTATTATTTTTATTCTTTATTAAACAATCATTTAACCTTAATACTAATTTATTTTACTAATAAATTAATGTGTTTCTCTTATAAATTAATTTCATTTTTTTAAAAAAATAAATTGAAACTGAAGAAAAACGACAAGTAGAAAATGGCAGGAAAAATACATGTTATTATTATAATTTAAATTTAACCAAGTTATAAAAATGGTAACATTATTATAAATAAAACAATTTGAGACAAAATGAAATAGATAAAATATAATATAACAAATTAAATATTAAATATTCTTATTTTATGATAATAATTATAATAATAAATATAGTTTAAATGTTACTTGAAAATATATAAAAAATAAATTTTAATTAATTAGTTATTATTATTTTGTTCCATTTTAAGTAAAATAAATCAAACTCATTTAAAATAATGTAAAAAAATCATTAAAAATTATAATAAAATTTATCAAAAATTCACATTATCCTGGGAACATATTACTTGAAAGAAAAATATATTGAAATTACGCTTATATTATTGAGAATGTAATCATCTTTGAAATCTAAATAATAAAAATGTTATTTTGAAAACTTACATTAATCCTGAAAATGTAAGATTACTTAAACCCAACAGTAGCATAAACTAATACTGATTGCAATTCCGTTTACTCTTTGTTTGATGGTTCTCCTAAGGCCTGTAGAAAGAAAGAGGTAATCTTTTAACATTATCATCCAAAAATTAGGATTCCGTTAACATGATTGAGAAGAACAATGATGATATAATTTAGGGTGTTTAGATAATCCAGGGACATTACCCGCCCATCTTTCTTTCTCTTGACAAGATTCATCAAATACATACATCCATATCTTTATTTTCCCCTGTCCAAATTTCTGAAATATGCAGTTCAATTTAAACATCAGATCCGACACACTTTTGTTTCTCTTTTTTAAAAGGCTGACACATATGAACCCGGCAACCAGAGATGGAGCTTTGTCACTGGATGCCAACATAGATTGCTACCCTTATGCAATAACTTTTTGGCCCCCCAACTCTGCTAGTTTCACCAACTTCTTCATTTTTTCCTAGCAAGAAAACGACCCATCATAGCCTATGCAAAACATCATACTCTATAGTTTAATTTGTCATTAGACAAAATAAATGTTGATTCATGAGGGGATTAGTGGAAATGTTTACAAGAAGGATAGCATGTTGAAAAGAAGAAAGCAAATTAAAATGAGCTGTGGGGCCTTGGAAGGAGCAAATGAACTGGTTCTGCTGCCATTGTACCATGATGGCTTTTTACCTTTGATATCATAAGGTTGGGGACAAGTTAAGTTGTCAACCTTGCCTTCGTTGCCCAAGCAAGTCCTGGTTTGAAGATACGTGGATATATTGCTGGCTAGATGGTAGCTTGTGCATAGCCCATTGTTGCCTCTAACATCAAGCCTTTTGCCTAGTCTATTGATGAAATCCTGTGGTAGTAGTAGTTCCCCACTTAGCTTGTTATGACTCAGATTAAGCTGGTCTAGATTAGGAAGTGACCCCAAATTTGAAGGGATTGTGCCTGTGAGGGTGTTGTTGTCTAGAGACAAGGCAGTGAGGTTCTTCAATGATGACAAGGAGTTTGGTATTGGACCTATTAACCCACATCCTGAGAAGCTGATTGATATAAGGCTCTTGAGGGACCCCATAAATAAAGGAATCAATGAATTTATGGGATTGTAATCAAATATTATGTACTGTACCTGGTCCAAACCTGAGAGTGTTTCAGGGATTGGACCATTGATGAAGTTATGGCTCAAATCAAGCAATACCAACCTGTTTAGCTTCCCTAGCTCTGGTGGTATCTTCCCATGAATCCTGTTTGAGCACAAATCAACTTTTTGAAGATGTTGAAGCTGACCCAAAGCAAATGGCAACACCCCTGTAAGACCATTGGAGCTTAACTCCAAAATGGCTAAACTTTTTAGCCCTTCAATCTCTTGAGGGATTTCACCACTTAGATTGTTGTAACTTAGGTCCAGTTGCTCCAAGTTGACTAGCCAACCAAACTCACCAGGGATGTTTCCTTGTAGATTGTTCTGTGACAGGCTCAGTACCCTTAGCCTAGTCAGATTCCCCAAGCTTGGAGGAACATTTCCAGATAGAGATGGATTTGATTGAAGTGATAGGTGTTCCAAGGAAGACAATGCACCAAACAATGTAGGAGACAATATAACAGTTGAAGTTACAAAACAGTTGAAAATAGAGAGGGTTCTAAGGTAAGGTAGTTTAAGCAAGGAATCTGATATTTTAGCTGAAGGTTGACAAGGTGGGGTGGCAACATCAGGGCCAATATGAATAGCTGTAACATGAAAGATTGGAGGGTCTTGGCCAATCTCACATTCAATCCCAGGCCATGGAGTGTTGGTGCATGGCTCGGGGTGCACTTCAGCCCAACCAGGTTCATCTAGAAGTGAACCTATAACATCAAAAAGCCCCAAAAGCTCACCTTCTTCCATCACAATATCACTCTCATCCAAATTCCTCTGCATTGCAATCGCCACACAAGATAAAACAAGGAACCCAACAAGGAAAATAGGAAGAGAAGCCATGAGAGAACACAAGAAACAAAGACCCGCACACAAATATAAAGCATTCAGAGAGATTGCAGACTACTACAACTACACCCAGTTGTTGAACAAAAATATTTGATGAGCAAAAAAGAAGGAAACTAAAGGAATATCTACCAGTGTATTGCTTAAACCCCTTCGTGTCAGTGACTGAGGAAAAAAAAGGCTGCTAGCTGTTGGTATTCCAGAAATGGGAAGTGAGTGAGATAAGGACGGTGTTGGTTTTTTACTTGCATGAGAGAAGAAAGACAGTCACTATAAGAGAAACAAATTGTCAGGGGAGTCAAAATATATATATAAATCAAACAAAAGAAAACAAAAGAAAAATGGATTTAAAAAAAAGAAGAAAAGGGATGTTGTTTAAGCATGATTTGACATGGCTTTTCCTCAGTATCAACACTGAAGCCGACCCAACAAGCATTGCTTTTGCAGAGCTACAGTTGCCTCTCTCAGATTCTCTCGCTGTCGACGCTATAATCTTTACGTCTTTGTTTTTTTACCCTGTTGGTTTGGCTGCACGCCACCCTACGTGTTTTTTTCTTACCTTTATATAGATGGAATTACGGAGGTTACATCTTTTTAAAGATTCTTTTAAGCTTTGATATTTGGTGTTAGAAAAGTAACACAATTAAAAAATTGGATTACTTATTACCCTTTCAACAACTTAAAATTTCTTTTTAACTAAAATAAAGCAATCACATCATTAGGGACTAGAATTTAAGTAAGACAAATATTACAACCTTACGTGATTGTTATATTTTAAATTTGCTTAAGTCAATCTAATTTTTAATAGATGAAAATTCTTATAAAAATTCTGTAAAACACTAAAAAATAACGGAAGCAACTCAAAGCAAAAGAATAACGAAAAAATTAAAAAGTCATGAGAATGTAATGCACACAATATGTTTGAGTAAATGTTTTCAAATATATTCTTTTAACTCAAGAATAAGTAAAGTACAATACGATGATTACGAATAATTAGAAATCCTCTATTTATAATTGAGTTCCCCAAATCCAATGGTACAGATTGAATTACATCAGCGGCTGAGATTAGTATATATCTACAACATGAAAGTCTTAAAAGATTTAAACTCTAAACATATTTATCCTTTAGAATTTACAATACTTACATTGGTAACTCTAGTTATACTAGATTGTTTCATGTGACCATCAATGTTTTAAGCAGATAGCTTCTTCATGTGTTCCACAAATCGGGTCAGTTCAAGTAGGTTAAATGAAGCACCAATTGACCTCTATGAGAGGCTTTATATGCATTCATCACAAGTTTTGATCTACGACTTGTGACAAATGTGGGCCCCATGATTATATCTTAAAAAGAGATTTAATTACTCAAAAATATCGAAAATATCTCAAATTTACAAGATTAGGCCAATTTAGGAAAAACGTTTCCAGCTAGAAGCGTTTTCAGATGAAATATAGAAAAACGCTTCATAATCATTTCAAAAAAAACGGCCTAATCCTGTAAATTTCAAATCTTTTTGGTATTTTTGAGTAATTAAGTCTGAAAAAAAATTCTCTTACCCATTTGTCAAAAGAAAAAGAAATTGTCTTACCAAATTAAATTACAAACACTATTTTCATTCATTAACACGTCAAATTACAAATGAATTATTATTTACATAGGAAGAATATACTAATAGCAAAAAGTTGTCAATTTTGATACAAACTTTCAAGTTCAACTAGATTTTAGCATGAGAAATCATCAACTTGAACTCGAAATAATCAAAACAAGTAACTACAATCTCTATTTCATTCATCCTCAAAATTTCCGTGATTATAATATCAAAATTTTCGTTCCAATCAACCTCAAAAGGTCGAGTCATCTTGGTCCAATCCTATCCTCTTTGCTCAAAATCAATTATTGGAACTACAATGTCCTCATTCCCGGTTTCTATAAAAAATGTGTAGGAAAGTACTCCAATACTCATTGTTGGGCTTTTTCCATCTGTCCCGGGACTTTGAGAAAACACAATAACATCTGCGCCAAAGAAATATTAAAGGCAGTGCAAAACAAGAATTCTCGATTTTCAGTTTCTTAGTTGAATTGGTTGGAGGTAAAAATTATTTCCTTACTTTCATTTATGATTATTCCTGGAAAATGTGGGTTTTCTTATTACTTGAGAAATCAGAAGCATTTAGTACATTTACTAGTTTCAAGGCACTTGTTGAGAATGACATTAGAAAAACCATTCAAGCTCTTCACACTGACCTTGGTGGAGAATATTGCTCTAAGGAATTTGGAGCATTTTGTGAAAGTCATGGCATTCGGAAAGAGCTTACCACTGCATATACCACTCAACAAAGTAGCGTATCAGAGAGGAAAAATAAAACCATACTTAAAATGGTGAGAAGCATGCTTACTGGTAGAAAGGTCCAAAAACGATTTTGGCTAGAAGTAGTAAGTTAGAGCATCCATGTCTTGAACATAAGCCTACTTTTGTTGTTCAAAACATGACACCTAAAGAAGCTTGGAATGGAAGGAGACCAGCTATAAATCTCTTCAGAATTTTTGGTTGCGTTGTTTATTCACATGTTCTAGGTGCAAAGAGAAAGAAGCTTGATGACAATAAAGAGAAGTGTGTCTTTCTAGGTGTGAGTGAAACATCTAAAGCATATGAACTGTTTAGTCCTTTAACAGAGAAAATTGTGATTAGTAGGGATGTAATTTTTGATGAGGACAACTCTTGGGATAGGGACGACTAGTAACCTTCTTAAACCTTTGTTGACACTGAAATTAAAGATGAAAGGTAGCCTTTAGATCAGTAAACTCAAGTAGCAATTGAGCTTGAGAATTCACCAAATGAACCTCCAATAGCCATCAAAGCAGAAGTAGCTGAACCTTATCCTAATCGTATTAAACGAAAACAAGCCTGGGTGGGAGATTTTGAGGTAACCGGCATTAGTTAGAATAAAGATCTAGTCATTCACTTTTCCTTATTTGCGGATTGTGATCCAACAACTTTTGAACGAACTGTAAAGAAGTAGAAATGACAAAAGAAAATGGATGAATAAATTGCATCTATAGAGAAGAATGATACATGGGAGTTGATTGAGCTTCCAGAAGGGCACAGGACAATTGGTGTCAAATGAGTGTACAAGACAAAGTTGAAGGAGAATGGAAAATTTGACAAGTATAAGGCTCGCTTGGTGGCCAAATGTTATAACCAGGAGCTTGGGGTGGATTACAAAGAAGTATTTGCTCTTGTTGCAAGGCATGATTCAATTAGATTTATGATTTCACTTACAGCCTAGTTTACCAGTTGTGTACGTGAGCAATAAAATAACTAATTTTTGAAACAATTTTTAAAGTTTGATTTTACTGCAAGTATACAGATAAGTTGTAATATTTATAATGTTACAATGAAACATCGAAGTATTCCAAAGATCGAACCCAAAGGAAAAGACGATTGAGCAATAACTAGCATACATAATAGAAGCTAAGTGGCTACTAATACGATTTTATATTACGACAATTCATAAAGATAAGTTTGCAAGAAAATTAAATATTTTACTCTAGGGACTAAATTGTAAGAAATGTAAACTAAAGGGACAATATAGCAAATGACTAATAAAGGTTGGTTGACTTCGACGTGGTTCACCAAATCTTGGAATAAGGACATAAATCGTGTAAATTACCAAGTGACTCCATTTTATCTTCTGATCTAAATTTTATCGACTTAGATGAATTAGGTCCGATTTATCTTCCGTTCTCACCAATTAATCCACGACTAACGAACGGGTGTGTGATAAGATTACCTTCCGATCTCACTTTATCTTAATATTTCCTCAGGGACGTCACTACTTAAGTTCTTAGTTCTATTCAAATAAGTCCAATTTATTATGATTTAGTCCTTTGTCTAAATATTTTAATTTATCCACATCTCTATTAACCAACCTCCTTAAAGATTTAGCTACACATGTTCAAAGTCAATAAAATAAACATAACCATAGAAAACAAAGCAGCCATAAAAGTAAAACTTAATAAAAAATGTAAAAGTTAAGATTTTCATGCAAGAAAACTTAAATATCATGAAACCAAAAGCATTTAACAAATAAATCTAAAGCAAGAAACATAAAAGGAATAAGCTTTAATAGATTTAAAATGAAATAAATTGAAATGCATTAAACTAAAGCTTAAAGAGTCTTGAAAACAAAGTATAGGGACTAGAAATGTAAATAAACCTTAAATATAGTGCTAACTAACTTAAATAACATAAAAAATAAAAAAAGTAAATATAGGAAAATAGACTCTAATTATGTGTGACAAAATTTTAAAATTAAATTTACTTCTACTTGGAAAAAAAGAAATATATTCTAGAATCATGGGTGATCGGAAAGTGAAAGATAATCTGAGAACGATTTTCGTATACAATATTCCTTACAGGATGGATTGGAAAGGATTATGGGTGTTATTCCAATTTTATAGGAATCTATTGGATGCTTTTGTTCCAGTTAAGAGAAGCATGGAGGGTAAGAATTTTGGATTTGTAAGGTTTACTAATCTGGAGACTGCTCAAAGGGAAATTTCAAGACTCGATGGTTTTGTGATTTTAGGAAAAAAGATCTGGGTGAAGATGGCCAAATTCAGTGGCAAAAGAAAAATATGGAAAAAAGTATAGGCAAAGGAAGATTTAAGCCAAATGGAAGTGATGCAGTCGAGAGGGATGGAGTATCAGAAAGAGGCATGGGATAAATCAAATAGAAATGTGATATACAGAAGGCTAAAGTCAGTAGAAGTGGAAAGAACAGGGATGAACAAATTAAAAGTTGTTTAAGGCCATGTTGAGAATGAACAACTTTGGAAGCTATAGCGTTGCTTGGTAGGGGAGACGACGTCTTTCTGCAATTCAAATAGTTTGTCAGAAAGAATAGCTAGTTTGGGCCTTGGAGAATTAAATGTCAAGAGAGTTCAAGGCATATACGAAAGAATTTAAAGAATAGCTAGGTTCCTAATGGTGAGCTTTTGAAGATTTTAAAGCAAAGAGACTGGGTATATCTGAAAGAATTTTTCATCAATATAGAGCCATGATCGGAAAAATTTAAAGTTATGGAAAGGGCAGTTTGGATCGAAGTTGCTGGGATTTCACTTCATTGCTGGAACTACCAAACGTTTAAGAGAGTGGTTGATTTATAAGGAGAGATAATTGCTATGGGTGAAAATATAACAATGGCTAACAACTTTGAAAAGATGGATATTCTGATCTTAACAAAGTAAGCTCATAAACTCGAAGAACTAATAATGCTGGAGGTTGGCAATGAGACATTTCCAATACGTATAAAAGAAAGAGGTCTGGTGGAAAAAACAAATGAAAATAAAAAAAAAAAGATATGGGGATCAAATGGTGAGAGAAGAAGTTGCTTCATCGGAAGTGGAATCGACAAACAAATCGAAACTGAAATTGTCACCGGAGGGAAGACAAAACAATGAGGTTGAAGGAGTTATAGAGACATGCCTTGAGAATGAAAGAAATGATAATGGGGTGCAGGGTATGTCGGCTGAGGCATTTAATGTGGAAACTAACTCTTTTTGTAACTTGATGAGTGTTCCTGTAGGAGGGAAGGCAAATGTTGATTTATCTAATCAGGGCATTGAAGATTTAAATAATATGGGCTTGGCATTGGGTTTGGGTTAGAATATAGGGATGGAAACTTAAATTTCGAAGGGTAATGAAATGGGCTTTAATGAGAATGTTATGCAGTGTACAGACAATGAAGAGAGCCTAATGTTAAATCAAATTTCATCTTGTTTTTTAGATACAAAGAATCAAAGGGATTAGGTTACAGCATTTGATATTGAAGAGGAAATTCTCCAAATTAGACAAAGCAGCTGAATAAGAAGAGTAGATCTATGAGAGATATTCAGGACATAGTACTCACAATGAAAGAGAAGAAGAAGAGGGACATGGGAGCAAGAAAATCGAAAGGAAAAGGTGTTTCTAAGAACAACGAAAGTATTGCAAATTTGTCGTTATCGGATTCAGACATCAGCAATAGAAGAAAAGTTATCTTAAGAGAAGTGAAGAAGACATGGGAGGTAGGGAAAATGCTGGGATTTAGTGTGCAAGGTGATGAGAAGATAGTTATCGAAGAGATAATGAGGGTTGAAGAAAATCAATAGGGAGCATTCAAAAA
Organism: Gossypium arboreum; assembly: GCF_025698485.1. Classification (NCBI taxonomy): domain Eukaryota; kingdom Viridiplantae; phylum Streptophyta; class Magnoliopsida; order Malvales; family Malvaceae; genus Gossypium; species Gossypium arboreum. The sequence goes on from NC_069079.1 coordinate 4,101,155, forward strand.
CTGAGGGTTGGGGGTTTTCAAGATTCTGGTGAGTGGTTGTTTTTTTTTTTTTCTTTTTAATTGTTCAATTTGGTCAGAAATATGCGAATTGTCATCTGGAACATTAGAAGGTTGGGATCGGTAGCTAAAATTGATACTGTCAATAGATTAGTGAGAAAGACTAGGTTTAATGTATGTTTCCTTCAAGAAACTAAATTAGAAATGGTGTCAGTAGATTTAGTTAGAAGGATTTGGGGTGATGACTGTTTTGATTTTAAATTTTCTACTATTATTGAAAGATCAGAGGATTTATTAACTATTTGGGATAAGGGTAGCTTTGCGGTCGATGTAGAGTTTTGTGGGAAGAGGTTTATTGTAGTTGAAGGTAAATGGGTGAATGAAGGGAATGAGACAGTTCTGATTAATATATATGCTCCCAACAATCTTTCAAATTAAAAAATTCTGTGGGATAAGATATTCGGATTGAGAAATTAATTTAGTAAAGCATGGATAATTGGTGGGGATTTTAATGTGGTGAGAAATAGAAGTGAACGTATAAATTGTTGGGGGCATTGAGAAGGGTTCGAAAGAGTTTGGAGAAGTTATTGATAGATGTAAGCTGGTTGATTTGTCGTTATTGGGAAAAAAGTTCACTTGTATTGGTTCGGACGGTAAACGTAGCAGATTGGACAGATTTTTAATTAAGGAAAATTGGTTTGTCCATTTGAAGGACTTACAACAGCAAAGTCTTAACAGATCGATATCAGATCATATTCCAGTCTCTTTGGTAAACGAATCTATCAACTAGGGACCAAGACCAAGTTCATTAATACATGGTTTAAAAAGGAAAAATGTATGAGATTAATTGAAATGGAATGGCCGGGAATGGGTTGTTTAAGGGGAAAACAACAGTTAAATTACGTAAACTGAAGGGAGCTCTTACGAAATGGAATGTTGATACTGGCAATATTTTAGAAAAGAGAATTATTTAAAGCGAAGATAGGATAAAGGAGATAGATGAAGCAAGCGAACAAAGAAAGTTGACTGAGCTGCAAATGGTTGAGTTAAAAAAGTTGAACATCAAGCTTTGAGAAGCAATAAAATTTAAAGAATCTATTTGGCGACAAAAATCAAGGATGACATAGTTAAAAGAAGGGGATGCCAACAGTGTTTTTTTCCATGGAGCTGTTAAAATCAAAGGTAAAAGAAAAATGGTTTACAATTTAAAAATTGGGGGTCGGTCATACAAGGAACCTAAGGAGATGAGAGATGGGCTGTACAAATTTTTCAAAAACTATTTTGATTGCCCTGCAAGAAGATGGAAAATGGAATTAGATTTGAAATTCAGAAAACTTAATGAGGAAAGGGCTTTGAAATTGGAGGAATCGTTCTCGATAGAAGAGATCAAAGAGGCAATTTGAAGTTGTGATGAATCTAAAGTGCCTGGTCTGGATGGTTTTAATTTGTGTTTTTTTAGAAAATGTTGAGAGATTGTAAAGATGGACTTATATGGATTGATGTCTGATTTTTTCATATCCGGAAAGCTTGAGAAGAGTATTAACTCTTCATTTACCACACTCATTCTGAAGGTGGAAAATCCAAATGAAATATCAAATTTTAGGCCAATTCGTTTGGTGAGTTCTTTGTATAAGATTGTGTCAAAGGTGTTGTCTCGAAGGTTAAGGTAGGTAGTCAGAGAGGTGATGAGTGACACACAATGTGTTCTTATCAGAGGTAGACAGATTTTTGATGGAATTTTAATAGCAAATGAATTAATTTAATCGGTTAAGAAAAAAGGTGGATACGAGGGCAATATAATTTTTAAATTAGATTTTCTAAAGTATATGATAGCGTTCGGTGGGATTTTTTGGAGTTAGTGTTATTCAAGATGGGGTTTGGTAAAAAATAGAGAAGATGGATAATGGAATGCATAACTACGGTGCGAGCAACAGTTATCATTAATGGATCAATATCAAATGAATTCAGATTTCACAGAGGCCTTCGTCAAGGAGATCTACTATCTCCATTCTTATTTATTTTAGTGATGAAAGTTCTTCATTTGGCGTTGGATAAAGCTGTAGAGTTAGGAATAATCGAAGGCTTTCAAAATGTTATTCCGGGTCTAATTTTTTCTCATCTACAATTTGCGGATGACACAATTCTATTCTTGAGAGCAGATGAAAAAGAGGTTTTAATCAAGTGAAAATGTTTAAAGCTTGGCGGTGAGTTTTTGTTTTGTTGTATTCATAGGTTTATTAGAGTTGGAATGCGTTTTAATTTTGATTGCTGTAATACTGAAATTTTTGTTGTTGTTCTGTTCGTCTTTGATAACAGTACACTTCAAATGAAGCAAAAAAAAAAAAACTCTAATCTTAAGGTAGAAGAAGAGAAAAATAAGAACCTTATAAAAGTGTAAAGAAAAACTAAAGAAAACCTATAGAAAACTTAGAGAAAACTAAACCTAAACTAAACTAAAATGTGTCTCTCTCCTCAGTAATTTTTAGCTGTTTTGAAGGGTGTTATGATGACTTTTCGATGTCAAAATTGCCCCTACACGGGCCTTGTTTGATTGGTGGGTCGGGTAGACAAAAGTTGTCATTTTTGTCCAAGTTTGTCTCTTTGATGAAGGTGATATCCCGATATCCTGAGGAAGATATCGTGATATCTCGAGCAGTATCGAACTTGGGAGTCTTCTTTAAGATGTCGCGATACCCGAGTAGGATGTCGCGATACCATTGAAGGGTATCATTGGTCTTCTATACTGTCTGGGAGGTCGCAATTCCAAGGGTTGAATATTGCAATTCCTAGTAAATAGAGGAATATACAATTTATATATATTTTAAAACAAACTTACGCACTATAGTGTTATTACCTTCATACATAGATTCATTCAATTAGATCAATCAATGTACAATTGATTTCATAACCCATTCAGTTACGTTAGTATTAGAGAAATGTACAATTGATCAATACTCTTCAAATTACTTGTACACCACAATGTTAGTATATTCATATATAGATCTGATTCAATTGGTTCAATGTCATAAGCATTCAATTACGTTTGTAGTTAAAGCAATTCATAATTGATAAATACTCTTAAATTGATCAAATATTTAAAATATTGATATATTTCACTATATGGTATTGAATTCCAAACATGTATACTCAATGTTATGTTTACATGGACCGATTGGATTGATGATTGTACGATTAATTATAACAATTTATTCAATTGGAACATTGGTTATACAATTAATGTAACAGATTATTCGATTGCGCCTCAAACTAGAAGAATATACAATTGATCAATACTTTTAGAAATACGTATATGTAATGGGCCAATTTAGCCTGGGCCCACGTTAGAACCAAAACCCAAAATAAATACCAAATTATTAAACCAAAAGTCCAAAGAATGAAACCAAACTAATAATCTGTCATAAAGGTCCAAATATTACAACCAATATTGATACCCAATGCCCCATAGCCCAAATACAACGGCCCAATAGCTGGAACAGACCCAAACGGCCCCAAAAATTGAGCCAAGTTTCGGCAAACCCTAAGTCACCCCTCTCTCCTGCGCCTCAACAGCAACTGGGCAATAGACCCATACCTCCACTACAGCAGTCCCATACCTCCACAGCCCTCGTACGCCACGCCCCCACCCCGTGCGCATGCCAACAGACTCTGTACCTGCAAGAAAGAAACAAAAACAACAGCGAATGGAAACAAATATATTGTATATTTTCGGTTGATTTCCTTTTTCGACTATAAAAGCCCAGCTTTTAATCTTTGTAAAGGGAGGAGATTACACACTCTACGCACACAGAATATACTCTACGCACACAGAATATACTCTACGCATACAATATCTGTACACACGCACAGAAAAGAGAGAAAGGTGCATTTAGATCAATAGAGGTGATTTCATTTTTTTTCTCTTCCAATTTTTTTCTCCCCTGTTTTTTCTTTTCTCTTTATTTTCTTATTTGTTTGCTCCTTTTTATGCAACTAAAGGCCGATGAAAGCCCTAAATCTGTCATGCGAGTATAAGGGCGAGAGGTCACATAATAGTGGAAATCTATTCATTTTACAAATCTATTTTTATTTATTTTTAAATAACATGAGATTTGAAAGCTTCATTCAAATAAAGAAGAAAGAAGGGAAAATACTTACCGAATCCTTTTAGATCTGGTCGAGTTCCTTTAACGGCAAGATTGGGCACGTCTCGCTTACTGGTAATCACCTAAAATCATGGTGGTTTGGCAGTCAAGTGGAGGAAACCCTAAAAAATTTGATTTTAAAGGCTGGAATTTCTTTTGATCTAAAATGGAGGCTGCGTTTGGGGAAAAGAAATAGAAGAAAAGGGGTCTTAAATGACCATTTAATAAAATGGCACAGTTTTATGGAGTAAGGTCCACCAGGTGACTCATTTGACAGGCCCAATTTGCGCATTACCACTCAAAAATGGGGAATTTCGCAACAAATCCTTCCCCTTGCGCACAGCCTTCAATTTGCGCCCAATTTGCCTACCTTGTGTTTTAAAATTTGGCCTACTAATTTGTGCTTTATTTCACTTTGATCCGCGGTTACTTGCAGCATTGTAGGCGCGAGATATTTACAAATTCAGTCCCCATACATTTATGCGCTTTGAGCATTGGTCCATGTTATGATTACTTTATTTGCAAATTATCCTCCCTATTTTATTGCAGTATTAATTTGGTCTTATAATTGTACAATTGGTTAATTTAAAATATATTTAATATGTTTATGCATTAATCCATGTTAATAATTTTGTTTGTTACATTTATATAATTATTTTTAGATTATTTTTTCGCATCATGTGTCTTATTTCTTTAAATATTTTATATATGTTGTATACTAATCATTCTTTTTAGCTTTTATAATAATTATTGTTTTGTATATTGTAAAATTCTTTTATATTACATTGTTTTAATACCTTATTAATAAGTGTTGTTAATATATTCATACACATAAATTATTTAAAATATTTCTTAATTTATGTTTAATTTGCATGTCTATATGTACATATGATACTGTTTTGAAAAATCCATCTTTGTACTCATAAAATTGTTATTTTAAAATGTGTCTCCATATTATGTTATCCAAGTATGTTATTTAATATCTCTTTAAAATATTTTTAAGTAAAATGGTATGTATGATAATATAATTTCACATATATTTATTTTTATACATAAGTTTTAAATAAAAAATCTATCATATGAGTAATACCTTGCCACTAATTATTATTTCTTCATATTATATATATTATTTAAATTATTATGTACATTGTCATTTTTAAATGCATTTGTGTCTAAAATATTTTACACGCAATTTGATTCAAATTTTTATTCTATAATATATATTCCAAAAATCATATAGCTATCCCTAGTTTTCATGCAAATTTGTCAACCTATATATATATAGGTTCATTTATTCGTTATTATTTTAAAACCGTTTTATAGCACATTGACTTCTAATTGCTATGTTATCTTTATATCTTGCATTGGTCATTCTATATCATGCTATGTACATTATTGTGGCATATTATTGTATGTATTGTTTTGCTTGTGTGATCGTTATCATTTTCGTCATTGTATTATTATATCAATTATTCCCCATGCATTATTGTAATCGGGTTGCATTTTTTTAGGTTAGCTATATTTAATTATTAGTTTGTTAATTGATTGCATCTCGTATGTGCCTATTACCCCATATCGTCATTGTCCACTTGGTTTATGAAATGTGATTTTCCAAAATCTAAATTTTATGATTAATTTCGTCTTATTTCAAATCGAATTAATGCGTTTTAAGCTAGTTTTGCAATTATTAAAAATCCTTTAACCGAAGGCGATATGCGATATTTGGTAATTCGCGGAATCGTACCCTAACGTGCTGGGTTGCAATTTCCCGTTTGCTTAAAATAATCAAATATCCCTTCAAAATTTCACTCATGTCTTCTAAAAATCCTTTAAAACAAAGGCAATACTCGGTGTTTGATAATTCGAGAATCATGCCCTATCGTGCTGGGTTGTGATTTCTCGTTTGTTCAAAACAATCGAATATTCCTTTAGGTTTTCACTCGTGTTTATCAAAAACCTTCCAAAACAAAGACAATACTCGGTGTTTGATAATTCGGGAATCATGCCCTAACGTGTTGGGTTGTGATTTCTTGTTTTTTCAAAACAATCGAAGATTCCTTCAAATTTCACTCACGCTTTCTAAAAACCCTTTAAAATGAAGGCAATCTTCGATGCTTGGCAATTCGGGGAATAGTACCCTATCGTGCTGGGTTGCAATTTCCCGTTTGTTCAAAATAATCGAATATCTCTTCAGAATTCCACACGTATTTTCTAAGGAAAGGCAATGGTCAACGTTTGGAAATTCGAGGAATCGTACCCTACTGTGCTGGGTTTCGATTCTCTCGTTGGACTAAATAATTGGGCATCCTTTTGCGGTTTTCAACATATAAATTTTTGAAGTCAAAATTCATCATGTTTTCAAGGGCTTAAAGGATCATGTCCTATCATGCTGGATGTGATTCTATATTCCTCTTAGGCAAGAGAATTTCGATGACTAACTCGAGTTACTCAAATGTTATCAAAAGGGAATCACATTTCAAAAACATTTTTTAAAGCTTAGACATAAGGACAGTATTTAATCAATTTGGTACCAATTTTGGGCGTAATGAGGGTGCTAATCCTTCCTCACAGGTAACCGACTCCCGAACCTGTTTTGTCAAAATTTCGTAGACCAAAAAACCAAAATGTTTTATTTAAAACAATCTAAATTTCTAGGTGATCTGATCACACCTAAACAAGAAAAGATTGGTGGTGACTCTATTTTTGCTTTCCAAAACGTCGATCCATCATTTTTAAATTGAAATAAAAAAATGGTTTCGACAGTATACACTATAATGTCATTACATGCTTACATAGATTCATTCAATTAAATCAATAATTAATGTCATAACTCATTGAATTAAGTTAGTAATTAAAGAAATGTGCATTTGATCAATACTTTTCAAATTACTACACCATAATATTAATAAATTCGTATATAGACTTGATTCAATTGGTTCAATGTCATAATCATTCAATTACGTTAGTAGTTAGAGGAATGCATAATCGATAAATACTCTTAAATCGATCAAAAATTTAAAATGACGACATCGGTATCCAAAGCTTTGATATATTTCACTATATGATATTGAATTCGAAATATTGTAGTCAATGACTACGTTGAATTAATTTAAAAAATTGATTATAGAAACACTAAACAACGAGGGACTAAAACAATAATAATTTGCCCAATAACCCAATAATTTACTCAACTTCCATCTTTTTTTTTTTTTTTAAAAAAAGGCTAGAATTAATTAGAGAATTTAAACAATGTAATATTCATACATGCTAGAAGAAAGTCTACCCTTTTCTTTTTGGCTTCCTTGTTTATGGCTATTTTGGATTTTGAATGAGTCGGTTTGTTGGTGAGCTTAGATTCAATATTATCGTGCCTTTCTTTGTTATATTTTTCTTTTCGATTTTCTTCTCTATTTTTTGTTTGATGCTTCTCTATTTTTATTTTTTTCCTCAACATGTTTGTATGTATCTGTGTCGGGTGTAGCTTTCCTTGTGCAATCGTCTCTTGCTTTCATTGTTTTTTGTGTTTGCATGCTCATCCTTCTATAAGTTTAAAATGAAATCAAATATTCAAAAATATAGATTTTTCTTTTACTTAAGCCATTATATTTCCACATGTTTTAATTTCTTTTTTTTCCTTGCAGATGACGGTGTTCTTGGGACTTAGGGATTGCACTGCCTTCAATTTTTTCATTTCCACCTTTATTTATTATTTATTTTTTAAATTTTCATATATTTTGTATTTTTATATTAGGGTATGATTTTTTATATTTAGTAGCAAATTAAAATTTTCCTCTATGAAGGCTTGAAAATGTGTATGTTACAATTTTGACCCTCTTAAATGTGGTAATAGAAAAGCATCCATAAAATAACTAATTTAGTTTTTTTTTCTGTAACATTTTTTTTTTATTTTAGAAATCATGTTCTATCATTTTCCTTATTAAATTATGTTTTTTGTTTTTGTTCATTTAATTTTGGCCTACAGAGAAGCTACATTTGAAAGATGTGGACGAGTGTAAATATTTTTATATCAGTTTTTTATTTAATTTTAATATAAACCTTGATTAATTTTAGATTGGGTTTGTTTCAATTTCAAGAGATTTAATTTTAATATAAACCTTTCATCAAACCTTATTTCATTGCTAGTCTGATCAAAGATGAGAACCCCTCACTGCATATTAGAAAAAGAAAAGGGCTATGAGGATCCCCTTGCTGTAATCCTCTAGATGGTTGAAAAATTCTTCCCCTACCTCCATCGATATTAACTGCATACGAAACTGTGGTAATGCATTTCATAATAAGTGTTACTCATTCTTTTGCAAAACCCATCCGTAGCATAACTTCTTTTAAAAAACCCCATTCGACACTATCGTAGGCTTTACTCATGTCAAGCTTTATTGCCATTTATCCTTTTTTCCCTGTTCGTTTTTGGTGAAACGTATGCAAGATTTCATAAGCTACAAGCACATTGTCAGAAATTAATCTTTTAGGGACAAAAGCACTTTGAGCGAAATCAATACATCTCCTTATTACTTCTTGAAGACGATTTGCAATTGTTCTTGCCACAATCTTATATATAACCATGCACAAACTAATTTGCCTCACATTAACTAGATTTGTGAGATTTGAGGTTTTTGGGATCAACACAATATTCGTCTGATTAAAAGAGTCTAAATTTAGATCGTTGTTCAAACCCCCAAACAATAACTGGTGATGTCTTTACCTACTATGTGCCAAAAACTTTGAAAGAATAATGCTGGAAAACCATCAGATCCTGGTGCCTTAATTGGCCCTAATCCTTTCAAAGCTGAATGAACTTCCTCTTCTGTATAAGTAGATAGTAAAACTACATTAATATCTTGCGAAATTTTCCTATCAATGCCATTCAAGGGATTAGATAAATCCCCTACTCCATTAGACGTAAACAGTTTGTGGAAAAATAATGAACCCGCCTCACTAATCTCAATTGCATCAGTAACTTATGCTTCTTCATCAAATTCCAGACGAGATATTGTGTTTCTACACCGACGTGTTGAGGCATACTTGTGAAAAAAACTTGAATTCTTATCCCTTAGTTTAAGCCAGCTAGCCCTCGCCCTTTGTTCCCAGTACATGTCATCTTTATCAATTTCCATATTAAGATGAACTCTTGTATCAATAATTTTTACCATCGTATCATCGTCCTTTTCTGTTTCCAACAAGGTTTCAAATTCATTCAAAAGCTTCCTTTTTAGCCCCTCTCACCTTTTTTTAATCCTTAGTGCCCATCTCCTTAAACTCAGCTGTAGTTGTTCTAGTTCCTCAACTATTGTACCTGTGGAAGATTCCCATGTTGTCTTAATTTCTCTTTCGAGAGACTCCTCTATAGTCCACCATGCTTCAAATTTAAAGTTTGAACGTCCCATATAATTGCTTCCGATATCAGTATTTAGAAGAAGCGGACAGTGATCTGACATTGTACGAGTTATGTCGAAACCATCTTAGAGTTTGAAAAAGAGGGGTCGACTTGGATTTTGAAAACGAAAGAACGGGAGTCTCTACCAATCTTTTTTGATGAGGTGTGATTGGGTCACCTCGTAAAAGTGGTTGTTTTTAATAAATGATTTGATTTATTTAAATAACGATTTTGGTCCACGTAAATCAAGAAAACAGGCTCGGGAGTCGGTTATGCACGAGGAAGGGTTAGCACCCTCGATACGCCTAAAATTTGTACCTAGTTGATTAATTAGTGTCTTAGTGTCGAAGATTTGAAAACTTGAAAGAATTTAAAATACAATCCCTCTTTGTATTAATGCTAATTTAAAAATGATCGAATAAATTGAAACGGATGTTAAAGACCTTCTCATCTCGAAGTAATAAAATGTCACACCCAGTAAGTTAGGACACGACATCTCGAGCCTTCAAGAATGAGCTTGCCTTTTATTTAAAATTCGTGTATTTTAACTCTTTTTTTTAGGGGTATTCGATTATTTAAAGTAAACAAGAAAAATCAAAACCCAGTAAGTTAGGGCACAATAACTCGAACTTTCAAATACCGAATATTGCCTTTGTTTGCAAAAATCTCATCTCGAGGTAACAAGATGTCATATCCAGTAAGTTAGGACATAACACCTCGTATCTCCGAGAGTAAACCTTTTTATTCAAAAACCCGTATTGCGGCTTAAAAGAATATTCCATTATTTAGGCTAAACGAGAAAAATTGAAAACTAGTAAGTTAGGGCACTATTTTCTCGAATTTCTAAATACGAAATATTGCCTTTATGAAAGAATTAATATTGGGTTGGATAAAACATAAATTCATAATAAAACGAGATAATAAAGAATGCATAAACAAATATAAATTTCGGTATTGACATGTAACACCCCTAACCCGTATCCGCTGCCAGAACAGGGTTTCGGAGCATTACTACCATTTGCAGATCACTTAAAAAAATTAAAATACTTACCGATTCAATGCATCATATAAAATAAATATATTACCATTCAATCAACAGTTTGGCACTTGTATAAGCATCAAACAACAACATTGTTAGTATACTTGCACATATCTCATATAAATTCAACATTGATATATCTATTTTCTCGACATGTCGCACTTGAGTTTAATAATAGTCTCAATTACCTTGAGGCAATATAAGTCAAGGCAGTTTGTACCCACGACCTATGGGTTTGCTCAGAGTGAATTCTTATTTAAAGGTGCTTATTATAAGAAGAGAGTTCGGGAGTTATCGGATGCTTGGAAGCAAACTTATTGGATGAAGAGGTTAGCCGTCGGTTCCATGGTAACGCCCGAGTATAGCAAGTGGTTTAAGAAGAGGATTAATGATAATATTCCTAGGACAATCTTGGAGAATGCTCGACCTATCGAGGAACAATTACAAGTCGCCCCATCAGAATTGGAAATTATAAGGTAAGATTTTGAGAAGAAGAGTTCGGAGCTCGGGAAGATGATCGAACAGTTGAAGGAAGAGAAGATGCATCTAAAGTTAGATGCTGATGTTCAGAGGTCAGAAGCTGAGAAATTGAAAAAAGGAAAAAGTAAGGCCGAAGAAGACCTGGACAGTTTAAAGACAGACTACAAGAAGCTGCGCCTATCTATAAGGACTGTGGGTTTAGGTAAGACTTCCGAACAATGGCGCCACGAAATTTGAGAAGAAAAAGCCAATACCGATCGGTGGGAAAGAAAATTTTGAGAAGCTCAATCACGAAACGAAGATTTGGAGAAGAGTTTGTTGGAAAGTAGAAATGAGCAAGGGGAATTAAGGGCTAGAGTGGCAAAACTCGAGAAGTCTCTGCATCATTACCAAAACTGCAATACCGCAATAAAGTTGAGGGCAAGCTTGAGCAAGATAGAAGAAATGAAAGGAAGGATAGAAGATTTAGAGGCGTCACTGCAGAACTGCGAGATGCGGATCCAGTTTTTCGAGACAAACGAGGATCGTTGGAAAGAGCAGCTTCACCATGCGCAAGACCAAGTAAGAAACAGAGATTACCTTATGGGGGAAGCCATAACCCAAATTCGGGAGGTAGCAGACTACTTGCAAACTTTAGCGGTTCAAGCGGACATACTGAGTGTGAAGTATGAGTTGGAGTCGAATCGCGGACAAGAGATGGCCTCGTTACTTAGAAAAATTAGGACTTTAAGTGTTAGAGCGAAATTTTATTTGTAATTCGACTTTATGTAAAAGATTTTATTTTCGAGTGAAATTTTCTAAGGGCAATTGAATCAAAATTGATGCCTCATTTACATTCATGCATTTGCATTACATCATATCATTATGCATTAAAGGCCATAAGAATTTTCTAATTAATTAATTAAAAATTATTTCAGTAACCTGGAAACCAAAGAAAACCAACCAACCATCATCCCTACGGTACGAAAAAAAAATCAATGGATAAGAGACTCGAGAAATTAGAGCGAATGCAAAATGACATGCAAGAACAAATGCAGTCCCAGATGGAAGAGCAGCTAGCCAAAATTCAACGAGAGATGAAGGAGCAAATGATGGAGTCTCAGAGAGAGATGATGTCCCAGTTATCCAAATTACTGCTAGGAGGAATGGATAAGGGAAAGGGCCCCATGGACCAAGTTGAGAAAACCAATGAAGATCTCCAATACCCCCTAGCTTTACTCCGATGCATATACCGATGAAGCCTAAGATTAACCTACAAAAACCATCGGTCACAATCATGCCCCAGCAAGTTCAGGCCGGAGCTTCAATTCCGATGAACTTCTAAGCCGGCTCAGGCTCTAACTTTGTCAACAACCCGAACTATCCGTCCGTTCCTGACTTGGATGAAGCGGCTGAAGAGGAAAAGGTGAGGATGGATTCGCAAAAACAATTGGAAGAACGTTGTAGATGGCTCGAGGAAAAATTCAAAGCCATGGAGAGCGCAGATCATCATCAAGGGATTGATGCCAAAGATCTGAGTCTGGTCCCAGATTTAGTCCTTCCCTCAAAATTCAAAATGCCTGAATTCGAGAAATACAATAGAACAAGTTGCCCTGAAGCCCACATCACCATGTTCTGCAGGCGAATGACCGGATATGTTAACAATGACCAGCTACTAATCCACTGTTTTCAAGATAGTCTGGTTGGAGCGGTGTCTAAATGCTATAATCAACTGAGTCGAGCCAAGATTAACTCATGGAGGGACCTGGCTCAGGCCTTTATGAAGCAATACAATCATGTGACGGACATGACCCCCGACAGAATCACTCTCCAGAATATGGAAAAAAAGTCAAATGAAAGCTTCAGACAGTATGCACAAAGGTGGAGAGAGGTGGCCATACAAGTTCAGTCGCCACTTCTAGAAAAGGAGACGACAATGCTCTTTATCAACACCTTGAAAGCCCCTTTTATCACCTATATGTTAGGAAGCACCACAAAAAGCTTCTCCGACATAGTGATGACGGGGGAAATGATCGAGAATGCTGTGAGGAGCGGCAAAATAGAGTCGGGAGAAAGTGCCAGAAAGTCGGCCCCAAGGAAAAAGGACAATGGAGTGAACAACACGAGCACATTCAACAAGGGGCAGTCCAAGTCAATTACCGTGAATCAACCCAAAACGGTGACTACCAATCAATAAAGCTCTGTAAGACAAGAATCCAATTTGAGGAAGAACACAGAAAGGCCACAATTTGCCCCTATACCCATGACATATAGGGAGTTGTACCAGAACCTGTTCAACGCTCATGTAGTATCCCCTTTCTACCTAGAGCCACTGCAGCCCCCGTATCCCAAATGGTATGACACAAACACCCAATGTGAATACCACGCGGGAATTACCGGGCACTCAATCGAAAATTGCACTGCGTTCAAGAAAGTAGTCGAAAGATTCATTAAGGTAGGGATTGTGAGATTTGATGACCCAGCCATGCCCAATGTAGCAGGAAACCCACTCCCCAATCATACCGACCAAGGAGTGAATGGGATAAGTGAAGGCTTGAATAAGAAGACCAAGTATGAGGTGGCAGAAGTCAGGACCCCGTTGAGGCGGGTATGGAAGGAGATGGCCAAGAGAGGATTGATCGTGTTGGATTCGAGGGAAGAATATGAAGAAGGGAGAAACTACTGTGAGTTTCACGATAATGTGGGGCATGAAATTCAAGATTGCATAGAGTTCAGAGCCCTGTACAAAACATGATGAACAATAAAGAAATTGAATTCTATGAAGAGACCGCAAACCCTGTAGAGGGAGATATATGTGCATCGGAGGGAGAATCGATGGCACAAAATCAAATGCCTAACTATCCCGTGGTGATCATTTCGAGACCCAAAAATAATGAAATCGAAGTACAAATGCCACCGAGGGTCATAATCCAAAGACCTGTAGTCTTCCCTTACAAAGACAGTAAAAACGTCCCATGGAATTATGATTGCAGTGTGACGATACCCGGAAAGGAGAGCTCGATTGACACTTCTCAAGAGGGGACCAAGACAAGGGTTCCTATGCATGTAGCGGGAGGCGTTACGATACAGCGAATGAGGAGGTGCAGCCTACAAAAGGAAAAGCCCAGGTGTTTGAGGAAATGAAGGGAAAAGCAACCAAACCTATTAATGAGCCAGTTAACGAAGAGGAGGCCAATGAGTTTTTAAAATTCCTAAAGCATAGCGAATACAGCGTGATGGAGCAGCTATGTAAACAACCAGCCCGTATTTCAGTGTTGGCCTTACTTCTAAGCTCGAAAGTTCATCGTAGCGCACTAATGAAGGTCTTAAACGAGACATACGTTGCCAATAACATATCTGTTAACAAACTAGACCGTTTGGTGAACAACATAAGTGCCGAAAATTATATCTTCTTTAATGACAACGAGATACCACCCGGGGGCATGGGGTTGACTAAAGCTCTACATATCACCACGCGCTGTAAAAGGTATACGCTGCCAGGCGTACTGATTGACAATGGGTCAGCTTTGAACGTCCTGCCTTTGACCACGCTGAATAGATTACCTATAGACAACTCTCACATGAAGGAGTGCCAGAACATCGTAAATGCATTTGATGGCACGGAAAGAAAGGTGATGGGCAGAATCGAGGTACCTCTTCAAATTGGGCAAAACACATATGAGGTGGATTTCGTCATAATGGACATCAAGCCCTCATACAATTGCTTGTTGGAAAGGCCCTGGATACATTCAGCTGGGGCAGTGCCTTCCTCATTGCATCAGAAATTGAAGTTAATATCGGAAGGAAGATTGATAACGATCAAGGCTGAGGAGGATATTATTGCAACTGTGAGCAATAATGCACCCTATTTGGAGACAGATGACGAAGCAATCGAATGTTCATTTCGATCTTTGGAATTTGTTAATGCAACCTTCATTGCCGAGGGAAGCAAAATTCTGGTGCCAAAATTGTCAAAAACCACGAAGATGAGCCTCCAGCTGACGATTAGAAGATGGGCCCTACCCGAAAGGGGACATAGGAGACATCTGTAAGGAAGGGTTGAAACGCCAATGCCGAATGACAAGAGACACCGCTTCGGTTTAGGATTTAATCCGAATGCGAAACAAATGAGAAGGGAGCTGGAAAAGAAGCAAGAAAGAAGAAGAGCTCGATTAACGGGAGAGGAAATCAAGTGGAAACCAATGACATTCCCCCATATATCGAAAACATTTGTGTCAGAGGAACCATTCATCCCGAGAGAGACACACAAATTACGGGAGCTATAGAAGAAAGGCTGAAAAGCTTGGACATCAACGTTATATGCGAAGAGGAGACTGGAAGAGAGAATTTGTCAGGCATTTACCTTTGCACGCCTGAAAGTGTTCTGGACAACTGGACTGCGGAAGAGATTCCTGTAGTTTTTAGAATGGATTCAGAGTAATGTCCAAAACACACTTATTGCTCTAGGCCTAGGAGTAATAAGAATCTTTTGTGAAATAGGCCGATGTTTAAAAACGACATTTCAGTAAAATGCTCGGTTATTATCATTTTTGAGCAAATGTTATCTCATCCTTTCAATTCCATTCATAACTATACAAATGATTACTTTCGAATTCTTTTATTCTTGAAACATTCTTTTAAATATTCTTTCATTCGTCATTCATAATCATATCACGCAAATAAATGTTTCGAATTCTTTTGATTCTTTGTATCTGCTTTCGTCCTCATAACAGGTCCCCAGATATTAATGATACGAGTGACACTGCTAGCGACTCAGAATTTCCTTTCGAGCAAGATGTGTGTATGGATGATTCTCAGGATTTTGAAGAGGACCAAGGCTGTAACCTATCTCCTGATTTGTTGAGGATGGTAGAACAAGACGAGAAACAAATCCTACCTCACAAAGAATCAGTCGAAATTGTGAGCTTTGGAGAAGGACAAGAGGTGAAGATCAGAACATGTATCACTGCGGAGATGAAGCGAGACCTCATTGAATTACTTCAAGAATTCAAAGATGTCTTTGCATGGTCATACCAAGATATGCCCGGGTTGGACACTGACATCGTGGTTCATCGACTCCCTATAAAAGAAGAGTGCAAGCCTGTTCAACAAAAACTCCGAAGAATGAGGCCTGATGTCTTGTTAAAAATAATGGAAGAAGTTCGAAAGCAGTTTGACGTTGGATTCCTGAAGGTGGTAAAATACTCAGATTGGGTAGCCAACATCGTCCCTGTCCCTAAGAAAGATGAAAAAGTGCGAATGTGTATGGACTACAGAGATTTGAATAAAGCCAGCCCAAAAGACAATTTCCTACTACCTCATATTGACACCCTAGTGGACAACACGGCAGGACACTCACTGTTTTCATTTATGGACGGTTTTTCAAGATATAACCAGATCAAGATGCATCCTGAAGATATGGAGAAAACCACATTTGTAACCATGTGGGGGACGTTCTGCTACAAGGTGATCCTGTTTGGACTGAAGAATGCGGAGGCAACTTATCAAAGAGCCATGGTAACCCTTTTTCACGACATGATGCATAAAGAAATCGAGGTCTATGTTGATGACATGATAGCTAAGTCTCGAACAGAGAAGGAGCACATACAAGTCCTGGAAAAATTGTTCTTGAGGTTGAGGAAGTTTTAGCTAAAACTCAACCCCGCCAAATGTACCTTTGGAGCCAAGTCTGGAAAGTTGCTCGAATTCGTGGTTAGTGAGAAAGGGATCGAGATTGATCCAGGCAAAGTTAAAGCCATACAAGAGCTATCCCCGCTGGGCACTCAGAAAGAAGTTCGAGGCTTTCTAGGAAGATTAAATTACATTGCTCGGTTCATTTCACAACTAACCGAGAAATGTGACTCTGTCTTTCGCCTCCTCAAGAAACATAACCCAGGAATGGGATGAAGAATGCCAAAGGGCTTTCGACAAGGTCAAACAGTATTTATCCAATGCCCCGGTGTTGATGCCACCTAACCCTGATAAGCCGTTGATATTGTATTTGGCAGTATTCGAGAACTCCAAGGGATGCGTATTGGGTCAGCATGAGGAGTCGAGGAGGAAAGAAAAAGCTATTTACTATCTCAGTAAAAAGTTCACGGAATGTGAGGCAAGGTACCCGCCGATAGAAAAGTCGTGTTGTGCCCTAATTTGGACAACCCGAAGACTGAGGCAGTATATGTTATATCACACCACTTGGCTTATCTCAAAATCTGACCCCTTGAAGTACATGATGGAGTCAACAACTTTGAATGGAAGGATGGCCCGATGGCAGATTCTACTTTCTGAATTTGACATAGTCTATGTGAACCAGAAAGTAGTAAAAGGAAGTGCAATAGCAGATTTTCTAGCCAGTAGAGCTTTGGAAGACTACGAGCCTTTGAACTTCGACTTCTCGAATGAAGACCTAATGTGTGTTGCTACCACTGAAAAAGGTGCTCTCGAAGAACTTCCTTAGAAATTGAATTTCGATGGGGCGTCTAACGCTGTGGGTAATGGAATCGGGGCCGTCTTAGTGTCCCCAAATGGAGATCATTATCCATTCACTAGTAAATTGGATTTTGATTGTACAAATAACATGGCAGAATACGAGGCGTGCATCATAGGAGTCCATGCAGCCATACAACGCAAGATTAAGGTGCTAGAGGTGTATGGGGATTTCGCGCTAGTGATTTATCAACTCAAGGGAGAATAGATGACTAGAGACCCCAAGTTGATCGACTATCGAAAACTAGTCCTTGAATTGGTTAAAGAGTTTGATGAAATTACCTTCCACTACCTTCCACGAGACAAAAATCAGATGGCTGATGCTTTGGCTACCTTAGCTTCCATGATCAAGGTGAACAAACAAGAAGATGTCAAACCCATTCGGATGAGCATTTATAAAATTCCGGCCCACTGTTACAATATTGAAGAAAATAAAGAGAGAGATGATCACCCTTGGTATCATGATATATTGCAATATGTGAAGAATCGTGAATACCCGGACCAAGCAAGCGAGAATGACAAAAGAACTCTAAGAAGGCTGGCCATCGACTATGTCTTAGATGGGGATATATTATACAAAAGAAGAAAAGATCAAGTGCTATTAAGATGTGTAGACGCCGTAGAAGCTAAGAAAATTTTGGAAGAAGTCCATGAAGGTGTCTGTGGGACGTATGCTAATGGCTTTACAATGGCCAGGCAAATTATGAGATTCGGGTACTATTGGTCCACCATGGAAGGAGACTGTGTCAATTACGCCAAGAGATGTCATAAGTGCCAAATCTACGGGGACAAAATTCATGTGCCTCCTTCATCACTGCATGTCATGGTTGCTCCATGGCCATTCTCGATGTGGGGCATGGATGTGATTGGACCAATATCGCCGAAAGCTTCCAATGGGCATCGGTTCATCTTTGTGGTTCTTGACTACTTCACCAAATGGGTAGAAGCCGCTTCGTATGCTAGTGTGACAAAGTCGGCAGTAAGCAAGTTTCTGAAAAAGGAGATCATATGTCGATATAGAATGCCGGAGAGGATTATATCTGACAATGCATTAAACTTGAACAATAGTACAATAGCGGAAGTGTGCAGTCAATTCAAGATCAGACATCACAACTCGTCACCATATCGCCCAAAGATGAATGGAGCAGTGGAAGCGGCCAATAAAAACATTAAGAAAATTGTAGGGAAGATGACCGAAACCTACAGAGACTGGCATGAGAAGTTACCATTTGCCCTCTTTGCTTATCGAACGTCAGTCAGAACCTCAACTGGGGCAACCCCTTTCTCCTTGGTCTACGGAATGGAAGCAGTATTGCCAATCAAAGTTGAAATCCCGTCTCTTCGAGTGTTGTTGGAGTGAAAGTTAGACGAAGCAGAATGGATCCAGTCTCGATACGATCAATTGAACTTGATTGAGAGAAAGAGGATAAGAGCTATCCGTCATGGTCAGATGTACCAAAAACGAATGATGCGGTCTTATGACAAAAAGGTTCGCCCTAGAGAATTCCACAAGGGAGACCTAGTTTTGAAAAGGATCCTTCCCATACAGAAAGATTTTCGAGGAAAATGGATGCCTAATTGGGAGGGGCCTTACGTGGTGAAGAAAGCTTTCTCGTGAGGAACATTGATTCTAGCCGAGATGGATGGCAGAAACTTGCCCAATCTTGTAAATTCAGATTCTGTCAAGAAGTATTTCACTTAAAGAAGAAGAGGTCAAGGTGAAAACCCGAAAAGGGCGCTTTTAAAAAAAAAAACCAAAAAAATTTTGGAGAGGCCAAGGTGAAAACCCGCAAAGGGCACTTGAGACCAAAGGGTTTTTGAGTTGAAAACCCGTAAACGGGTAGCTCAAATTTCAAATGTGGGATATATGGTAGTCTGGCCCTCCCAAAATCAATAAGAGGGAAGAGCAGTACACCTTGGGGCATCAACAAAATGCGCTTGATCGCTGAAACACACATTTAGCTCGAAGGAGCCTTTGAGAAATTAAAATAGTGAAGCTCGTGCTGCGATATCTGGGGCACCTTTTTCCTCATTTTATTTTGAGCCTTACCAGGTTTTTTATCCTGTTTAATGTATTCACTTCAAGTTTTGCTCAATAAAATTCCATCTTGTCCATTATGATAATCTCTTTCGAGTATTTTTTTGAAATCACGATTTTTGGACTTATAACATTCACATAAAAAAAAGAGGTTACGCATATTACTCTGGAAAGTTTCTAAATAGTACAAGGACCTGAAACAGGGCCACTAGGCAGAACTAACCAGACTCAAAAGTGGGAAACATTGGAAAAAGAATAGTCCAAATTGTGACTATTTCTTTGAATCTTTTATCAAAGATAACTACAAAAAAGAAGAGGCTATACAAGGCATCAATGATAGAACCCGGATAAACTATGAGCAACGATACCTTAAACATTTAAAAAGAAATCATTCTCATGACATTTCTGCATTCATATAATGACACATCTAGTTAGGAGCAATTAATTTATTTCGATCATAACATCCTAATTATTTGACATAAAGCATTACATTTAGTTAGGAGCATTTGATTTATTTCAATCATAACATCCTAATTATTTGGCATAAGCATAGATACATGAAACTGATTTTACAGATCATGTTCCTCAAAGGACAGTGCAGTGGAATCGGTGAATTCACAAGTCTTAATCCCCTAAGCAGTGGGGCAACAAGTTTAAGATTGTAGATCTTGTTCCCCTGAAATTGTAGTGGAGCAGATCAAAGACGGCGGATCTAGGCTTCCTGATATTGCAATGAAGTGGATTTAAGCCACCATCCTAACTCCTTAAAGTTGTAGTGGAGTAGGTTGAAGATCGTAGATCTTGTTTCCTTGAGATTGCAGTGGAGCAGATCGAAGACGACGGATCTAGGCTTCCTGATATTGCAATGAAGCAGATTTAAGCCACCATCCTAGCTCCTTAAAGTTGTAGTGGAGTAGGTTAAAGATTGTAGATCTTGTTTCCCTGATATTGCAGTGGAGCAGATCAAAGACGGCGGATCTAGGTTTCCTAAAGTTGCAGCGAAGCAGATTTAAGCCACCATCCTAGCTTCCTAAGGTTGTAGTGGAGTAGGCTGAATATTGTAGATCTTATTTTCTTGAGATTGCAGTGGGGCAGATCGAAGACGGCGAATCTAGGCTTCCTGATGTTGCGGTGAATCAGATTTGCAGAGAATCAGAACAAGGCTATATTGAAGAAGAAAAACACTAAAGAAGTCATGATTTGGCAAGACCGAGCAAAATTGGCCCTCTTCGAAGTCTTTCCTCTATTCTCGTTACATGACAATGAGCAAAGAGGGGCAGCTGTAATGGGCCAATTTAGCCCGGGCCCACGTTAAAACCAAAACCCAAAATAAATACCAAATTATTAAACCAAAAGTCCAAAGAATGAAACCAAACTAATAATCATCATAAAGGTCCAAATATTACAACCAATATTGATACCCAATGCCCCATAACCCAAATACAACGCCTAATAGTGAAATGCACCCAAACGGCCCCAAAAATTGAGCCAAGTTTCGCAAACCCTAAGTCACCCCTCTCTCCTACGCCTCAACAAAGAATCGGGCAATGCACCCATACCTCCACTACAAGAGTCCCATACCTCCACAATTTCGTCGCCATGCCCCCACCCCATGCGCATGCCAACAGACTCAGACTGCAAGAAAGAAACAAAAAAAGAATGATCGAAACAAATATATTGTATATTTTCGGTTGATTTCCTTTTTCGACTATAAAAGCCCAGCTTTTAATCTTTGTAAAGGGAGGAGATTACACACTCTACGCACACAGAATATACTCTACGCATACAATATCTGTACACACGCACAGAAAAGAGAGAAAGGTGCATTTAGATCAATAGAGGTGATTTCATTTTTTTCTCTTCCGATTTTTTTTCCCCCGTTTTTTCTTTTCTCTTTATTTTCTTATTTGTTTGCTCCTTTTTATGCAACTAAAGGCCGATGAAAGCCCTAAATCTGTCATTCGAGTATAAGGGTGAGAGGTCACATAATAGTGGAAATCTATTCATTTTACAAATCTATTTTTATTTTTATTTTTAAAAATAACATGAGATTTGAAAGCTTCATTCAAATAAAGAAGAAAAAAGGGAAAATACTTACCGAATCCTTTTAGATCTGGTCGAGTTCCTTTAACGGCAAGATTGGGCACGCCTCGCCATCTTGGTAATCACCTAAAATCATGGTGGTTTGGCGGTCAAGTGGAGAAACCCTAAAATTTGATTTTAAAGGTGGAATTTCTTTTGATCTAAAATGGGGGCTGCGTTTGGGGAAAAGAAATAGAAGAAAAGAGGTCTTAAATGACCATTTAATAAAATGGCACAGCTTTTATGGAGTAAGGTCCACCGGTGACTCATTTGACAGCCCAATCACAGATTACCACTCAAAATGGGGAATTTATGCAACAAATCCTCCCCTTGCTTGACCTTCAATTTGCTTCAATTTGCCTACCTTGTGTTTTAAAATTTGGCCTACTAATTTGTGCTTTATTTCACTTTGATCCATGATTACTTGCAGCATTGTAGGCGCGAGATATTTACAAATTCAGTCCCCATACATTTATGCGCTTTGAGCATTGGTCCATGTTATGATTACTTTATTTGCAAATTATCCTCCTATTTTATTGCAGTATTAATTTGGTCTTATAATTGTACAATTGGTTAATTTAAAATATATTTAATATGTTTATGCATTAATCCATGTTAATAATTTTGTTTGTTACATTTATATAATTATTTTTAGATTATTTTTTCGCATCATGTGTCTTATTTCTTTAAATATTTTATATATGTTGTATACTAATCATTCTTTTTAGCTTTTATAATAATTATTGTTTTGTATATTGTAAAATTCTTTTATATTACATTGTTTTAATACCTTATTAATAAGTGTTGTTAATATATTCATATACATAAATTATTTAAAATATTTCTTAATTTATGTTTAATTTGCATGTCTATATGTACATATGATACTGTTTTGAAAAATCCATCTTTGTACTCATAAAATTGTTATTTTAAAATGTGTCTCCATATTATGTTATCCAAGTATGTTATTTAATATCTCTTTAAAATATTTTTAAGTAAAATGGTATGTATGATAATATAATTTCACATATATTTATTTTTATACATAAGTTTTAAATAAAAATCTATCACATGAATAATACCTTGCCACAATTATTATTTCTTCATATTATATATATTATTTAAATTATTATGTACATTGTCATTTTTAAATGCATTTGTGTCTAAAACATTTTACATAATTTGATTCAAATTTTTATTCTATAATATATATTCCAAAAATCATATAGCTATCCCTAGTTTTCATGCAAATTTGTCAACCTATATATATATAGGTCCATTTATTCGTTATTATTTTAAAACCATTTTATAGCACATTGACTTCTAATTGCTATGTTATCTTTATATCTTGCATTGGTCATTCTATATCATGCTATGTACATTATCGTGGCATATTATTGTATGTATTGTTTTGCTTGTGTGATCATTATCATTTTCGTCATTGTATTATTATATCAATTATTCCCCATGCATTATTGTAATTGGGTTGCATTTTTTTAGGTTAGCTATATTTAATTATTAGTTTGTTAATTGATTGCATCTCGTATGTGCCTATTACCCCATATCGTCATTGTCCACTTGGTTTATGAAATGTGATTTTCCAAAATCTAAATTTTATGATTAATTTCGTCTTATTTCAAATCGAATTAATGCGTTTTAAGCTAGTTTCACAATTATTAAAAATCCCTTAAATGAAGGCGATATGCGATATTTGGTAATTCGCGGAATCGTACCCTAACGTGCTGGGTTGCAATTTCCCGTTTGCTTAAAATAATCAAATATCCCTTCAAAATTTCACTCATGTCTTCTAAAAATCCTTTAAAACGAAGGCAATACTCGGTGTTTGATAATTCGAGAATCATGCCCTATCGTGCTGGGTTGTGATTTCTCGTTTGTTCAAAACAACCGAATATTCCTTTAGGTTTTCACTCGTGTTTATCAAAAACCTTCCAAAACAAAGACAATACTCGGTGTTTGATAATTCGGGAATCATGCCCTAACGTGTTGGGTTGTGATTTCTTGTTTTTTCAAAACAATCGAAGATTCCTTCGAAATTTCACTCACGTTTTCTAAAAAACCCTTTAAAATGAAGGCAATATTCGATGCTTGGCAATTCGGGGAATAGTACCCTATTGTGCTGGGTTGCAATTTCCCGTTTGTTCAAAATAATCGAATATCTCTTCAGAATTCCACACGCATTTTCTAAGGAAAGTCAATGGTCAACATTTGGAAATTTGAGAAATCGTACCCTACTGTGCTGGGTTTCGATTCTCTCGTTGGACTAAATAATTGGGCATCCTTTTGCGGTTTTCAACATATAAATTTTTGAAGTCAAAATTCATCATGTTTTTGAGGGCTTAAAGGATCATGTCCAATCATGCTGGATGTGATTCTATATTCCTCTTAGGCAAGAGAATTTTGATGACTAACTCGAGTTACTCAAATGTTATCAAAAGGGAATCACATTTCAAAAACATTTTTTAAAGCTTAGACATAAGGACAGTATTTAATCAATTTGGTACCAATTTTGGGCGTAATGAGGGTGCTAATCCTTCCTCACACGTAACCGACTCCCGAACCTGTTTTCTCAAAATTTCGTAGACCAAAAACATTGTTTTAGTAAACCAAAATGTTTTATTAAAACAATCCAAATTTCTAGATGATCCGATCACACCTAAACAAGAAAAGATTGGTGGCGACTCTATTTTCGCTTTCCAAAACGTCGATCCATCATTTTTAAATTGAAATAAAAAAATGGTTTCAACAGTATACACTATAATGTCATTACCTGCTTACATAGATTCATTCAATTAAATCAATAATTAATGTCATAACTCATTGAATTAAGTTAGTAATTAAAGAAATGTGCATTTGATCAATACTTTTCAAATTACTACACCATAATATTAATAAATTTGTATATAGACTTGATTCAATTGGTTCAATGTCATAATCATTCAATTACGTTAGTAGTTAGAGGAATGCATAATCGATAAATACTCTTAAATCGATCAAAAATTTAAAATGACGACATCGGTATCCTAAGCTTTGATATATTTCACCATATGATATTGAATTCCAAATATTGTAGTCAATGACTAAGTTGAATTAATTTAAAAAATTGATTATAGAAACACTAAACAACGAGGGACTAAAACAATAATAATTTGCCCAATAACCCAATAATTTACTCAACTTCCATCTTTTTTTTTTTAAAAAAAAAAGGCTAGAATTAATTAGAAATTTTAAACAATGTAATATTCATACATGCTAGAAGAAAGTCTACCCTTTTCTTTTTGGCTTCCTTGTTTATGGCTATTTTGGATTTTGAATGAGTCGGTTTGTTGGTGAGCTTAGATTCAATATTATCGTGCCTTTCTTTGTTATATTTTTCTTTTCGATTTTCTTCTCTATTTTTTGTTTGATGCTTCTCTATTTTTATTTTTTTCCTCAGCATGTTTGTATGTATCTGTGTCGGGTGTAGCTTTCCTTGTGCAATCGTCTCTTGCTTTCATTGTTTTTTGTGTTTGCATGCTCATCCTTCTATAAGTTTAAAATGAAATCAAATATTCAAAAATATAGATTTTTCTTTTACTTAAGCCATTATATTTCCACATGTTTTAATTTCTTTTTTTTCCTTGCACATGACGATGTTCTTGGGACTTAGGGATTGCACTACCTTCAATTTTTTCATTTCCACCTTTATTTATTTTTTATTTTTTAAATTTTCATATATTTTGTATTTTTATATTAGGGTATGATTTTTTATATTTAGTAGCAAATTAAAATTTTCCTCTATAAAGGCTTGAAAATGTGTATGTTACAATTTTGACCCTCTTAAATGTGGTAATAGAAAAGCATCCATAAAATAACTAATTTAATTTTTTTTCTGTAACATTTTTTTATTTTAGAAATCATGTTCTATCATTTTCCTCATTAAATTATGTTCTTTGTTTTTGTTCATTTAATTTTGGCCTCAGAGAAGCTACATTTGAAAGATGTGGACGAGTGTAAATATTTTTATATCAGTTTTTATTTAATTTTAATATAAACCTTGATTAATTTTAGATTGGGTTTGTTTCAATTTCAAGAGATTTAATTTTAATATAAACCTTTCATCAAACCTTATTTCATTGCTAGTCCGATCAAAGATGAGAACCCTCACGCATATTAGAAAAGAAAAGGGCTATGAGGATCCCTTGTCTGTAATCCTCTAGATGGTTGAAAAATTCTTCCCCTACCTCCATCGATATTAACTGCATACGAAACTGTGGTAATGCATTTCATAATAAGTGTTACTCATTCTTTTGCAAAACCCATCCGTAGCATAACTTCTTTTAAAAAACCCCATTCGACTCTATCGTAGGCTTTACTCATGTCAAGCTTTACTGCCATTTATCCTTTTTTCCCTGTTCGTTTTTGACGAAACATATGCAAGATTTCATAAGCTACAAGCACATTGTCAGAAATTAATCTTTTAGGGACAAAAGCACTTTGAGCGAAATCAATACATCTCCTTATTACTTCTTGAAGACGATTTGCAATTGTTCTTGCCACAATCTTATATATAACCATGCACAAACTAATTTGCACGACATTAACTAGATTTGTGAGATTTGAGGTTTTGGGATCAACACAATATTCGATTAAAAGAGTCTAAATTTAGATCGTTGTTCAAACCCCCAAACAATAAGTGGTGATGTCTTTACCTACTATGTGCCAAAAACTCTGAAAGAATAATGCTGGAAAACCATCAGATCCTGGTGCCTTAATTGGCCCTAATCCTTTCAAAGCTGAATGAACTTCCTCTTCTGTATAAGTAGATAGTAAAACTGCATTAATATCTTGCGAAATTTTCCTATCAATGCCATTCAAGGGATTAGATAAATCCCCTACTCCATTAGACGTAAACAGTTTGTGGAAAAATAATGAACCCGCCTCACTAATCTCAATTGCATCAGTAACTTATGCTTCTTCATCAAATTCCAGACTAGATATTGTGTTTCTACACTGACGTGTTGAGGCATACTTGTGAAAAAAACTTGAATTCTTATCCCTTAGTTTAAGCCAGCTAGCCCTCGCCCTTTGTTCCCAGTACATGTCATCTTTATCAATTTCCATATTAAGATGAACTCTTGTATCAATAATTTTTACCATCGTATCATCGTCCTTTTCTGTTGCCAACAAGGTTTCAAGTTCCTTCAAAAGCTTCCTTTTTAGCCCCTCTCACCTTTTTTTAATCCTTAGTGCCCATCTCCTTAAACTCAGCTGTAGTTGTTCTAGTTCCTCAACTATTGTACCTGTGGAAGATTCCCATGTTGTCTTAATTTCTCTTTCGAGACTCTCTATAGTCCACCATGCTTCAAATTTAAAGTTTGAACGTCCCATATAATTGCTTCGATATCGATTTAGAAGAAGCGGACGATCTCGACATTGTACGAGATATGTCGAAACCATCTTAGAGTTTGAAAAAGAGGGGTCGACTTGGATTTTGAAAACGAAAGAACGGGAGTCTCTACCAATCTTTTTTGATGAGGTGTGATCGGGTCACCTCGTAAAAGTGGTTGTTTTTAATAAATGGTTTGATTTATTTAAACAACGATTTTGGTCCACGTAAATCAAGAAAACAGGTTCGGGAGTCGGTTATGTACGAGGAAGGGTTAGCACCCTCGATACGCCTAAAATTTGTACCTAGTTGATTAATTAGTGTCTTAGTGTCGAAGATTTGAAAACTTGAAAGAATTTAAAATACAATCCCTCTTTGTATTAATGCTAATTTAAAAATGATCGAATAAATTGAAACGGATGTTAAAGACCTTCTCATCTCGAAGTAATAAAATGTCACACCCAGTAAGTTAGGACACGACATCTCGAGCCTTCAAGAATGAGCTTGCCTTTTATTTAAAATTCGTGTATTTTAACTCTTTTTTTTAAGGGGTATTCGATTATTTAAAGTAAATGAGAAAAATCAAAACCCAGTAAGTTAGGGCACAATATCTCGAACTTTCAAATACCGAATATTGCCTTTGTTTGCAAAAATCTCATCTCGAGGTAACAAGATGTCATATCCAGTAAGTTAGGACATAACACCTCGTATCTCCGAGAGTAAACCTTTTTATTCAAAAACCCGTATTGTGGCTTAAAAGAATATTCCATTATTTAGGCTAAACGAGAAAAATTGTAAACCAGTAAGTTAGGGCACTATTTTCTTGAATTTCTAAATACGAAATATTGCCTTTATGAAAGAATTAATATTGGCTTGGATAAAACATAAATTCATAATGAAACGAGATAATAAAGAATGCATAAACAAATATAAATTTCGGTATTGACATGTAACACTCCTAACCCGTATCCGCTGCCAGAACAGGGTTTCGGAGCATTACTATCATTTGCAGATCACTTAAAAAAATTAAAATACTTACCGATTCAATGCATCATATAAAATAAATATATTACCATTCAATCAACAGTTTGGCACTTGTATAAGCATCAAACAACAACATTATTAGTATACTTGCACATATCTCATATAAATTCAACATTGATATATCTATTTTCTCGACATGTCGCACTTGAGTTTAATAATAGTCTCAATTACATAATTTCCTTGTATCAACATATCAAAGATAATCATATATGTACATGTCATGAAACATATCATGCTCTTACCGCTTTCTTCACAAGCATATATCATTCATTTCATTATATCAATATTTTATGCTTCATCATTTCCATATATTTTATGTATATTTATTTTGGTAATAGCTTATATCAAACTTAACATAAATTATATTCCATGTACTTATACTTATTTCGTTTATCTATTTTCATAATTATTTCATACAACGCTTTTGTACATATATTTCCATATGACCAGTTCTTGTAAACATTTCACACAATCATTTCATATAACCATTCGTCATCTGATACATTTTACCTGAATATCAATTGTTCAACAGATGTTATAGCGTCTCCCATCCACGGTCTTATTTATCTTTGACGTGATGCCATAGTGTCTTT
This sequence comes from Gossypium arboreum, assembly GCF_025698485.1. NCBI lineage: Eukaryota > Viridiplantae > Streptophyta > Magnoliopsida > Malvales > Malvaceae > Gossypium > Gossypium arboreum. The sequence goes on from NC_069079.1 coordinate 4,129,813, forward strand.
CAACTATGGTCTTACTCATTTTCTGTCATGTTGCCATGGTATCTTTCAACCATGGTCTTATTCTTTTCATGTCACGTTGCCATGGTATCTTTCAACCATGGTCTTACACATCTCATATCAGGTTGCCATGGTATATTTCAAACATGGTCTTACACATTTCATATCAGGTTGCGATGGTATCTTTCAACCATGGTCTTACATACAGGTTGCCATGGTATCTTTCAACCATGGTCTTACACATTTCATATCAGAGAGCACACTCCTACGAACCTCATCCTTACAGTGGGATTACCAGTCCAGGCTAAATCCCCTGTAATATAAACTCATAGAGTATTGTCGGGATTACCAGTCTAGGCTAAATCCCCTGCAACGACAATTACTCTAATGAGCTTGGATCTGAATTACCAGTCCAGGCTAAATTCAGACCCTAATCCGAGTTAAATCCGTTTTACACATATTCTTCGGGAGGGCTACATCAGGATAGGATCACCCGTCCGGGCTAGATCCTTTTTACCGTCAATTCCTTTTTAGAGATCCATCGAATTTTCCTTTCATTCAACCGGGATTTCTTCTCCTTTTATCAAATTTATCAATGTTTCATAAATTTTCATACAATGAACATTCAAATCATATTCACATAAATAACATACAATCTCAAGCATTTAAGAATATAATTCAAGTTACACGAACTTACCTCATTGCTTGTTTGTGTTTATAATTTCATTAATCTGATATCTTTTCTTTTCCACGATCAAGTCTCATATTTGAGTCGTCCGGATCTTTACAAATAAATTTGATCATCATTTTCATTCATTTCATATTCTAATGCATTTAATTAATGCTCTAGGCAAAATTACCATTTTGCCCTAAACTTTTAATTAATGACGATTTCATCCTTAGGGTCAGGAAAATAAAATTCTTGCAATTTAATCCTTATTTCCAGCTATTATTCTCATATATATTGATAACAATCCATGAATTCTATAAAATATCAGAATTTTTCATAATTTCAACACTTTTCAATTTAATCCCTAAAACATGTTTTCCCCCGATCTTGAACTAAATTAATAATTTTATTCAATTTGGAAATTTAAATAATAAAATAATCCATTTCATGCAATTTGGTCATTTCTGACATGTTTACAAAATTGCCCATAAAGTTTTACTTTTATTCAATTTAGTCCCTGAGCCTAAAATATGAAAATTAGCCATGCTAGATGAATATTCATACATATTTTTCCTCCTCCGCCTCTTCATTCCACATCCTTAATGTAGATAATACACTTGTAAGTAACATTATCCATAATTTTTATTATTTACTTTTATGAATATTCAAGCTGTCTATCTGCATCATAGTCACTAAATTATTTATATATGGATATATAGAACTCCAAATTAATATCCGATAATTTTCCTTGAATCTAGACTCATATATATTCTTACCATAAAAATTTAAGAATTTTTGGTTTATCCAATAAGTACAGTTTATTCTTTAAAGTTACCCCTGTTCTGCTGTCTGACAGTTCTGACCCCTCTTCAGAAAAAAATAATTATCTCCTCATACAGGATTCAAATGATGTTCTTGTTTATTTCTCTTAAAAATAGACTCATTCAGGATTTTATAAATATAAATTTAAGCCCCTAATTATTTTTATTCAATTTTTTATGATTTTTCAAAGTCAGAATAGGGGAACCCGAATTCATTCTGACCTTGTCTCACAAAATTCATTATATCTCAAAATTTACAAATCCATTGCTTACACTATTTCTTCTATGAGAAATTATACTCAATAAGATTTAATTCCATATTTTTTTCATATTCTAATTCTATTTCTACAATTTATGGTGATTTTTCAAAGTTAGTCTACTGCTTCTGTCCAAACTGTTTTTGTGCAAGCTATTAATTACCATGTTATAACACCCTTATTTTCTTTTTCTACACCATTTCTCATCACTTTCTCTTATTTTCTCTTCACTAACATATCAAAAACATAGGACCTTATGTAAGAAAACTCTACTATAACATTATTTCCATGCTTTGTCAATAATAACAAACTTAAAAACATATTGAAATCTTGATATACTTACCTTGTTCTATTGATACTAATCTTTAACTTGATTTTCTCTCTCCTCCAGCTTCTATTTCTTGAATCCAACTTGATATTCTAACTCCCCATGCTCTCCTTAACATTTTTGTCTCTTGGTAGCTATGGAAATTCATTTGATTTTTGGGTGAAAATGGTGAATTTTTGGTAAAAGGACCAAATTGTAAAGAAAGCAAAACTTTCTTTTTTTCCTCTCTTTCTCTCACGTTAGTGCATGGGAAAATATGGATGAGAATTTCTCATCTTTCTTTCTTTATATACTAATAAAATAATAATAAAATATCTTATTAAAGTATTAATAAAATAATATTTATCTAATTAAATAATTATAAAATATCAAAATATCTCTAGCATCATTATTACTTTCTAGATTTCTCTCTTCCAATTGACCATTTTGCCCTTCATTATCTTTTAAAATTCCATCCTTGAGTCATCATTTAATTTGGTAAAATTGTAATTTAGTCCCTCATAGTTCTTCATCTATTCAATTTGGTCCTAATTCATCCATTTTCCTTAGTTTCTAGATCATTCCACTCTTAAATTATTTACACTATTGGTCCTTCAAATTTTTCATATTTACACTTTAACCCCTCAAATTATGAATATTTACTCTTGTGCAACAAAACTTTTCTCACTTTTACAATTTAGTCCTTTCTTGAATTAATATATCATAATATACTTCTCAATATTGACATAACTCAAAATTTCCCTTTTTGTCACTTAATTTATTTCCTTATTTTACTATATCAAGGATAATATCTTACTGTAAAAATTTTCAGGGTATTACATGACAGGCATGACAGAATGAATATAAATGCGAATGTGAACGATAACGATAAAAGCAAAAATAAAATAAAACGGATGAGCTAAAGAAATAAGAGAGAAATAATAAATAAGCTAAAAGTATTTGAAAATAAAGAAACTAGTGGTAAATAAAGATTATGTGAAACTATTTAAAAGATAATAATAGTGATGATGATAATAATATGAAAAATATAACAATAGTGAAATAATAATATAGATATAATGCTTAAAATACAATAATATCGAAAATATAAATAAATAAGAAATATAAATAAATAAGTAATAAGAAAATCAATATAGATGAAAATAAAATAGTAATAATATTACGATAGTAATAATGATAATAAAATTAGTAATAATAATAATAATATGTTAAATAAAAAATGATAGTGACAGTAATTTAAAAATGTTAATAATAATAATGATAATAATAATAATAATAATAATAATAATAATAATAATATATCGATAATAAATAATAGAAGGAATAAAAATAATAGTAATAATAAGAGTATTAACAATAGTAATAATAACGATAATGTAAATACTAATATATACATTAAAATAATAATAGTAATAGTAATAGTAATAATGATAACAATAATACATTAATGATAATAATATATGTTAATAACGACGATAATATAAAAAAAAAAAAGAAATAATGATACGCTAACAAGAATAGTAATAAGTTACTAGAAGATAGTAGTAGTAATAATAATAATAATAATAATAATAATAATAATAATAATAATAATAATAATAATAATACATTAAGTTACAATAGTAAAGTAATAATAGTGATAATGATAATATATTAGATAATAATAGTAAAATAATAAGTAATAATAACAGATTAAATTGATTAATTTAATTAAAATATTGAAAATAACAAAAAAAGGACTAAACTGAATCTAAAATGAAAGATCGGGGCCCATTCCGAATAAAAAACAAAGAAAAGGACCAATTTGGGCGCCCAGATAACAAGGGAGGACCAAAATGGGCAATACTCCATCCACCCAAAACGCGCAGCACCAAGTGGGACCAAAATGAAATAAAAACTAAATTTCTGGGCAAAATTAAAAATAACGAAAGATTTATTATAAAACTAAAAAAATCGGAAGGGCCAATGCTCAAATAGCCCATTTATCGAAAACACACGAATCCCTTGAGGCGGGTCGGGTCGGCACGCGGGTCGTATCAAAACGAAGTCATTTTGGGGCGTTTTGCAGCTAAATGAAACGGCGTCATTTTGGTAGTGTTATAAAAGGCCAAATTTTTGCAAAAAAACCTCCATTTTCCTTTTCCTTTCTTCAAAAAAAAACTGGGAGCTCCCTTTAGGCCCTCTCTCATTCTCATCTGGCCCGATCACCCGATCACCGGACCGTCATCTGAAAAGGGTATTTTTTATTTTTTTTTCTAGTTTTATATTTAACTGATTTTTAAAGAAAAAATAGAGAAAATATCAATGTATGCTTATAAATAGATTCGAAAAAAAGGAAAATAAAAAAAAAAGTAACCTTTTGCCCTTATATAACTTGGTTTCTTCTCCGAATCTGTTTTGGACATTTTTTTATATCTGAATCTCTTTTTTGATTGTATTCAATGTCCAAAAAAAAACCTCCTCATTACATTTGATCTTTAGGCTTTTATATAGCCAATTTTACAAAAGTTTTTTTTTTATATTATTGCTATCACTTCTATATTTATTTTTGCAGATGCAAGTGGATGGTGGCCACAGTGGCGGTGGCAGAGGGTGGTTGAAGGCAGAAGGCCCTAGGTGTGGCGCACCTAGGGTTTGAAATTTCTAATTTTTTCTTTTCTCTCTTTTTTTGTGTTGTTTGGGCTAGGGTTAGGTGTTGTTGGGTTTGGTTGATTGGGCTTTTAGTTTGGGGTGGGTTTGTTTTACGAGCCCGGGCAAAAATGGGTTGGTACAAGTTAAATGTTGAACAGTACCTAATGGAAAAAGATGCCTCCATTTGTCATTCGTAACACCCCTATCAAGTCTTTCCTTGATATTTGTTTCTAGAAAATTTCCCTTTCCCAAGCAAACCAAACTCCCAAATAACCCAAATCCTCTAATTGACATTCCTCCAAAGTCTCTCGGAAAGCTTCCATTCGTCTCTCTTCTCTTTGAACACCTCCACTTTTCTTAAAAAAGTACATGATTTCATTGAAGTCGCCGTTTACTAGCCATGGATAATTCTGTCCTTGCCCCAATTTCCTTAACAGATTCCAAGTATCATTTTTGTTTATCCCATAAGGTGAATTGTAAAACCCCGTAAATCGCCACTCTTTAGGGGCGAGCAAAATTTGATTCGATTCGGAAAACTTGATAAAATTTTCAAATTTTGAATTAAATAGTTCAAGTTATTTGAGTTAATCAAGTTATTTGGGTCAACTCAAATAAAAAAAATAAGTTTTTTGGTTCAACTCGAATGTGAATTACACAATTAGATTAATTCGAAAAACAGAATAAGAAAAGGTAAAACTACGTCATTTTGATGGATGTTTACCTTTTCTAAAGTTAAAAGTCAAAACCATTAAGTTAAAAAGGTAAAACCATGTTGTTTTGATAAATGTTTACTAATTAAGTTAAAAGGCAAAACCATTATATTGTTTATGTTGTTAAATAATTTTATACTTTGTTTCCTAATTAAATAATCGGTTCATGTAAAGCGCAACATTAAGTACAAATAATAGGATTCGTTAACTCGACTCGACTTGACTCGAAATTTTTTGACTCGATTCGATCCGATTTGAAAAAAATTCAAATTGAGTTCGGTTGCTAAAATAGGATTCGTCAACTCGACTAACTCAAAATTTTTTGACTCGATCCGACTCGACTCCATTGAATGCTCACTCCTACCACTCTTCTCTGACACCCTCCTCTTTGATCAATACATCAATGCGACTTTTTGAAAAACTCCTCAAAGTAACCATAATATCTCTCTTCCATACCAAACACAAACTGCCTCGACAACCCTCAACTTCAACATCAATCCCATTCAAAAAACCACAACTCTTTCTAACTCTTTCCATTCGTTGCTTATTAATTTTCATCTCCATTAAGAAGACCATATTGGGACTATACTGCTTTAAGAAAAACCGCAGCCTTCTTACTGCTTGCAGACTCCCTAATCCACGGATATTCCAACTAATGGTTTTCATTGCATCTGGTCAACTTGCCTCTCGGTAGCCGCCGACTCCATAATTGAAGGAACAACATTCTGCTCCAAACTTTCATACATCGTTTCTAGCAAAACTTCAACACAATCCCCTTTTATCTTCCTTTCTCAATCTTTTTGTTCCATCCGTATTTGCAATGCCTAAACATCCAGTTTCGATTCCTTCTTTCTCAAGCAGCTACCATCAATTCGTTGATCCGTCTTGGCTTTTGGGGCAATTCTTTTCTAGCTTGACTTCTTGGCTGAATTTTGATTTATGACCTGCTCACTCTTATTGGGATTTATCTAATCATCATCCGTAATTATGAATTTTTCTTCCTGCTCCTTGATCACATCCTCCTCTCTAATCAATTGGATTTCTTTTTGCGTACTCCAAGACGTGTTTTCCCCCTTTTCTGTTAAATTTATACTTTTTTACTTCAATTCTATACCTCCTGTACAAGAACATTGAGCCCCCACCTTCTTTTAAGATATTGTTGAATCTCATGCTCTCCTTTCCAACTAAATTTGATTTTGCTTTTAAGGCCAGCGTGTAAGGTGGGTCTTCTTTGATTTTGTTTTTCTCCTCGGGATTTAACACAATACAGTCATGAAGACTATGCCCCATTCTTCCACGGCCAAAGCAAAACATCTGTAATTTCTCATATTTAAAAGATATCCACGACTTATTAAAATTATTAATTAAAACAAAGAGACCTCGTCGAAATGGTTTCTGAACATCCAGATTTATTCGAAGTCGACATAACTCCTATTAATTTCAGATCTGATTACCCCTCCAAACTTAACACCTGTGGCATGTAATAGATCTTTTTTTATCAAATTTTGGTAAGTATGCACCAATCTTAATCCAGAATGGTGAAGACATGAGCCTAATTTGAGTTCGTTCTATCGGCTGACTTAACTCGTCAAATAGAATTAGGCTTTTGCGAAAGAGCTAAGGCCGCCCTTCCATAGTGATCTCTAATTCTTCTTCTAAATCAAACACTATTAAAAATAAATTCTGCCCTACCATCTGAACCTCAAATTTCTTCCTTGTCTTCCATATGCTTTTCATCTGTGCCCTAAAATTTTCAGGGTTGTAGAGCTTCTCTGTCCAAATAGTGATCAGAGTTGGTTTTGCGTTTGGCACCACCATCGAGCCTTTAACTGATAACTGAATAAGTTCTTCAGCTAGAAGGGAGATCTCATCCCTCCTCTCTCTATCGACACCACCACTTTCCTCCATCCCAAGTCGCAACAGAAACTGCTTTCTCTAGGACTCTCAACAAAGCACTCTTGGCAACCCTAGAGAGAATTACTCCTCTTTAAAAACTATCCATGTCTTTAAAAAATTACAATTCTTTTAACAATATTTACTTTCTTAAAGAATTAATTATATACATTTAGTTATATAGTCATATTGTTTAAAAATGATAGTCAATAATTTTTGAAATGTATATAATTAATTCTTTAAGAAAGTAAAAAATAGTAACACGAAACAACTACCACCGATAATAATTAAACTTAATCAAATATATGAAAAATATTAAAGACAATTGAATTAAAATATAAATAACTTATAAATTTTAAAAATCATCTCGCATAGCACACGAGATACTTAAATTACACTCACTTTTATAGTACTTTCAAATTCAATAATAAATTAAATTAAAGACAAGGATAATGTTTTAAAAAATTAAAACCAATTAGGGATCATCATATAAATATATAAGTAGAGAAAGACTTAATCACAAACTTTTAAAATAAAGAAGATCTAAAAAATTATACCAAAATGAAAAACATTTAAGCATTTGACATGAAAAGCTTGAATTTTATTTATTTATTATATTTTATATATTAAATACTTTTCTTTTTACTTGTTACGTAGTTAAAGGGTTACCACACATTTCCAAAAATTTTACTACATTTTTCCCAAAAATCCAATGTGTCATGATCAAAAGTAGAGTGAAGTTTGCTTTTCTAACATTTAATTCCAGCCATTGATTGTTTTGGATTTCAAAGATCCCATTGAAGAAAGATCTCAACTTAGACGCTACTAATTATTGAGTATCTAAATATGCCATGACAAGCAAAATCTCCTTAAAATTATTTCTATATGGTTTTTGGACCGGACGGGATCAATCAATATATTGATTGGATCAAGAATTTATTGAGAAATCAATTTAGAATAAAAGACTAGGTCAGGTTACTCGCGAATTGATATGGACAAATTGAATTGGGTAAAAAATTGGTTGAATTGATTTTTCTATTCATGTAGTAAATTTTTTTTATAAATTTTTAATATTTTTTTATTGAATAGGTTGGACCAATAATCCAATGATCTGACTGAATCGATCACTGATTCAATTATAGAATCCTTAAATTCTATAAATCTATTGGACTTGGATGAATTATATTCCATTATTGTGTAAACTACACTCAAGGTAACTAGATTATTAGTAAGTTTATGTTTTGGTCACTCAACTTCAAAAAATTATAAAATGATCACTAAATTATTTGAAAGTTTTATTTAAGTCACTAGAATTTTAAGATACTTTTTATTAAAAAAAGTTTGACTAGAGAGCTCTAAGCAACGATTCGATAATCGGTAGGGTAAATCAGTACCCATTAACAAGTGGAAGAACATACTTTTGATCCAAGTCAATCTTACTGTCAGTATTGGAGATCAGAAAAGAAAGTTGTTTGAATTTTAGTTCACAGATTTGTAACGTTCAAAATTGTTTCATAAAAAAAATTGAATTGTAGAAGAGAAGGAGAAAGAGAGCTTTTAATTGGTGCAAGAGCTGTAAATAGAGAATGTCATATAACAATAAATTTAACAACTCAATGATTTAAATAAAAAAATTTAAACAATTCAACGACTGTTTTATAACTTTTTTTAAATGAAATGACCAAAATATCAATTTATTAATAATTTAGTGGTAATAAGTATAATTTACCTTTCATTATTTTGGTTCAACAATACTTTTTAAGCACAAAAATATTCAAATTCAGTTCATTAATTTAATAACTTAAATCGTCGGAACTCAATAATGGTGAAATTGAATTCGAGGGAAAGAAAAGAACTTGAATTTTTCATAGTGGGACTATGACCAAGTGGAAATGTAGGCTTTGTAAGGTTAAAAGAAGGCCTTCTAAATTATTATCTTTTTTTCAGTACCTAAATTTTTTTATCAATTTAAATTAATTATTTTCCACGTTGGCACCTCTGTTTATCAACCGTTAATCAACAATGGTGTGATACAATTACTAACCAACACGTGACAAAAATGCCACATAAATAATGTCATATCATTATTTGTCAAATAATTTTAAAAAATAAAAACTAAAAATAAAAAATATATAAAAAATTGTAAATAAATAATCAATATGTGATTAAAAATATTATATTCATATTTATCTTAAAATTAATTAAAAATAATTATATTATTATTAAAAAAATTCCTTCCCCCCACCCCATTCCCTTCTCGTCTCCGTCTCCGTCCCTCTCCTCTCCCTACCACCACCTACATGCCGACCACCTATTAAAAAATATTTTATTTTGCAAATTTTTTTCCCAGTGCCAGCTACTTACCAGTACCTATTAAATTTCTTTTTTGAATCGAAAAATACCCATATTTTTTAAAATGTACACGAAAATATATATGGGTGCCAGTTATGGTAGTATCGAGACACTAAAAAAGTTAATTTTTTATCCTCGACTCAATTAAAAAGTAATAATTACACGATGATGGACTTTGGTGCTAACACCGCCTGACACTGTTCATTTTGAATCGTTTTCGTTATACATTTTGAAATTGGGTAATTTTTGTAAATAATAAAGTTTTTCAGGTTATTTTTGAAAAAAAAGCCATAAAATTATGGGAAATGGATTGTTTAGCTATAGATAAAGTTATATTATCTTTTTAGAATTTGAACTAAGATGATAAATTTTGTAAACATTGAGGGCTGAATTTGTTATTAGACGATAGAAAAACTCCCAAATCAGCTTGAGTGGCCAAAATATTTGAGTTTGAAAAGTTTAATAATTAAATCGAAAAAATTAATAATTCAATGACCAAAATAGAATGAAGGTAATAGTTTAGTAACCATTTTTATAGTTTAACATTTTGGAAAAATTTTATAAGAAATAATTTGGTAATCTCGACATCAACATTATAAACAGAAGACGTTAAGGAACCATTTTCTCTGTAAATATGATGGAATTAACAAGTCGGATTAGCTTTGGCAACAAGTAAATTTTTAGGGTTCAAGCGACCAGACAACATTCAACTTAGTATAACTCAAAGGTGGACAAACTCATACTGTGTAATTTCATTGTCTTGTTAGAAAACGTTGAACAAATTAGTTGCCAATATTTTAAAGAATAAACGTTACCTGAATTAGATGAATATTTCAACTGTTGAACATGTATAATTTATGTTATAAAAGTCTCACCATAAACGAAAGAAATTGCAAGTAAACGATCGAGCACACGAAACTGGGTAATTTGTCTGGCTATCATTGGAGTGTTCCTTTTATTACTGCAAACCCCTATTTCATAAACATGATTAATTCCTTAATTAATCTTCCATCACCCAACAAAGTAACCAATAATCGAGTGCCATGGCTGCCTCTATTCCTGCTTTCCCACGAGTCTTTATCCCCCAAACCTTAAAATTTTAATTCATAATTAGATGCTAAAAATTTTCAAAGGGCCAATTAATTATATATAAAAAAAAAGTGTGAAATTCAAGCATGGATCTTATGAAAGATTATAAAATCATTAGATTGATGAGTCCTCTCCTTTTTTATTATAAGTAGAAATTATTTTATTATTATGTATGAATCAAAACCAGGTCGTACCAAATTTTGGTGGGTTCATACCAAATAATTATATGGTACAAATGTGTAAGAATTTTGGGAATTAAATAAAGATTAAAAGGTGAGAAATAAGGGTCCATGACAACCATTATATATGTTCAAGATCAAGAAGATTATGTCATTCATGGAGAAAATTTTGATTGAAAAATCAATCCTAACATAAATTGAGTGTTAGGTATACTAATAAAATATATTGTACTCATAGATAAAAATTTAAAAATGATATTATTATAAAAATAACTACGAATTTCGAGAAAATAACTTTCATAAACAATAAAATTAACAAAAAAATACTTTAATTATATAAAAGAATTATGAAAATTCAACAAAAATACATGATATCGACATCGACATCGATCAATGTGGATCATAAAAGTAACTTAGTTGTATTATTTATTTTGGTGTAAGTGAAGGTGGACCAATTAGATTTGGGGAAATTGTTCAGACACATATGTATGAAAAAGCAATAATAATAAGAAAACAGATTGATTGAAATTTGGATTGCCACCTTTGATCGTAATGTCGTTTTAATGTGATATGGATTATATGGTAAATAGTTACAGAAATATTTTGCAAATTGACTTCACAATTGCTGCCAACCGGATTTCTTTTGGCTTCAAACATAATTATTCTTGTGTTGTCAAATGTATGGGTCATCTTCATGGATTTTTATTTATTTATTATTGTTTTACATTAAAAAGTTGCTTTGAATTCGAAATAATTGGAGTTCATGATTAAGATCTTATGATATTTTAGTCTTGAAAGTCAAAGCTCATAAGTTCTAGTATGGGGTTGGTTACAATTGTTAAAATTAATTATTTTAATTATATCGAAGTTGATAGTTTCTCATTTCAATAATATCATTTCTAAGATTTAAACTTATATCTCTCTTTCAAAATGTAATATATCTTATCATTACACTCGATACTTATTACACAAACAATGTTGCAAATTATGGCATATCTCATTATATGTATATATTAAAAAACTAAACTATACTTTGCAACACAAATCACCAAAGGGCGAGCTAACAGGGATGGTAGGGGCCCGATCCCCTTAAAATGAATTTTTTCATTAAGTTCTCTTTATAATTTATAAAATTTTAAATTAATAATGGTAAAATTACACTTTGATCCTAAAATGATAAAAATTTAATTTAATCTTTTAAAATTATAAAAATATAATCGTATAAAAACTTAAACTAAGATGTATACTCAAAATTAAATCAAGAAATTATTAGCTTTACGTAAATGACAAAAATAATTAGTAACTTGACATGAAATAACAATTTTTAGTTCCTCTTTTTGATCACTTTAAAGTAAACCACGACTAAAAAATATATATAATTTGTTGCAATGGTGATCTAATTATCATATTAGTTGCTTTGGCTTTCGTTAGTTTGGTAATCCATTCCGCATGATTTATGATAAGAAAAGGTGGTAGTAAGTATGTATGTATATACGTAGAAAATCGAGGAAACATCTGTGGTTCACAATTATTTGCCGACTTGATCCCTATAAAAGGCCCTTCGATTTTGGAACTTCACCACCTTACCTACAATTTCATACCCCATCTTCTCTCTGCCACTGTTTAATGAGTATACCATCATCAAATCTAATGGAGGATCCAGTGAAACCAAGCAAACACAGAAACCATCAAAAGGCAAAAGGGATATCATTATTCGCCTTCGTTTCCTCTATTCTGATTTACGTCTCTATTTCCTACGACATCTTCAACCTTTTTGCTGCTTCACCACTTTTAAGTGATACCAAGCTCTGGTTTCTCATTTCCAACACCCTCATCCTTATCATCGCCGCTGATTACGGTGCTTTCTCTTCCTCCAAACACCAAAAACTCAACCTTTACGACGAATATTACCACGCCATGCGTAGCCAAGCCAGGAAGAGTTGGACTTCCACTGATCCACAACAAGACCCCGATTTCACTGCAAATAACACCATTCCCATGGAGGAAAACATTTTCGAAGACAATGAAGAAATCCCAGAAAAAATATTACAAGTAGTCGAAATCCATGAACCTGATCAAAGACCCAAAGAGCATGAACTGAACGAGTTGGCAGCAGAAGCAAACGAGTTCTCGACCATGTCGGATGAGGAACTAAACAGGAGAGTTGAAGAGTTCATTGAGAAGTTCAACAGGGAGATTAGGCTTCAAGCTACTGCTAGGAACCGCCAACTTTTGGAATAGGGAGTATAGGAAAGGAGATAATACTGACAATTTTTTTGTGTCCCCTTTCTTTAGTTTGTGCTTTCCAATTGAGGGTCCTTGAATCTTCCCTCTTTGTTATATTCCCTTAGCAGTGTACATGATTTGGAGTTTAACTTCCATATAAAAGCACTTTATCTTTTCCATCATCTTTCCTCACATTTATCTTTTAGCCATGCTTTTATGTTTTCAATTTGTTAGGTTGCATTGCACAATATCTAAACAAAATTGAAGTAGAAATAAATTTCAAGTATAAGTGTGAAAATTAGGATGGAACTACATCGATGGTGGAACTTTGCTTCAGACCTAGACACTTTTTTATATAATTTAAAATTACCTTTTTTTTTTGTGTGTGTTTATGTGATTGTGAAAATTAGTGAGATTGAATAATAGCTTCAAAGCGGTGTTAACTCAATTGAACCCACATTTTTTTATATTGATAATAATATCTATACCAATTCATAATAATATCTATACCAATTCAGTTAAAACTTAATAAAATATATAAAAGTAATTAAGATATAAGTGGGTATGGATTGAAATGGAGTGAAACACAAACAAATTTTAACCGAAACTAAACTTAACCCCGAATTTTTCTAACCAGAATTTGACCCATAAATTTTCCCTTTGATACTGAGCAACGTTCAATGGGTTGGGCTTTTTAAGAGCAGACCCAGCCCACTTTGGCTTGAGTTCATACTTGTATTAAACAGGCTTGGGCATGTGCATCAATATTTGTCCACACCATTGAAACCCAGCATGAATTTCTCCACTTGCCAACTACGAAACTGTCAGAAATGACATCACACCTTATCCACAAAACGAGTTAAAAATGAGAGACAGATTTTCAGTTACTACACACATAAACGAAAGCTTGTAATAATATAGCATGGAGATGTTGGCTTCTCTACACACACTCCCATCTCCATTGCCACCTACAACTTCATCATCAGAACCTTCATATAAGACTCCATTCATTACAAGGAGAAGAACCATTATCTCTGCTTCAACTGCTGCAATAGCTTCTTTACTCTATATTTCAAATCCCATTCCTTCTTTATATCCAGCTATCGCTCTGCAACCTCAACAAGTGGAGCTTGATCAAGAAGAAGATAGAATCGTTCGTCTATTTCAGGTTCCCTTGCAAGTTTCTTTGCTAATTTAATTATTTGTTTAGCCTCTGATAGCATTAATTGAGTATGACATTTGAATTATTGTAGGAAACATCTCCATCGGTTGTGTTCATTGAAGACCTTGAATTAGCTAAAATCCCAAAGAGCTCTTCCAAGGGAGACAGGGTTGTTGCTGCTGAGGATGAAGATGCAAAAGTTGAAGGGACAGGTTCAGGCTTCATTTGGGACAAATTTGGTCATATTGTGAGCATTTCCTTCGGTTGGTTTTCTTAAACATGTAATTTGTAATTATACAAAATAACATTTGGGTTTTATAGAGTCGCTGATATGTAACAGGTTACTAATTACCATGTTGTTGATAAATTGGCTACCGACCAAAGTGGATTGCAACGTTGTAAGGTGTTTTCCCATGAACTATGTTGTACTCTTTGACAAGTATTATGGCCGGTTATTAATCTGATGCCTATTATTTTTTCCAGGTGCTCTTGGCTGATGCTAGCGGAACTAGCTTTTACAAAGAAGGGAAAATTGTTGGCATTGATCCAGCCTACGATCTAGCTGTTTTAAAGGTACCTAATTACACATCTCTCCACTTAGGTATAGTTTATCTAAGTTGGCTGCGGGCATTAAGTTAGTTGATATTAGACAACTTAATTGATATGAAATTAATACTTTGAGAATTTAATTAGATCATATTTGAAGTTTTAAAAGTAATTAAGAATTAATGTAATGATAAATTTAACCTTAAACATTTATATTTTCTCACATTGCCCTAATTCTTTTTTTATCACCTTTAAAATTTAGCCAAAGTAAATTGGACCATTGCATTTTTAATGGCACTGACGTTAAAAATAATAAAATAAAAATTCAACAATTAAAAAAGAAAATGGTTCATAAAATTTCTTAAAAAGATTATCCATGTTAACTGTTAAGGTCATGTTACACGAGCTGGCGCGCCAATGTCATTAACATTTTAACAGTTCGGTTAATTTATCTTTTCAAAAGAAAGAAATTTGACTAAATTATGAAGATCGAAATGATCCCCTAAAAAAATTTAGAACCGAAGTGACAATGGGTAAATATTAGAATTTTCATCTTTGAGTATGTCTTGCAATCGACCGGATGCCAAATCTTTTAATGATGAAAGCTGTGGATATTTGCTTCTTGTTGATGCTTTTGTTGGAATAATGTTTATGGTTTTTGTATGAACAAACAGTGCAAGTGTTGCTACATGCTTTGAAATAAATTTCCATCTGCAGGTTGATGTTGAGGGCTCTGAACTAAAACCTATTGTTGTCGGCACTTCTCGGGATTTACGCGTGGGTCAGAGCTGTTTCGCCGTTGGAAATCCCTTTGGATATGAGAACACTCTAACCACAGGGGTAACCAAACTGTTTTATACCACACCAAACCAGTGTTTTACTCTTTTTAACTGGTTCCTTTATAAAGAACCGTAGAAAATTTATTGAATCCATCAGTGCAGGTGGTTAGTGGATTAGGCAGAGAGATACCTTCCCCAAATGGCAGAGCAATTCGAGGAGCAATCCAAACAGATGCCGCCATTAATGCAGGTAATATGTTAGACGAATTTCATTTGTAAGCTAACATTCAAAAATTCTATCTTGCAGACTTTCAACTGCATTTTTACACTTGATTTAGCTTAAGTTGATGACTCTTATGCAGGCAACTCGGGTGGACCGTTGATTGATTCCTATGGTCATGTCATCGGAGTTAATACCGCAACTTTCACTCGGAAAGGTGATGAAATATCTCTGTTTCCCATATTTTTGTGAAGAGAATTGTTTGATTCAATTACAAAGTACTCAAAACTTGCTTCTGGGTTTATACTATCTTGCAGGGACAGGAATTTCCTCTGGTGTTAACTTCGCAATACCAATTGACACAGTTGTCCGAACAGTACCTTACCTTATCGTATATGGAACCCCATATAGTAACAGGTTTCAATAATGTTTTGGCCTGAAGAAAATTCATTTATGATGTACATAGCTATATGTATACATACACATTTCATCAGATACAATTTGCATCAAGAAATTGCAAAGACCTTTCGGTATTACGTTGCAATGTGTACCTACATCTAACAATTCAAATATAAGAAGAAACTTAAAAGAAATTGAACATTCCTTACCAAACACATACTCCATGACTGAAGCTCCTTTATATCATTTTTGCCTACCAAAGAATATCATATGGAGTATATAAATGCAGGTTATCTGAGTGCAAGATCAAATTCCCTATAGTGCAACAATTACGATCCTTTCAATTTGCTCAAAACAACGCAATTACAATACAATCAATCACTCTAGAAAACTAACAATACTTGCATGAAAACTGTTGTTTCTTTCAAACATAGATTTTATGGGAACATAAGATTCTAGTTTCTTATACCTTCAGCAGTGACAACTGTTCCTCGACGGAGCAATCCACATGACAGGAGTTCTGACAAGAGGAAGGGATGAGAACAAGACCAAGGCATCGTTGCTCCATAGGAGATGGAGAAGACCGACGGGTACTACGATATTCTATTGTATCTTGGAGAATGATATTCCCTTGCTTGTCAAGGCAGTGGAAAGTGCCCAAGAAAAACCGGCCGTCTTTGATCCCCACCAGCATCCGGCGAAACAATAGCTTCCTTACACGAGTTACGGGATCTGAGCTGCTAGAATTAGAACCATCTGAGTTCCCCAGATGAATCAAGGATTCCCCTACTTCTTGTTCCATCCCAATGCACTTGAATCAGTAACTTTTTTGCTGAAAACATAGGAAAATAATCGAGGTTATTAGATAGTCATTAACAAGCTAATGACAAAACACACCCTATCATCTAACAGCTGAAGTACATAAAATTCCCAATTCAGGAAGTTGAGCAAATTAGGCAACAAGCTTTGAAATTCATAGGAATGCAATTAAAATTTTGAAAATGTTTAAAAGCCCACTTAATAGGGTTCAATGGAAAGAGGCATTCTATTTGGCAAATTAATAATATGAATCAGTGCCCTAAACCCCCAATAACATAGAAATCGATAAGGAAACAAGCGAGCACAGCATATAAAATAAGCAAGGAAGACAGAAAGAACAATAATCTAGCCCTCGATCAAAAGCAAACCCAGAAAGAGAAGACCAAGAAAAAGATTTAAATTGGTAAAGATTATGATGCAAAATAAGCATAAGTTGATAAGTTAACAAATGATGAAAAAAAATTGCAGGAACTTACCAAAGAAAGATATGAATGATCGAGAGAACAAAAATTCAATCTTTCAGTTTCTATGATTTTGTTCTGGAAAGTGAGGGGGGAAAAGAACAAGATGGCAAGGGAAAATGACGAACAGACAAAGATTTTGGGTTTATTGAGTGAGGCTTTTGAACCGGTTCGAGTGGGTTAATTCGGCCCAATAGCAAGGGGCTTGGATCATTAACAGTAGATTTATGTGTACAAGGACAACAACACTAGTTCTATCAATAAACAAAATTAAGAATCAAGTTAGACGTCCATCTAATAAAGTCATAATATGTTATCTGATATTGCATTTAGAAAATAATTTATAACTGGTGTTTAAAAAGATTATATTCCCATATCCATATTCAAATATTCATTGAACATGATACAAATAGTAAAGCCCTTACACGGTTGCGAGGTATAAAGAAATGATGTATATGCATACATGTTTCTACTTTATTGTTGGTTTGGGGGACATGAGGGAGACAAATGATTGCAAAATCCTTGGTGGTTATGTAATTATTATAAGAACAAAAGACAGCATTGTGTATATAAAAATGGAAGAGTGGGCATGCATTGTTTAGACAATATTATTGTTTTAAACCCCATGACATAGCTGGACTTTGATTATCATATTGCCAAACACCTGTTGGGAATGGCTTGGCTGTTCTTTGCTCTTCAGTGTGTCTTGCATTTAATTATACTCATCAGATTAGCTTTGTCTCCATCAATATATCAACTTTATAATTAACCCTATGATTATGTGATTAAAGATACCTATAATATTCTTTTATGTAGTCCAATAGTTGGGTCATTGATGTTTATGGATATAATTTTGTGGGTTGTTTTGTTTGTAGGAGATTGGTTAATGGAAAATTGGGTAGTGAAATGGGGCCAAATTAAATAATATGCAATCATTTTTCTTTTTCCTTATTTTTGTTTTATTGCATTAAAATTTTAAAATATCTAGCTCATTTATTATGTGCAAATTTACATGGTGATTTTGCCCTTGTCACCGCCACTCCACCATTAATAAGGAATTTAAACTCTTGTTCCCACACTTCCATCGTTGAGGTGAGGTAGGTAAGTGTCACTAATTTCCCACCTTTCCCACTTTTCTCTTACTCCTAAATTCCTACAATATTTACATGATTTTAGCAATCCTCACTTAAGTATGTATGGAGTAGTTTTAAAATTCATGGCGAGTATCTATCTCTTAATGGGCTTACAAAATACAAATGATTAGTTATTGGGCTTGTTCCAGTAGATGCCTTGAGAAAAAAAAAAGATTTAAGATTTAATTTAGTATTATTTTTCAAAAGTACTTTTGGGCCCAAAAAATATTTCTTTCGAGAAAAAAACTAAATTTTTTTGCTTTTACTTTTGTTTAAACAGGTATTTTTGCAAAGTATTTTTTTATCCAAAAAGCACTTTTGAAAAATTTAAAAACATCTTATTTAGCAATGCTTTTATCTCAAAAAGTATTTTTTGTCCCAAAAGTGTTTATTAGAAGCAATGCTAAATTGATTAGTAAAAAAAAATTGTTGAATTTAAAATTGGGTTAAGTTTCAGATTTAATATTTAAGGTTAAAGCTCGAGTTCAATTATTTTCAATCTCATATTTGTAATTTTTTATCTTATAAAAACTAAATATATTATATTATAGGAAATTATTTGGTATCTTTGTTAATAGAGTTTTAGAGTCTATAATCGAGTCGAGATTAACAAGTGTGCTATAGGAGTATAGTAAAATATAACAAAAAAATATTAAAAAAAACATATCAATTTTTAAAACTGTTTGTGGAAAAAAAGGTACCCTACTAATGTATCAAATACTCACCCTTAAATTATAATGTAAACAATAAAAATATGTTAAATTATTTATGTTTAGAAATAAAATAAAATAAAATATATTAAATATTAAATAAAATTTTACATAATTTATAAGGGATAAATATTAAATTTATACATGAAATTTGGTCTAATGTATAGTTTGATACATAAATTTTGGTTTGGTACAATTATACAAATGAACTTAAATTATAGTTCATATATATAAAACTTTGATTTGATTCAATTATACACATTTATTTGATTCGATTTAGTTTAAGTCAGACTCTTTTATCTAATTATCTGTTATAAGTTAAATCTTGAAATTAACCGATGAAATCAAACATTTATTTTGTTATTGTTTTGTTTGTTCATGATGCCTAGATGGGGCATGCTCCGTATTGGTCCACCGTTTGGTCTAGAGAAATTAATATTAAAAGGAAATCATTTTCCACCAAAAAATTGTTTATTGCACCTCTTCATTGGCTTTAAATGTATACAAAAGGAGAAGACCCACAATCTAAATTAAACCCATACCTTTTAGAATTATTAATTCCTTTTAAAGAATTTATTGTTGTATATATTACGAAACAAATGGGTTTTTAATGTATTTTTAAAAATTTGTTCTGAAATCATGTGGATATTATGTATTTATATTGATAAAATGAAGTTAAAGGAGTGATTAACAATAAAACAACATTAAAATATCATTTAAGAGAATTTGAAGGATTTAAATGATAAACTTAAACTACAATTTGTCATAAATTTTTTTCTTAAAGTATCAAAAGAAAAACTTATTTGTTTTCCAGGGCTTGACATGGAAAGTGGATGAGATTGCTAAAGCTTCTATTACTTGGACGAGATAATTTTAGTCCACATGTAAGGAAGATTTTGAATCGAAGATGTTTTTCCATTCGAGGGTGTCCTTTATCAGATAATTGGGATCGCTTGCATAATGATAGTGCAGTTAATTTGAATACATAATTTGCGTGTGTAGGGGAGTGGTGTGAAATCATTTAGGGGAATGAATTATGGGGTTTAGGGCTAGTTTAACAATACTTTTGAAAATGCTTTTAAAATGTGCTTTAAACAAGTGCTTTTAAGAAGTACTTTTTGAAAATTTTGGTTTAATATTTGAGTGTTTAGCATTACTGTCAAAAAGTACTTTTGAGAAATAAAATATCCATTTTAGACATCTTATTATCAAGTAACAAATATACATTTAAATAATGTTCAAATACAAGAAGTCTGCTACCCTAGCAAGTCTTCTGTCTGCCGCCGCTGGTATGAGGTTCTAGGTCTGTTTCTTTGAGTCTTTTGTGTTTCTTTTTTTTTCTTTTAGTTTCTTCTGTAGTCAGCCTTTAAGAGCCAAATTGAGTTCTCAAGGTTGCTGGTTACTCGTCGTTCTCTTGCCACTGGCCTCTCAAATTTGCAGTCATGGACACTGAATTAGCACGGTTAACGCTTAATGAAGAAGAAGAGGAGGTTCTACAGTTACAGATAGATCCAGGGGGGATAGAGGGGGGAGGAATTTCAAGTTGTGGGATGTTTTTTAACAGCCAGTGTTATTCACTTTCCAACCATGAGAAATACTATGGCAAATTTGTGGCATCCAGTTTATGGGGTTCAAATTCGAGATCTGGGGACGAAGAGGTATCTTTTTCAGTTTTTTCACATTATGGATATGGAGAGAGTCTTAAAGGGTTCACCATGGAATTCAATAATCATCTATTACTGCTCTATAAGTTGAAGAGGGGGAAAACCCTTTAGATGTCCCGTTAATTTTTTCTCCTTTTTGGGTGCAAATCCATGACGTTCCAATTGGTATGTTTTCTGAAAATTTAGCAATACAGCTGGGTAATTTTATTAGGACTTTTTTGGAATATGATGGATCAAACCTGAGAAAAGAAAATCAAAATTTCATGAGATTACGCGTCCAGGTTGATGTTAGGCGTCCATTAAAGAGGAAAAAATAGATCATAGTCTATGGAAGGTGTTCATTTGTTAAATTCAAATATGAACGTCTATCGCTCTTTTGCTTTTATTGTGGATGACTGGGGCATAGTGACTCTTTTTGCGAAGCAAGAATGATTCTTGGTGTAAATATTGCTGAGATGGGATGGGATTTGTCGCTGCGAACGCAATCTCGGAGAGCTCTATCGATGAAGAGTATTTGGTTGAGAGAAGAAGGGAAAGGTAAATGGGAAGGCTATGGTAAGGATACTCGAGTCCTAGGGGTTAGATCATGGGGAGGGGAAAACATGGGACAAGTTGGGAAGGGTTTGGATCCAACGTTGGGATTGAATTTAAAAGGGGGAACATTTTCTGTTAGTAAAGAATAGGATGGATTTTGAAAAGATCAGATGCAAACTGCTATGGAACATGATTCAGAGGATGGCATCTTAGAAGGAGAGGAGTGGAAAAAATGGCAACGGGGGGTGATGGAAAATTCAAATGAAAAATGTGAGAGTGGTAATCTGATGGCAAGAAATAGGAGATTGGTAAATTCAAATTCTTTATTATCGGTGGCTGCCAAGAGGCAAGCCGACCATGCGCAATGAAAATCATAAGTTGGAACGTTCGTAGGTTGGGGAGCCTACAGACGACTCGAAGACTTCGGCATATGCTAAAGAATTATAATCCCAAATAGTCTTCTTAATGGAGACAAAACTTCAAAAAAGACAGATAGAAATAGTTCGGAGATGTTGTGGATTCATGAACGATATTGAGGTTGATTCTGAAGGCAGAGGAGGGTTGTGTTTAGCTTGGAAAATGGATGTTAATATTGTACTTCAGAGCTATTCCAAACGGCATATTGATGTGGTAATTGACGATTCTGAGGCAGGATACAAATGGAGATTAACGGGTTTTTACGGAACCCCTTATGCATAAGATAGGAATGATTCTTGGACGGTTTTGAAAGGTTTAAATTCTGATATGAACCTTCCTTGGTTTGTTTGTGAGACTTTAATGAAATTTTGTATGGATGTGAAAAGAAAGAGGTTTGCCAAGAGAAGAACGGAGAATGGAGCTTTTTCGAAGAACTTTGGAGGAGTGCCAATTGAATGACGTGGGTTATACTGGTAACTGGTTTACTTGGGAGAGGGAAACCTACCAGAAACAAACATACGAGAACGCTTAGACAGGGGGTTGCAAATTCAGATTGGATTGCTATATTCCCACGGGTAAAAGTTCAACATCTAGTTCATCCTTTTTCAGACCATTGCCCTCTTTTAATAAACACAAAAATAAGTGAAGGGAGATTGCAGAATAATTCCTTCAAATTTGAAGCTTGGTGGTTACTGGAAGACTCTTTCATGGATTAAGTTAAAGATTTATGAGGGAAATCATATAGGGGATTGTTGCAGAAGCTGGAAAGCTTAAAAATAGGTTTGAAACAATGGGCGGGGTAGATCCAAATAAACAGAAAGAGAAAGAAAAAGTTTCTAACGGAAAAATTATCATTGTTTTCTGAAGCTGAAAGAGATGATGAAAATTTAGCCGAATTGATTGATACAAAAATTGATTTGAACTTTGATATTGAAAAAGATGAATGTTATTGGGAACAAAGGGCAATGATTAATTGGCTGAAGCATGGCGATAAGAATACGAAGTTTTTCCATAGTCAAGCGTCGCAGCGACGGAGGATAAATTCCATTCATAAATTACAAACTGAAGATGGAAGAGAAATGGAAAAATTACAGGAGATTGAGGTGGTTGCGCGTTCTTATTTTCAAAAATTATTTTCAGAGGGAACAAGAGGGAGTTATGACCATTTGTTAACAGGGATTGATAGATGCATAAATGAGGAAGATAACCATAGACTTACAGCGCCCTACAGCAAGGAAGAAATTCGGGAGGCCCTTTTTGATATGGGTCCCACAAAGGCACCGGGGGAAGATGGCTTTCCGGCAATATTCTACCAAAAATGTTGGCATATTATTGGCGAGGACATCACCTTCTTTTGTTTAAACCTCTTGAATGGAGAGATGGAGGTTAGTTCCATAAATTCCATAAATATAGTGCTTATTCCAAAGACTACTAGTCCTTCAAATATGACATAGTTTATGTAATATCCCGAATTAGGGCCTAATCGGGATAGTGGTTTTGTGACCACAAATCCGAGATAGAAATAATTATTTTATAATTATTTTAAGGTTTATGATATGATTGCATGATTGTGTGAAAATTTTGTGACGAAATTCTATGCATAAAGTGCTTAAGTTGAAATTAGGGACTAAATCGAATAATTTGCAAAACTTGCATTCTAGAAGTTTTTAGTATGAAATTGCTTTGGAATATTAATGAGGAGGTCTTAAATAGCAATTTGACCAATTTCTAAGTTTATGGAAAAAAATTGGATATGGATGGAATTTTTGAAAGTTTAGTAAGGAAGGGCATTTTGCTCATTTGGATATTAAATGAAATAAAATGGGAAAAATAACACAAAAATGATCATCTTCTCCATAAGTTGCTGCCAAATTTTGTTCTCCACCATAGCTAGGGTTTCAACACTTTTAAGTCTTGATTGTAAGTGATTTCTATGCCTATTTTTAATGATTTTTATATTTTTGAAATCCCGGTAGCTCGATTTAGCTTATGCTAGCAATAATTCAACCTAGGGTTCATATTTGGAAAAATTCCCATAGGTGAAATTTGTGTATTTTGGTGTTTTATGATAGAATATGAGGTTTAAATTATGCTAGACAACTTGTGCTACTCGGTTTTAAGTGAAAACGAGTAAAATGGCTTCATCGGTAAAAATACCTAATATTCATAAGTACATGTTAGAGTGTGAATTTGATGTTTCCATATAAGGGAAAAATGATCAGCATGTCATAAAACATAAGAAAATAGGATGAGGTTTAATTTACGAGCCTTGGGGAAAAAGTGCAAATATGTGAAAGTTTAGGGGCAAAATGGTAATTTTTCCAAAGTTCGTATTAGGGGCTGTTTTGACGAATGAATGTATTAAATAAATTAATTTGGCATTATAGATCAAGAGAAACGAGATTCAAGTCGCAATCGAGGAAAAAATAAAGTTTACGAGGAATAGGCTCGATTGCAAATATTTTGTATCGAGGTAAGTTCATGTGTAAATAAGGTAACATAATTTTTATTTTAAGTGATTTAATGTTATTTATATGACATGATACTTATTATCATGAAATATGATGTTTTGTGAATTATTATTTGGTGATATGCAAATTATGTGAACAACTTGATAAGTATGAGATGTTAGCAAGTATCGGTTTCTACATTTCAAAGAAGGCGATCAAAATGTGTAATTGAAAAGAATCTCATTTGAACCTTGGGAATAGATTAGGGTACAAGTGACATGTCACTAGGATGGTTGAGTTCTGAACTCGTTGAGTTGAGTCCGAGTTCGTGAGATGTAACTAGGCGTCCAAACTCGTTGAGTTGAGTCTGAGTTCTTTTATGGGCGGGTTACATGGTAGCTTGGCTACATAGATTTCAAAAGCTATTGAGCTTGTTTAGCTATGAGTATAGCACTTATGTGTACATTATCCGTGTATCCGAAATCATATTCCGATGTGTTCAACGGGAGATCTCTAATAGAATAAGGAGAATGCCTAATATGAAGGTGACATGTTGGTAAGTGTGATGAATAAGAAAATTTGACAGGTATGTGTTTAAACCCTCGGGTTGAGAACTTAGTATGATGAAATTGTAGTAAGATATTAAATGCAAATGTAACATGAATGTCTTGGTGTTGTTTATGCAAATAATGTTTATGTTGAATGGCATGATTATGTTACTTGTTATTTGCATGTGAACTTACTAAGCATTTATGCTTACTCCCTCCTTTTCCTTCATTTTAGTTTTGACAAGCCTACTTGAGAATCGGGATAGGTCGAAGGCTCGTTCACACTATCCGAAGACCTAAATTGGTAAAATGGCTTGTATATTTTGAGTGTGGCATGTATAGCAATATACTCACTTTGTGTAAATGATCATATGATATGGTTATGGTTTGGTAAGAAAAGGGTTTGTAAATGATTAGCTATTGGAATGACTAATCAAGTTTATATATATAACATGTATGCTTTATGTCTTAACTAAACCATGAAAATCCTTCGAAAGGTAAAATTGGCCACAAAACAGAATCAGACAGCAGCAGTGACATGAATTTGAAAAAACACTAAAAATATTAGAAATAGAATTAAAGGATTAATAAGTTATGAAATCCAAGCTTGATGAGTATAGTTTCATATAGATGGAACAAAACAGGTAAATAAGTTATATTTTATGAGATATTTAAGTTTTGGTGGAACAGGGTTAGAGTGGTCTCTGAACCCACTGTTCTGAATTTAAAAATTTACCATAAATTGTAAAAAATAATTAGAAGTCATTTTTATATTTATAGATTCCTTATTGAGTCTAGTTTTATGAGAAACAAACGGCATAATCATTGAAACTCTGTACAGGGAGATATCTGATTTGTAATACACAGGGGTCAGAGTAGTCGAACCCTGAAATAGGGGAGAATTTAAATAATAAACTGTACTAATTGGCTAAAAAAAAAACTCTAGAAAAAATTTAGTAGATATATATATGAGTCTAGTTTCAGAGAAAATTTACGGATCTTAATTTCGAGTTTCAAAACTCGAGATATGAATTTTTAAGCGACTGTGATGCAGTTAGCCAGCTTGTCCGGAAATTCTAAAATAAATTGTTTAAGCTGTTTAATTAATGAATTAAGTTTAGTAACACCTCGTACTCGACTGCGGAGACGGTCTCGGGTACGGAGGCGTTACAGTTTAGACCGATTAGTCTATGCAATGTGATTTACAAAGTTTTGGCTAAGGCTATGGCAAACAAATTCCGAGGAGTAATTGAAAAATGTATTGACTATACGCAGAGTGCTTTTGTGCCGGGAAGACTCATAACATATAATGTGTTATTAGCCTATGAGATACTGCATGCGCTCAAGCAAAAGAGATTGGGAAAAAAGGGGTTTATGGCAGTTAAACTTGATATGAGCAAAGCGTATGATAGGGTGGAGTGGAATTTTTTGAAAGGAATGATGATTAGAATGGGATTTAACCAGAAGTAGGTAGATGCAATCATAAAATGTATATCTACAGTCTCTTATTCTGTGGTCATCAATGGCCATATCGGAGAGAAATTTAGACCTACTAGAGGACTTCAGCAAGGTGACCCGTTAAGCCCCTTTTTTTGTTTCTTACATGTGGAGAGGGTTTGTCAAGCCTAATGTGTAATGGCCTAAATTCAAAGTTATCGGAACAGTGGTTTCGTAACCACAAATCCGATTTAAAGAGAAATTTGTTTCAATATTTTTGCATGAAAATTGATATGATAGGAAAATCGTATGAAAATATTGATAGAAAAATTTTACCGATTTAGTGGTTAGTTAGAAAAAGAAATTATTGAAGAAATTGGGTAAAAACAAGGTATCGGGACCTCTATCTCGTAAAACCGAATCGAAAATAATTTTATAAATATTTATGAAATGTTAGTAATGTGGTATTAAAATTTCATTAGGAAATTTTAATGTTTGGGTAGTCAATTAAATGAAAAGTACTAAATTGTAATAGGTGTAAAAGTTGCTAGAATGATTAAATAGCTTAAGAGTCTAATGAGAAAGGATTTAAAAGGAAATTAGACCCAAAATTTATTATGGCTGGACCGCAAGGGCATGAAATCAGCAGGAAAATTGATAAATTAAGGGCAAAATTGGAATATTGCAAAATTAACTAAATAAAGCTAGGACTAAATAGAAAATATCTAGATTTCTTTTCATTTCTCTTCAATTCCAGCAGCTAAAAATGCCATAGGAGGGTTCTCTAAGCTGGTATTTCATAATTTTTGCACCAAGTGAGTTAATCCTTGCCTTTTTCTTGTAATTTTTGTGTTTCTAAGACTTTTACAACTAGGTCCTACTATTAAATTCATTAGTTTTTGATTTCATGGATGAAATTGAAAGTCACCATGGTTGAGTTCTGTAAGTTTATGATGAAATAGAATGAAATTAAAGCTTTAATTTGTTTATGAGATGATTTTATTAGGTAATTTCAATAAAAATTGATTTTTAGGACCTAATTGTGAAAATGCTTGGAATTAAAGTCTATTGCTGAAATTACGATTCCTAAAGGTTGTAAACTAGTTTAAGGTGATAGAATAAATTGTTAATTGAGAAAAATCAGCTCAATTGAGAGGCTAATTGAGTAGGGATGAAATTATCATTTATTAAAATCTTAGGGGAAAAATGGTAATAAACAGCTTGCACTAAAACAGTTTGGACAGCAGCAGTAGACTAACTTTGAAAAATCACCATAAATTGTATAAATCGAATTAGAAGATGAAAAAAATGGAATTAAAGCTTATTGAGTCTAGTTTCTCATAGAAGAAATAGTGTAAGCAATGGATTTGTAAATTTTGAGATATAATTTTGTGAGACAAAGTCAGAATGAATTCGGGTTCCCTTGTTCTGACTTTGAAAATTCATAAAAAATTGAATAAAAATAATTATGGGCTTAAATTTATATTTCTAGAATCCTGGATGAGTCTATTTTCAAGAGAAACAAACGGGAACATCATCTGAATTCTGTATGAAGAGATAATTAATTTTTAGTGAAGAAGGGTAAGAACTGTCAGACAGCAGAACAGGGGTGACTTTAAAGAATAAACTGTACTTATTGGCTAAACCAAAAATTCTAAAAATTTTATGGTAAGAAGATATATGAGTCTAGTTTCAGAAAAATTTAACGGATCTTAATTTGAAGTTCTGTAGCTCGAGTTATAAATAATTTAGTGATTATGACTCAAATAGACAGCTTTGAATAAACTATAAATAATAATAGTTGAATTATAGAGAATGTTGCATATGAACATGAAATGTATTAAATTGATAATTAAATTTATTTATTTAGATCCAGAAGATTCAAATATGAAGCTAGGTCGAGGAAAGGAAAAAGTTCGGGATTAGTAGATTTTTTTTTTGTTTACAAACAAGTATCAAGGTAAGTTCGTGTAACTTGAATTATATTCTTAAATGCTTGAAATGTATGTTATTGATGTGAATATGATTTGAATGTTCATTGTATGAAAATTGATGAAACATTGATATATTTGATAAAAATGGGGAAGAAATCTCAGTTGAATGAAAGGAAATTTCGATGGATCTCTGAAAAAGAATTGACGGTAAAAAGGATCTAACCCGGATGGGTGATCCTATCCTGATATAGCCCTCCCGAAGAATATGTGTAAAATGGATTTAGCCCGGACGGGTAATCCGAATTAGGGTCTGAATTTAGCCTGGACTGGTAATTCAGATCCAAGCTCATTAGAGTAATTGTCGCTGTAGGGGATTTAGCCTGGACTGGTAATCCCGACAATACTCTATGAGTTTATATTATAGGGGATTTAGCCTGGACTGGTAATCCCACTGTAAGGATGAGGTTCGCGGGAGTGTGCTCTCTGAAATGGAAATGTGTGCACATTAATGTGAATTGACGGACCCGGGACTGTACACTAAAAGTATCGAAATTCCGATAAATTCAACTGGATAAATATGGAAAAATAACAAGGAAATGGAAATTATGATATTGATGAGCTCATCAATCATAGTATATATTATTGGTACTTGGAAATTATTGTACTAACTTGAATGTTGAGTTTGTGCATGTTAGGATAATATTGCATTGAATGGATATAGGAATGTTTATTGTATTTTATTGAAAATATTAGGTAAGTATAATTCTTGTTACATGAGCTTACTAAGCACAAAGTCCTTACCCCGTTTCCTTTTTCCCTGTTTTGTAGTGTTAAGAGCTCGGAGGTCGGATTTGGTCAGAGACACATCACACTATCAACCTTAGGATTTCGGTATATAAAGAAACTTTATTTTGGAAATCAATGACATGTATAAGCTAATAAAGTAAATGTTAACGTAAAATGAATGTAAAGTTAGCCATTAGTATGGTTAACAAACCTGGTTTTGGGTATGTGATGACGTTATTTTATAAATATGCATGAATTTTATCTTGAAAATATGTTGAATTGGATTGGTTGATGTGGATTGTTTTTGGTTTAAAATTTCAGGGAAGGTTAGATATCTATAAAGGGGTTATATTGAGTTAAAAAAAATTTAATTCGTAAA
This sequence comes from Gossypium arboreum, assembly GCF_025698485.1. Lineage (NCBI taxonomy): Eukaryota > Viridiplantae > Streptophyta > Magnoliopsida > Malvales > Malvaceae > Gossypium > Gossypium arboreum. The sequence continues at coordinate 4,159,344 of NC_069079.1, forward strand.
CTCCGGTAATACTTCGTACCCTATTGCGGCAATGAATACGAGTAGGGGTATTACATAATGAGACTAGCTTTGAATGAAGGTTTTTTCAAAGGTGTCAAGATTAGCAGGAGAGGGCCACAGGTAACTCATCTCTTATTTGCCGATGATTGCATATTATTTGGGGAGGCAACATGTAGGGGGCTAATTTATTCAAAGAAATTTTACGTGAATATAGATTTTGTTCAGGCCAAAGTGTAAATTTTGAAAAATCAACAGTATTTTTTAGTAGAAACACAGTAGAGGAGGACAGAAGGATGGTTGTTAATATTTTGAGAGTTCATAGTTCTAATGAGCCGGAGCGTTATTTAGGGTTGCTGAATATGGTTGGAAGAAAGAAGAAGGAGTCTTTCTAAAATCTGAAGGACAGAATTAAAAAGCGCATCGACAATTGGAGTAACAGGTTTTTATCGCAGGGAAGGAAAGAAGTATTTATAAAGGCCATCTTACAAGCCATATCAACTTATACGATGGCATGCTTTCTATTACCAAAAATTTTATGTGATGAATTAGAAAATATTATAGTGAATTTTTTGTGGCAGAAACACCATAAGAAAAGGGGAATTCACTGGTGAGCTTGGAAAAGTCTTTGCGCGTTAAAAGAAAATGGGGGTTTAGGGTTTCAAAATCTTGGTCAATTTAAAATTGCACTATTAGCCAAACAGGGTTGGCGTCTCATTAATTTTCCAAATTCATTATTGGCCAGAGTTTTAAAAGCAAAGTACTTTCCGCAGACAAGTTTTTTAAATGCTGAGTTGGGAAATTTACCTTCACTCACTTGGAGACTCCAAAACAACAATTAAAAATCCCAAACAACAACAACAGATAAATCAATCATCGGAGCAATCATCCAAGATATTCAGAATAGGAAAAGGTGTTTTCATGAGATCCATTTCCAGCATATTCATAAATCAAAAAACTCAACGGCTCACAAACTTGCAAGGACTATGTTAGAAAGAAGAGAGACTGTGTACCTGATGCGAGAAGAATGGAGAGACCAAGAGAATGCTTTGGAAGGACGATGGAAACAATGGCCAAATTGAATAAGACTTGATGAAGAAAGTGAGTTTCAAAATAGATAGCAATCGATTTCTTATCTTCCTTGGGGAGTGCTATCGGTAGAAACGGATGGGATGGTGATAAAGGAAAAGTTGAATAGTCATGGGTGCCAGCCGTTCTTTGATTTGACTGGGGTAGGTTTCCTGTTTTTTCTAAATTTTGATTCATTTATTGTCTTTATCTTTTTCAAGTCAGTTTTATATTTTAAATATTTAGGAGGCCTATTAGTATAAACAATATTGAGGCCGATTTTCATTTTGAGTTTTTGTAACGCCCCCACGCCCGAAACCGTCACCGGAGTCAAGCTCGAGGTGTTACTAAACTTATCTTACCTTTTAAACAACTCTAAACCACTTGTTTTAATTTTCGGAATAAACTGTTTTTCTACATCATGGTTACTTAAAAATTCATTTCTCAAGTTTCAAAACTCAAAATTAAGATCCATAAATTTTTTATGAAACTAGACTCATATATCTATCTACTAATTTTTTTTCTAGAATTTTTGACTTAGCCAATTAGTACAGTTTATTAGTTAAAGTTACCCCTATTTTAGAATTCAACTGCAGTGGCCTCTACTTACTACGAACCACTTTTCTCTCTGTACAAAAATCATATGACTATACCGTTTGTTTCTATTAAAACTAGATTCAATAAGGATTCTAACCATATAAAGTAAACCACCTAATTATTTTTTTAAAATTTATGGTGAATTTCTAAAGTTGAAACAGGGGATCCAAAAATCGCTCTAGCCCTATTTCACTAAAACTCAGATATCTTATAAAATACAAAACCTTTACCAGTTTTGCTTAATCCATATGAAAATAGACACAATGAGCTTTAATTTCATATATTATTCACCATCAACCCATGTCTCTAAAATTTCTTGTGATTTTTCAAAATCACATTATTTCTGATACTTGAATCTGTTTTTAAGTTACTTTCACATTTTTCTTAGTTTTCATGTGATAGTTACTACTTATTCATACATACTATTAAACATGTATATCATCAGCCCTTCTATTAGTTAATCACTAGCAAGTATTTACACATCATTCATTGATCATATCATATCAAAAGAAACCAAGTTCCTATACATGCCATACACAAAACGAAACGTTTAACTATACCAATGTGATTTCTTCGATAGTGTGATCGGTCTCCGACGTTTCCTTCGATCCCCGAGTGGCTTGATAAGAACTATAAGAAAAATAAAATGAAGAGAGTAAGCACTAGGCTTAGTAAGCTTACATGCAAATAAATTACAACATTCAACATAATGAATAATTATACATAATATCACCTAGCCTCATAAACTTTCTTTACTTCTCATTTTCTACCTTCTTCTTTACTCATTTACCTTCTTTCTTACCTGACCTTTCACTATTCATAAATATAATCTACCTTCCATTTTGCTGATAATTCACTGTAATTTAACGTGTACAATGACCCGTTGAACCACTCGGAATACTAAGGATACGAGGGTCGTTCCTGTCTATCAATATCCTGCCAATGCCATGTCTTCGACATGGACTTACATGAATTATCCCTGTCTCCAATGCCATATATATATATATATATATATATATAATATGGGCTTACATGGCTCATTCTTGTCTCCAAAGCCATATAACTGATATGGACTTACATGGCTCATTTCTGTCCTGTCCTGTCCTGTCAACCCCAATATCCTAACATTCCTAAGGTTCAAACGGGGCTTCCTAATGCTTTTTCTCTGTCACTTAGCCTTTAATTCGACTTTAAATATTCTCAAAAAAAAATAAGTATATAAATGCTGGAAATTGACAATAATAATGTAAAATAAAAGAATATTGCATTTATTTACTGTAAACTTACCTCGTATGCAAAAAATAGCTACTTTTACCATTTCGTCCACAACTTGGTATTTTCCCATTTTAGCCCGAATTTCAGTTTTCCTTGCTCTATCATTTAAAATATAGTCTAATTAGGACTCAAATTATTCAAATTGACCCAAAATCATATTTTGTTAAAATTACAATTTTACCCCTAAACTTTTGCATATTTACACTTTTGCCCCAAAGCTCGTAAATTAAACTTCAGCCTATTTTCTTATGTTTTATGACATGCTGATCATTTTTCCCTTCTACGGCAGCATCAAATTCACACTCTAACATGCACTTATGACTATTAGGTATTTTTACCGATTAAGTTTTTTTACTCGTTTTTGCTTTAGTACAAGTTGTCTAACATAATTTAAAACCTCATATTCTATCATAAAACACCAAAATACACAAATTTCACCTATGGGTATTTTTCCAAATATGAACCCTAGGTTGAATTATTGCTAGCATAAGCTTAATCGAGCTATCGGGACACTAAAAACGTAAAAATTATTAAAACCGAGGCTAGAACGGACTTACAATCGAGCTTGGAAGCTTGAAAAACCCTAGCCATGGTTTCTCCTTGCTATATTCGGCCATGGGGTTGAAGACGAGCAAAATTGGCTTTTAATTTTGTATTTTAATTCATTTTACCCCTAAATGACCAAAATGCCCTTACTACTAAACTTTTCAAAAATTCCATCCATGTCGAATTTTTGTCCATAGACTTAGAAATTGGTAAAATTACTCTTCAAGGACCTCTAATTAATAATCTAATTCAATTTTATGCAAAATACTTCTAGAACACAAGTTTTGCAATTTATTCAATTTAGTCCCTAATTTCAAATTAAACACTTTATGCATAGAATTTCTTCACGAAATTTTCACACAATCATGTAAACATATCATAGACCTCAAAATAATAATAAAATAAATTTTTCTACCTCGAATTTATGGTTTCACAACTACTGTTCCGTTTAGGCCTTATTTCGGGATGTTACAGTTTTGGTTGTAAGTTGGTCTGAGCCCAGTTTGGTTAATGGGTTTTTTATACCTTTTTCATGATTTCTAATAAAATACTCAGTCATTTTAAGATCAAAAAAAAATGTTCAAATTAGTTAATATTATTATTTTTAATAAGAATATAAAAAAAATTATTATAAGTTATTGTTAATATTTTAATATATAAAATATAAATTTTAAATATTTTTAAGTAATAAATATTAATTATTTATAGAATTTAATTAGAACATATAAACTATATTTTAAATATTTGTAATTAGATATTAACACATTTATATTATTTTAAAAATATTTTTTATTTTTAATTAATGATTTTATGTGACACCCTAATTTGACCCTAGTCGAAAAGTGGTTTCGGGACCACAAAACCGAGTCACAAAAATAATTAATTGTTATATTTTATGCTTATTATTTATGAATAAGTATGTGTGAAAATTTCATGCTTTAAATTTTGTCATTTGGATGTGAAATAAATAAAAAGGGGCTTATGTGAAAAATCTTGAAAATGTCATAGGTTAATTGGAAGTGGCTAAAAAATTGCATGGTTTGAAGCATGAGGGACTTGCATGTCAAACATTCCTTTTTCTTGGTAGTGGACGGCAAGGATGGGCATGAATGACACATTTTGGCATTTTGTGCTTTGTATGTTAGTAAATAATGTTAATAATATATTTGTTTATATTAAAGAAAATGGTTTCATAAAATAGAAGTAATAAAAGTTAATGAAATAAATGAATAAAACATATTTGAGGTGAAAATAACAAGGCCATTTCTTCTTCTTCTTTCCGTGAGTTGAGAAAGAAAATAGAAACCTTTGAGCTTAGGGCATTCGGCAAAAGAAGGCTTCAAATAAGGTAAGGTTCATGTTATTTTCTTAGAAAAGTTGTGAATTTTGGTTGGTTTTGAAGCTTGCAACAAGACCCATGTGAAAATTTTTGTGTTCATGAAGCATGTAGCAATCGGTCATGAGCTTAATGGGGTATATTTTGTATGTTTGATGATTTTGGGAGGATAATTGATTCTAGTTGAGTATGAACAAACTAAATGTGCTTGATGGCTCAAATGAGCTTGGAAAGTTGGCCAATGTTGTTTAAGTTCATGAATTAGGCCATAATTTCATTCGGCCATGGAAATTGAGCAGGAAAAAAAAAATCTGGTGTGGGATATATGAAGCTGAAAATTTAGTTTGAAGTGTGGTAATTGTGTTAAAGATGAACATTAAACCTTTATGTTTTATGGTCTTGTAAGTTAGGTGTAAAACCCATGGCCTTTTTATGCTTGGCATGGAATTAGTGGTTAAATGATAATTTGAAATTTTGATGGTTTTATGGAGAAGGGGGCATTCGGAAATAGAGGTTAAATTATAATAACCTCACCTTAGTGAATTGAAGTAAAATTTGACTCTTTATAGGATTAAATTACCAATGACCGAATGTGATGAAATTGTCAAGAAATAAATTTGATTAAATGAGATTCGGTTAATGGTGGGTGTATAGAATAATTGAATGCTAATTTGATTAACTCTCTAATGGTTAAATGTGTTAAACCTTAAAGCATGATTTAGTTTAACCAAGGGAGAACTTGTATATTTGTAGGAGGGCATGTTTGAACGTGTATTGATAATTGATTTTGAAGGTTCAGCTTTATGCCTTGATAGTTGGTTTTGAAGTATATGATGTCTTGGTATAAATATATGTGCATTCGGTTACTTTCATAACATGCATTTAAAGTGTCCTTTGGATGCAATTGCTTATGCACTTGAGGGTATATGAGTTAATTTTCTTTATGGCAAATTTGGATAAGAAGCTAACTAATAATATTCTAAGGTAGTCATGTGGATAATCGGCTTTGTGAATATTATTAAAGGTGTAATTAGTTATATGCATAGGTCATCGGTAAAATTGACCACATAACTAGTATATGTATATAAGGCGACATGGTGATACCTAGGTAAATGTATTTGGGATGGTTTTTATGAAATACTGAATGTGTGCAGATGTATCGAGGTGTTGCCTTATGTATGAGTTTCATTGAGAAGATTTACCTTGTTGTTTTTAATGATATAACAAGGTGATTAAAATAGTTTAAATTTTGTTAATTAGACTCAAGAGCATAGAGGGGCAATTTTGGATAAAGAGAAAGTAAACGAATAGCCGTGGATATCTAGTCGTCGACCACTTCCGAGGTAAGTTTTAAGTGATTAAACGTTGAGTAAATTCAATCATAATAGGACATGATGAGTTGATTTAATAATATATGATGTGGCCATGTTATGTTCTAAGCTCAAATGGTAAGTTCTTAAGTGTTTGAGCTTGGGAATTTAAGTGTAATTTGAAATAGTCTGCTTAGGACAGCAGCAGTAACGTGACTTTAGAAAATCACCATAAATTTATGGACTTGAATTAGAGTCCGAATGAAACATGAAATTAAAGCTTAATGAGTCTAGTTTCTTATAAAAGAAACCGTGTAAGCAAAGGAATTTCCGATAATAAGATATTTAAAGTTGTGTGAGACAGTGCAGAATGACACTGTAATCCTCTGTTCTGTTTTTAGAAAATCATTATAAATTGTACAAAAATTTTTAAAAGACAAAATTTATATTCTAGATGCCTTAGTGAGTCTAGTTTCAAATGAAATAAACTATAACATATTTTGAATTTTGTACAATGAGAAATTTGATTCGTAGTGAAGAGTGGTCAGCATAGTCAAACAGTGAAATATTGGAAACTTGAAGAAAAATCTGGCATTGATTGGCCAAACCAAAAATTCTGAAAATTTGTTAGATAAAATATGTATGAGTCTATTTTAGGAAAATTAACGGAACTTCATTTGGAGTTTCGTAGCTCCATTCTGAATAATTTAATGACTGTTGCTCAGGAAAAACAGCTTGTGCTGAATTTGTGATTATGTTGTAAACCTTAATAAAACTATTTGAGTTGCTTATAAGCTATCGATTAAATATTGGTAATCAAAGTACCAAATCCAGATTAAAGTGAAGCTATAAGCCGTAAATGACTAGTATTCCTAGTCAATTTTGTTATGATGAAATTGATGTACAAGGTGTGTATATGTGATAAGGCCTAATGGCCGATGTGATGAATGTGAAAGTGCATATATGTGATAAGGCCGAATGGCCAATGTGATGAATGTGAAAGTGTGTATATGTGATAAGGCCTAATGGCCGATGTGATGAATGTGAAAGTGCATATATGTGATAAGGCCGAATGGACAATGTGATGAATGTGAAAGTGTGTATATGTGATAAGGCCTAATGGCCGATGTGATAAATGTGAAAGTGCATATATGTGTGATAAGGCCGAATGGCCAATGTGATGAATGTGAAAGTGTGTATATGTGATAAGGCCTAATGGCCGATGTGATGAATGTGAAAGTGTATATATGTGATAAGGCCGAATGGCCAATGTGATGAATGTGAAAGTGTATATATGAGATAAGACCTAATGGCCAATGTGATGAATGTGAAAGTGTATATATGAGATAAGACCTAATGGCCGATGTGATGGATGTGAAGGTGTATATATGTGATAAGGCCGAATGGCCAATGTGATGGATGTGAAAGTGTATAAATGTGATAAGTCTCAAAGGGCATTTGTGTCAGTACTATATCCGAGTTAAAACCCCGCAGGCTTTATGCGAGAATATTATCCTGATTAATGTCCGTAGGCTTCGTGCTCGTACTATATCCGAGCTTTAAAGACCCGATGGCTAAATGCTAGGATTCAAGTAAGACTTTGGTATTGAGTATCTGCAATAAGTTACCATCAAATAAGTATTATGTATTTAAGATGTTCAGGTACGTATTACTTACTCATCGGTGGAGTGATTTCGAGGTGAATTATCAGTATCAAAGAGGTAGGTAAATGTGATTAATATTATAACTCCAAATATGAGAATGATCTAATTTGTAATGGTATGCTTGTATAATGAAGTATGTGACGAAATATTCTTATGTATTAGTGCATATTCTGCCCAAAAGCCTTATGATTTGAGTATGGGTTGGGTTCAGCTAGATGTGCCAGTACAAGGTAAGGATTATGTTTTGTAAGCTTACGTATATGTGATAAGGAATATGTTTGGTTCTTTATGTGCCTACGGTAATTTAGTACTTGTCATGTTGAAATACTTAAAAATATGGATGTGATTATGAACAAGTGGAAAGGATTATTGAAAGTTGAAAATTGATGAAGAATGTGCTTTGGAAATATTTGACCATCTAGGTCATTATCATTCAAAGTATATATGTGATGACCAAGTGATGCGTTTATTGATATTATAGTTAGAGATGAAGCTCTAGATTAACTTCATCGAGCAGTTGAAATGAATGACTAATGATAGTGAATGAGAACACTTTGTTTTGCTTAAAACTTACTAAGCTTACAAAAGCTTACTCTGTTCGATCATGTTTTAGTTTATAGGTTGTGGATTCTGACTACCAGTTCGGGGATCATCAGCACTTCGTCACACTATCTACCATTACGGCAACTATGTAATTAGACTTAGCTTATGGCATGTATAGGATAGACAATATAGTAGAATGATATTTTGACTATTGTATATAAGCCATATGAAAATGGCATCTTTTGAATGTTTACTTATAGAAGTTTACATTTTATCCCTGGCTGTGTATAGTGTTTATCCAAATGAATGATCTTAAAAAAAAAAAAAGGTTGTACCGTTCTGTCATGAGTTACAAGTCCGGTAATGCCCCTTACTTATTCCGGCGATGGTTACGGAATAGGGGTGTTACATTTTATTGGTATCAGAGCTACGGTTTAGTCGATTCTAGGACTAACGTAGCACGTGTGAGTCTAGCTATACATGCCATAAAGTGATAAAATGATAGTGTGATGATTTCTGGCAGTTAAAAAGTGTTTTTCGTATAATAATAAATTTTGATCCTGAACGAGCTGTGGCAGATGGTATTGAGGGCATTGGAACATGCTTATGATGTGTCAAAATTGAGAAAAGAGTAGATTACGAATATGATATGCTATGTGAAATGTACTTGTTGATTTTGCTATATGCCTTTTTCGAATGATGCAATGAATTTTATGATATGCATATATCATGTGCGAACTAGAAGTATAAGCCCTAAGGTATGTGATAAATTTAGTAAGTTTTAAGTAATTAAGTTTAGTATAAAAGTTAGAATGGCATATTATAAAGGTATGATATATGAATCATGGCCCATTGATCTTACTTTACTCAAATTTGTTTACGAGATAGTTGTATATAAAGCATGTATCCGAATGATCATTAGAAAATAAACTGTGAGAATTAGGTGGATATGTGATCCTTGTATATATAGATCGAATATCAAATGAAAGTTATACATTATGTGCTTGTATACGAATAAAGAAAATGAAATGCCAACGTGATAAATTAGTGAAATGTATACTTGATGGATAAATATGCATAAAAGTTCAGTATGTTATATCCGGGCTAAGTCCCGAAGAGCATTCGTGCTGGTGATGTATCTGGGCTAAGTCCCGAAGAGCATTCGTGCTGGTGATATATCCGGACTAGGTTCCGAAGAGCATTCGTGCTGGTGATGTATCCGGGCTAAGTTCCGAAGAGCATTCGTGCTGGTGATGTATCCGGGTTAAGTCCCGAAGAGCATTCTTGCTGGTGATATATCCGGGCTAAGTCCCGAAGAGCATTCGTGCTGGTGATGTATCCGGGCTAAGCCCCGAAGGCATTCGTGCTTGGACAAAATCCGGATTTGAGGTCCGAAGGCCTTTGTGCTGAAATTATTTATGGGTTAAAGTTCTGCAGGTCTTGTACTAGTGATGTGTATTCGGGTCTTCGGGCCTAGCAGGCTTAATGCCAGTGATGCGAGCCAAGTTTAATGTTCTTCATTATATGAATTCAAAGTTAAATGAAAAGATATTTTTAAAGTGTACATACTTGATGTTTATAGACTTGGTTAAGTCATTTCAATGTGTGACAACAAATGAATAAGAGGCACTATGTGTGCAAATGATTAGAGGCACTGAGAGTGCGAGTTCTTCAACCGAGCACTATGTGTGTGAGATCGGTCAGTAGACATTAAGTGAGTAAAACGAGATTAATGTAAGACCTCGTAGGGAACGAAGGCATTGAGTTAAGATGGTGGATATGTTGTTAAGAAATGAATTCATGTTATAAATGTGTTACGGATTTAGTCTATGGGATGCTTGGTATATAAATTGCTAAATGACCCCAATTTTTGTTAATCATGTTCAAGAAATTATTTCGATTAAGTTCAACATTTGGAAGTCTATAAGAATTTTTGATGAATGCTGATAATTTTGGATATATGGGTTATGTACTAAAATAAATCCCATGCCGGTATACTATATGAGGATTTATGCCTAATCGACTGTATATGGATAGCGTTAACGGTGATTGAATGTGCTGAACGAATTAAATGTTCAGGTATGTAGAAGTTGATTTTCTGTCGGAAACAGGTTAAGTTGAATATTGAGATATGATGGAGTTATAAAGGATATTTATTGAGATGTTTGAGTATATGTGTATTTTCGGTCAGGTTACAGCTTATACATGAATAAAAATGTGAGTTACGAATATGTGGGTTGATGATATGAATTATACATGTTAATATGTGATTTATATGTGTTTGAAATGCATTTGTGAATTAAATTAAGTGATTATTGCTTATGAAATCAAGGAAATGAGATATATGTGCATACTTGTAGAAGTGTTTATGTATTTGTTTTAAGATAAGAAAATGATTTTATAGACCGATGCGAAATCAATAATGAATTACAATTGCTATCAATGAGCTAATGTCTTTGTGGATATAATTCAATAAGAGAACGTTATCCTAACCTATGCATCAGTGGAAATTTTCGGGGATGAAAATCCCTAAAGGGGGGGAGAGTTGTGACACCCCTAATTTGACCCTAGTCGAAAAGTGGTTTCGGGACCACAAAACCGAGTCACAAAAATAATTAATTGTTATATTTTATGCTTATTATTTATGAATAAGTATGTGTGAAAATTTCATCTTGTAAATTTTGTCATTTGGATGTGAAATAAATAAAAAGGGCTTATGTGAAAAATCTTGAAAATGTCATAGGTTAATTGGAAGTGGCTAAAAATTGCATGGTTTGAAGCATGAGGACTTGCATGTCAAACATTCTTTTTCTTGGTAGTGGACGGCAAGGATGGGCATGAATGACACATTTTGGCATTTTGTGCTTTGTATGTTAGTAAATAATGTTAATAATATATTTGTTTATATTAAAGAAAATGGTTTCATAAAATAGAAGTAATAAAAGTTAATGAAATAAATGAATAAAACATGTTTGAGGTGAAAATAACAAGGCCATTTCTTCTTTTTCTTGCCGCGAGTTGAGAAAGAAAATAGAAACCTTTGAGCTTAGGGCATTCGGCAAAAGAAGGCTTCAAATAAGGTAAGGTTCATGTTATTTTCTTAGAAAAGTTGTCAATTTTGGTTGGTTTTGAAGCTTGCAACAAGACCCATGTGAAAATTTTTGTGTTCATGATGCATGTAGCAATCGGTCATGAGCTTAATGGGGTATATTTTGTATGTTTGATGATTTTGGGAGGATAACTGATTCTAGTTGAGTATGAACAAACTAAATGTGCTTGATGGCTCAAATGAGCTTGGAAAGTTGGCCAATGTTGTTTAAGTTCATGAATTAGGGCATAATTTCATTCGCCATGGAAATTGAGCATGGAAAAAAAATCGTGTGGGATATATGAAGCTGAAAATTTAGTTTGAAGTGTGGTAATTGTGTTAAAGATGAACATTAAACCTTTATGTTTTATGGTCTTGTAAGTTAGGTGGAAAACCCATGGCCTTTTTATGCTTGGCATGGAATTAGTGGTTAAATGAGTTATGAACCTATTATAATTTGAAAATTTGATGGTTTTATGGAGAAGGGGGCTTTCGAAAATAGAGGTTAAATTATAATAACCTCACCTTAGTGAATTGAAGTAAAATTTGACTCTTTATAGGATTAAATTACCAATGACCGAATGTGATGAAATTGTCAAGAAATAAATTTGATTAAATGAGATTCGGTTAATGGTGGGTGTATAGAATAATTGAATGCTAATTTGATTAACTCTCTAATGGTTAAATGTGTTAAACCCTAAAGCATGATTTAGTTTAACCAAAGGAGAACTTGTATATTTGTAGGAGGGCATGTTTGAACGTGTATTGATAATTGATTTTGAAGGTTCGGCTTTATGCCTTGATAGTTGGTTTTGAAGTATATGATGTCTTGGTATAAATATATGTGCATTCGGTTACTTTCATAACATGCATTTAAAGTGTCCTTTGGATGCAATTGCTTATGCACTTGAGGGTATATGAGTTAATTTTCTTTATGGCAAATTTGGATAAGAAGCTAACTAATAATATGCTAAGGTAGTCATGTGGATAATCGGCTTTGTGAATATTATTAAAGGTGTAATTAGTTATATGCATAGGTCATCGGTAAAATTGACCACATAACTAGTATATGTATATAAGGCGATATGGTGATACCTAGGTAAATGTATCTGGATGGTTTTATGAAATCTTGAATGTGTGCGTATGTATCGAGGTGTTGCCTTATATATGAGTTTCATTGAGAAGATTTACCTTGTTATTTTTAATGATATAACAAGGTGATTAAAATAGTTTAAATTTTGTTAATTAGACTCAAGAGCATAGAGGGGCAATTTTGGATAAAGAGAAAGTAAACGAATAGCCGTGGATATCTAGTCGTCGACCACTTCCGAGGTAAGTTTTAAGTGATTAAACGTTGAGTAAATTCAATCATAATAGGACATGATGAGTTGATTTAATAATATATGATGTGGCCATGTTATGTTCTAAGCTCAAATGGGAAGTTCTTAAGTGTTTGAGCTTGGGAATTTAAGTGTAATTTGAAATAGTCTGCTTAGGACAGCAGCAGTAATGTGACTTTAGAAAATCACCATAAATTTATGGACTTGAATTAGAGTCCGAATGAAACATGAAATTAAAGCTTAATGAGTCTAGTTTCTTATAAAAGAAACCGTGTAAGCAAAGGAATTTCCGATAATGAGATATTTAAAGTTGTGTGAGACAGTGCAGAATGACACTGTAATCCTCTGTTCTGTTTTTAGAAAATCATTATAAATTGTACAAAAATTTTTAAAAGACAAAATTTATATTCTAGATGCCTTAGTGAGTCTAGTTTCAAATGAAATAAACTATAACATATTTTTAATTTTGTACAATGAGAAATTTGATTCGTAGTGAAGAGTGGTCAGCATAGTCAAACAGTGAAATAGTGGAAACTTGAAGAAAAATATGGCATTGATTGGCCAAACCAAAAATTCTGAAAATTTGTTGGATAAAATATGTATGAGTCTATTTTCATGGAAAATTAACGGCACTTCATTTGGAGTTTCGTAGCTCCATTTACGAATAATTTAATGACTGTTGCTCAGGAAAAACAGCTTGTGCTGAATTTGTGATTATGTTGTAAACCTTAATAAAACTATTTGAGTTGCTTATAAGCTATCGATTAAATATTGGTAATCAAAGTACCAAATCCGTATTAAATTGAAGCTATAAGCCGTAAATGACTAGTATTCCTAGTCAATTTTGTTATGATGAAATTGATGTACAAGGTGTGCATATGTGATAAGGCCTAATGGCCGATGTGATGAATGTGAAAGTGCATATATGTGATAAGGCCGAATGGCCAATGTGATGAATGTGAAAGTGTGTATATGTGATAAGGCCTAATGGCCGATGTGATGAATGTGAAAGTGCATATATGTGATAAGGCCGAATGGCCAATGTGATGAATGTGAAAGTGTGTATATGTGATAAGGCCTAATGGCCGATGTGATGAATGTGAAAGTGCATATATGTGATAAGGCCGAATGGCCGATGTGATGAATGTGAAAGTGCATATATGTGTGATAAGGCCGAATGGCCAATGTGATGAATGTGAAAGTGTGTATATGTGATAAGGCCTAATAGCCGATGTGATGAATGTGAAAGTGTATATATGTGATAAGGCCGAATGGCCAATGTGATGAATGTGAAAGTGTATATATGAGATAAGACCTAATGGCCAATGTGATGAATGTGAAAGTGTATATATGAGATAAGACCTAATGGCCGATGTGATGGATGTGAAGGTGTATAAATGTGATAAGGCCGAATGGCCAATGTGATGGATGTGAAAGTGTATAAATGTGATAAGTCCCGAAGGGCATTTGTGTCAGTACTATATCCGGGTTAAAACCCCGCAGGCTTTATGCGAGAATATTATCCTGATTAATGTCCGTAGGCTTCGTGCTCGTACTATATCCGAGCTTTAAAGACCCGACGGCTAAATGCTAGGATTCAAGTAAGACTTTGGTATTGAGTATCTGCAATAAGTTACCATCAAATAAGTATTATGTATTTAAGATGTTCAGTACGTACACTTACTCATCGGTGGAGTGATTTGAGGTGAATTATCGAGATCAAAGAGGTTGGTAAATGTGATTAATATTATAACTCCAAATATGAGAATGATCTAATTGGTAATGGTATGCTTGTATAATGAAGTATGTGATGAAATATTCTTATGTATTAGTGCATATTCTGCCCAAAAGCCTTATGATTTGAGTATGGGTTGGGTTCAGCTAGATGTGCCAGTACAAGGTAAGGATTATGTTTTGTAAGCTTACGATATGTGATAAGGAATATGTTTGGTTCTTTATGTGCCTACGGTAATTTAGTACTTGTCATGTTGAAATACTTAAAAATATGGATGTGATTATGAACAAGTGGAAAGGATTATTGAAAGTTGAAAATTGATGAAGAATGTGCTTTGGAAATATTTGACCATCTAGGTCATTATCATTCAAAGTATATATGTGACAGACCAAGTGATGCGTTTATTGATATTATAGTTCGAGATGAAGCTCTAGATTAACTTCATCGAACAGTTGAAATGAATGACTAATGATAGTGAATGAGAACACTTTGTTTTGCTTAAAACTTACTAAGCTTACAAAAGCTTACTCTGATCGATCATGTTTTGGTTTATAGGTTGTGGATTCGACTACCGGTTGGGATCATCAAGACTTCGTCACACTATCTACCATTACGGCAACTATGTAATTAGACTTAGCTTATGGCATGTATAGGATAGACAATATAGTAGAATGATATTTTGACTATTGTATATAAGCCATATGAAAATGGCATCTTTTGAATGTTTACTTGTAGAAGTTTACATTTTATCCCTGGCTGTGTATAGTGTTTATCCAAATGAATGATCTTAAAAAAAAAAAAAAGGTTTTACCGTTCTATCATAAGTTACAAGTCCGGTAATGCCCCTTACTTATTCCGGCGATGGTTACGGGATAGGGGTGTTACATTTTAACACATTTGTAATTAAGCACTAAGAAAAAAAAAGGGGGAAGTACTATGTTATTAGAGGGGTGAAAAAATTATTAAGCACCAAAAGTGCTTTTGGGAGAGGAAAAGCTAAAACTTTTAACTTCTCCTTTTCAAGAGTGTTTTTCAAAAATGCTTCTGAAAAACAAAAAAAAATTAGCCAAAAATAGCTTGTTTAGCACAACTTTTCTTTCAAAAGTACTTTTGGAGCCAAAAGTATTTTTTTAGCACTACTAAACAAGCCCTTAATCACTTTTTAGGGGTATGCTCAATTTTTTAAACTGAGTTTTTGGGGCATTTTGGATGGACTGGCCTTATTACAAGATCAAGGTTTGGATAGGATCTTGATCTAAATTGATAGTCTGGAGATAGTCCAAGCAATCCAAAAGAAAACTTCAGCAAACCCAAATTCAACCTTCATCATGCGAATTCAAAAGTTGTTAGGGAACAAAGAACTTTAGGTGGTAAGACGCATACCTAGGGAGACTAATCATGTTGCTGATCGAATTACCAATATGATTTCTGCGAATATGGAGGGGTACATGATTTGGCAACAGTTCCTATGGAATTACTTGAAGCCTTTGATAGTGATAAAACTAACTGTGCTTTTGACATTGTTAGTTTAGTTGTTTATGGTATTTGTTTATTCAAAAAATATCGAAAGAGAAATAGTGAATTAATTTGTAAGTTAAGAATACCCTTAATCACATTAGCCTTCAATAACTAGGAAGTAAATGAGATTTGACTTAACAAATAAATCAATGCCAAGATCAAGTGGCTTGCCTTTGCTTAAATATGATAAAGATGATTAGATGATCATTTATTTTATTAAACTAAAGTTTGATTACAAGGACACATAATTAAATAATGATGTGAATTTTAGTAAAACAGTTTAGGTAAATTTATTAAAGTGTGTGTATATGTACGGAACATCACGGTATTAGGTTATGTTCAAAGGTATTTTTCTTGGAAGGTTTAAAAGTCAGAAAAGGTGTATAGTATTATTTGCAAAATGCATGCAAATGGAAACACATGAAGACACATGCCACAACGTGTGGGTCTTTACTCTCTATATTTATTTCTTTTATAATCAGAGATCAGATCTAAAGTGTTAACTAATGCACGATTGCACATGAACATTAGCTTCATATCACACATTAAGATAAGATAAGATATCATCACCCCCTCCCTCTTTTCTATTTCATTCTTCATAAATAATCCTAACACCAACATAACAATGTCATATAACAAAAGATGAACACTCTTCTTCTAACAAGAAAATATTTTACACAACTATCTAATCAGAATACAAGACGAGTGAATAAAAACCTTAATAAATAAAAGATGTCATACACAAAAACGAGCTTCATTTCAAGTCTTTTATTTTACATCATCTTCTTCGTACAAGAATATCCATAACCTAAATAACCGTAAAAATATATATTTTTAATTAAATTGATGAATTAAACTAATATTCCAAAGACTATCTAATTTAATATTCAATCTAATTCTTTTTAAGGTAGTTTATATAGATAAGTTATCCAACTCCAACTCATCAATCTGATTATTATTTATGATAGAACATTTTTAAAGAAGAAAAAAAGTCACTAAAAATTAATTAAAACATACTAATAACAGGTTGTACTATCATTGTTATTAGCAAACCCAAATCTAAATCCAACTCATTAAAATCTATACAAAATGCTTATATCATTAGTTTCATCAATAGATCATAATTATTCAATTATTAGTATACGCCACCTACACCATAGCTCAACTACAAGAAAATGGATGCAAATTCTCGATTTATAATCTTATTATTGCATTTGCATTTCAAATTATTCAATAACATAATAATAATCTTCTCCATCTCATAAACAACTTTTTTCAAACATTTCTATTTTTTTATTTGTATGAGATTTATCATAAAAAACTTTCCAGATTTATAAGAATAGAATCGAATCAAACAGTTGAATTTATTAAAAGAAAATAAATGATTTAATCCGATAGAATAAATTATTATGAATCGATTAAAAAACGGAAATTCAACTAGTTATAAATTATTTATTGTGTAATCAATTAAACCGAAAATTTATGCATATTTCACCTATTGTGTTACAAGAATTCTTGACAAATATCGACATATCCTTGGAACCATATAAATGGTTAGTAGAAGATAATTTTTATTTTAAATTGCTTGTACGAAACTAGGGTTTGGAGATTCCTAAGTTACACAAAAATTGTTGGGTAGTTGTTTAAGATATATGTCAACTATTTAACTTCTTATTGTCAAAAATAAAGATATTTTATCCATCATTTTGTTGGGAATATTATTAGATTCACCTACATTTATTTACTATTTTATTTAATCTGACCAAAATGTCCATTTTAAATAGATTTATTCATGAGTCGAGTTCAAGAAAAAATTTTAGGCTCATTTGATAGGATCAGGCCAAAAAATGAACTTATATTTAAACCCGGCCTAGATAAAAATACTAAAACTTGAGCCTGATTAGACCATATTAAATATTTTTATATAAAAATTATAATACTCATAAACATTAAAAATAAATATTTCCCAGCAAATTGAAAATAAATTTTAAAAATCTTTATACTTAAATAACACTAACATATTCAAACAATAATAACAAAATAATAGTAACAAAACAATGAGAAAATAACATTTTTTTCTTTTTACAAATTAGGGTTGAGGTAAGTTAAAAAAAGTCTTACTCGAGGCTTGGCTCATTTTTTAAATGGGTCTTATTTTTTTCCAAGCTCATTTTTCGAACCTATATTTTTATCCAAACCCTTCTATTTTTCAAATGAACTGTTGTAATTCTAGCAAATGTAGTGAAATTACAAGTGAATAAACCTTTTATTGTTTAATAGATTTGGTCTTCATGCATATTTTATTACCTTGGAAAAGATGCTTCATTGATCAAACTAACCTTTGCACTGTGGAACATACATATCATATGTTACTACCAATCATATTTTTATCCTTAAAATTATTGGATTTCTATTAGATACGCAATTAAATTTTAAAAATTACAATTTTAAAAAGTTGTCATATAAATTTTTAATATAATTTAAGTATTTTAAATAATTTTTATTTTATTATAGCAAATAATTATCGAAAAATTATCTATATATGCAATTTAACTTTAAAAAAGGGTAATTATCAAAAAAAAAGTTAATATTCATTAGAGGCTTATATCAGAAAAACAGGGGCGAAGCTAGGGGCTGGCATGGCCCAGACCCCCTCTAAAATGTAAAATTATATTTTAGGCCTTTGAAATTTTTAAAAATTTTAAATTAGTAAAGATAAAATTATACTTTTGTCCCTCCTAAAATTATAAAAATTCAATTTAATCTTTTACAAATTATAAAAATATAAACTATAAAAAATTAAAATTTTATCCGCCCCCTAAAGAATTTTTCTGGCTTCACCCTGCAAAAAAATATTTGTACGATAATCTATCAAATTCCATTTTAGGCCATAGACAAAAAAAAATATTTCTATAAAACTAGATTAGAGCAATTGTCGTAAAATTATAAGGTTAAACCTTTTGTAAATTTAAAATTTAATTTATATATTTTATTTTTAAAAATTTAGTCTCTTTACTTTTTAAATTTCAAAATTCAAACACAATTATTAAAACTGTTAAAATTATTTCGTTAAATTCACATTCATTGTAATACTATTTTTTAATTAAATAGCTGCCAAGTTGTTTTTTTTTCAAAATTTCACACCAACAAATTAAACAAAAAAAATAGCAGCGTTAACAATTTAGACCTAAATTTTAAAATCTAAAATTAGAAGAATTAAATTTTTTAAAAAAGTAAAGAGACTAATTTTAAATTTACAAAGAGCAGAAGGTCCTATAATATATTTTAACTAATTTATAATAATAATAAAAACAATACTTACTACTTAGGCATTTATTAAAACAAATGATCGAAAATACAATAAATTTCTTTTAAAAAGAAAAGTTTATTTTAAGACAAGGAATGGAAGCAAATTCTCCTCCATCCCCGTTATGGTGGCTCACCATATTTTATAAATGCCCCTTTTTTCTATAAAAAAATATAAAAGGTGACTGAATTATGTATTTTTATAAATTTAATTTTTGTTCATTAATTTAATTTTTATATTGTGTTTTGATAAGTTCAAAATCAAATTTTTTTCTTTAATTCGTTAAATGATTTGACATGAATAATTTCTTAAACATATATACATGTTGACAAATTTTTTTTATAGTTAGAAAATAATTTGCAGAAAAAAAATGAAATATGTAATATTTATCAAATTGTAAAATAAATGTCAAGATGTCACCTAAAATATAAAGAGTCAGGTCATACACGCTGAGGAAAAATTAGCACATTTCAAAAGTTAAAAGGTTAAATTTTGTTATTAGTCCCTGTAATTTCTATAATAGTTGTGGATTTAATCTTTGTATTTTAATTTAATTAAATTTAATCCTTATACTTTTTAAATTAGTCAACTTTAGTCCTTTTGCTCTTTAATTTTAAAAATTTTAGTCTTGACACTAATAGTAATAGTTAAATTTGTTCGGTTAAGTTTAATTGCTGGTCTTATAATATGCGTACATTTGTAAATTTAGTTCAAATTCTTCAATTGGATCATTCTAAATCATGGTACTTTTTGAATTTTAAAATTTCAGTCTTAATGCAAATGACATTCTTTAATCCATTAACTGGATTTTTAGTGAGTAATATGTGGAAATAATAAGCTGATATGACATCATATATATGATAATATGTTTGCCGCATCGAATTTTGGAAATAGCAGTGCTTTAACTTGATGAATTTTAACAATTATTGTTTGGTGAGGACTAAAATTTAAATTTTAAAAAGTATAAGGACTAAAAATGATCAAATTAAAGTAAAAGTACTAAATCCATAAATTTCAGAAAGTACAGGGACTAACAGCAGATTTGAGCCAAAATTAAACGAGTAAAAGAAAAATCAAAGTGCAGCAGAAAGATTAAATCCGTAAGAAATAGATAGTATAGGGATCTTCTAGAAAAATTGACCTTTCTATTTTCATTTTATCATTCCCATCCAAATCCTCTCACTTTCCTTTACCTTGAAGAACTAGTTTTTCTCTCCTTAGATCTATATATCACAAGTGATCACTTTCCTCTCGTTTCCTCTCCTAATCAAATAACTTACGAATTCACAGATAAGAGAGAAGAAAGGGAAAAGAAAATGTCTTCACTTCGTTCAGATCCGGTTTACAGAATTCATCCTGAGCCGATCGATCACTTCGACCGTCTTCCCGATTCTCTTCTCCCTTTAGTCTTCAACAAGATCGGTGACGTTAAAGCTCTCGGCCGATGCTGTGTCGTTTCGCGTCGTTTCCGTTCCCTCGTTCCTCAAGTCGAAAACGTCGTCGTTCGTGTCGATTGTGTTATCTCTGACGACGATTGTTCCCCTTCTTCGTCTTCCTACGATAAGTCACGCGCCGCCGGTCCGATTTCTAACCTCTTACGTATCCTTCTTGGAGGCATTGTCAAACCATTTCAAGCTTTGGTTCAGTTTCTTGGTCCAAAACGGCCCGTTATCAATGAAACCCTTAACACCCACCCTGTCTCTTCCTCTTTATCAGTCGGTCCCGGTGCCGATGTTAATGATGGGGAAATGGAGCAAGGTGGGGTGACCCATCATTCACCGACGCAAGTACTTAGAAATTTCAACGAGATTCGTTTCCTCCGGATCGAATTACCCAGCGGTGAGTTAGGGATCGATGATGGGGTTCTTTTGAAATGGAGAGCCGATTTTGGGTCAACTCTTGATAATTGCGTCATCCTCGGAGCTGCTTCTGTTACTAAGAACGTAAATTTGCAAGTAGCGGAGTGTGGGAATGATGGGTTTTGCCCCAATAATAACATCGCCAACGGTTTAAATGTCGGTAACGGCGATGACAATGGGAGTATTCCCGAGTCGTTTTATACCAACGGAGGGTTGAAATTAAGGGTTGTTTGGACGATTAGCTCGTTGATCGCAGCATCAGCGAGGCATTATTTGCTTCAACCGATAATTGCAGAGCATAAGACGCTAGATAGCTTGGTTCTAACCGATTCGGATGGTCAAGGGGTGCTTTGTATGAATAGAGATCAGCTTGAGGAGTTAAGAGTGAAGCCATTATCTGCTTCTTCTGCATCGAAAAGGACATTGGTGCCGGCACTGAATATGAGGCTTTGGTATGCCCCTCAGTTGGAATTGCCTGATGGGGTTGTTTTAAAAGGTGCTACTTTGGTTGCTATTAGGCCAAGTGAACAATCTGCTTCAAAGAAAGAGGTCTCTGATGCTTCTTGGTTATCAACTGCTTTTGAAGAGCCTTATGGAACTGCAGCTAAGATGCTTGTTAAAAGGAGGACTTACTGTTTGGAGATGAACTCGTTTTGATCTCTGCTTCCTGATCTTTGAAGGTAAAAAAATAAAAACCTTAAATGCTGGATATAAGAAAAAATGATTTGATGTTTGAATTATATATGTTAATCTGAAAATTCTTTCAGTTCTTCATGTAAATTGATCCTATGCTTGGTTAATAGGCATGCATTCTCTTAGTAGGCATTCCCTTGTTTACTATTGGGCCATTATACGTGCTCTTGATGTCTTTTGGCAATGCATGTGTAAGCTCAAACTATCTTGTTTCATGACCATATTGTTTTGTATAAATTAATGAATTTAGAGGGGAAAGCAATCATAATTGTTATTGGTTAATAGGAATTATTCAGTCTAATTTTGGCCTTGCATTACCATTTTATTTATGCATCGTCTATGAATATAAGGTTCATTTTGAGCTCATTTCACTCTTTACAGGGAGAGCAGTCGAGCACAATGGTCTAGGGGGAAGAAGGCATAGCATACTTTTGGAAAGCTGACGATCAAACAACAATTTTGTTACGTGTTGTAGCTTTTTAATGCAAGAGCAGTGTCCTGTGAAAGCTAAAACCTTACTTATGAATGCCATTGAAAGCAATCGATGCATGTTGAGAATGCAGTGCAAGTGTTTCAGCTTTTGTTCTTCAACTGATAGCCAAAATGAATGCATCTGCTGGTTGTTTTTATGTCAGGCATATGCTTGTAAGAGTGCACACCTGCAACTAGATCTCATGCTGTGTAAGAGCGCCGAGTTTTTCAGTCCTTTTACTTCTTTTTTAATCTATAATCCTCTATATGTGAATATTGTAGGTATGAAGATGTCATGCTTTATGTTCTATACTTATGAAGTAATGAAGAATTGTAGTTTGCAGTTTGCACCTAGCTTTTAATGTTTATTTCAAATTTTCTATACTCATCAAAGTTTCATTGATACTTTATGGTATTTGCTCTTTAAGATTGTTGAACTAAACAGATTTGTGGATGGACGGTAGAGAGGTCAGAACTCGGTCTAACTCATGAAAAAGTCCACTTATCATCTGTTTTTTTTTTTTTTTCATGAGCTTGTTTCTGCATCTTTAAGATCCAACTCGATTAATCAGAATCTGAATTTGATCCACCTAGTTTGATCTAAGTCAACAACCTGAATTCATTTGACTAGTACTAAAAAATAACTTGGACCAAAGTAACTTGAACCCAGAATGTTTCGAACTTAAAATGACTTAAACCTAAAAAAAAACTCAAGTAACCCAAACTTGAAACTGATTCTAAACAATTTGAGAATTTTAAAACTCAAATTGATCTATCTCTTCTCACCTAATATTTTCGTACCAATTTTAATCATCATTCCTGGTTAAATATAATGAATTTTCTTTAAAAGATAAAAGAACTAAGGGATGTAAATATTGAAATTTGACGAATGCATGAGCTCTGAATTTGGATTATTGTTGTTGTTATAAAAAACCAAAAGCCAGACATGATTTCACTATTTTAACACCTCCACGTTTACATGCAAAAAAAAGGTCACACGGTTGATACAGATGTGGAGTAAGTATAGAAAAAGTCATTCATAAATGCTAAGTTAAGCCTTCAAAGGAGCTTTAAAATCTCTACCACTTTTCTTATTTTCTAAGGAATTTACATCAATTGTTGCTAAACTAGAATGACAGCTATTGCTTTAGCTTTAAAGAAAGGTGAAATGCTGAAAATGCTAATCATTCTTTTGACTTTCTCTTTTGTTATGATATAAATCATATTAAAGGGATCGCAACAAATAGTTTTTTTTATGATACCCGAATTCGAGTTCAAATTGAAAGATTATATCCTCGTACTAATATCCAAATATGTTTAACATGTGTGTTTAAAACAAATCCGAGCAACATTGCGGTTCATATACTTACACGTCCATGGGCTTCTTCTTTTTCGACCACTTTTGCTGCAGAAAGAACATCAAGTTGATCACATTTTACCTCTTTTCAAAAGCAATAAAAGATAAACACTACCCACCAACCAAATGTCTATCTCAAAAGGTAAAGAAAAAAAAGATAGTATATGAATGGGAGTTGTTTTTTTGCCTGAAAGGCTGTTCTCAAATGCAATGAAATGGTAACATCAACAATGTTTCTTTCCTTCTGTCTCAATCATCCTTTTTTTCCAGACATTTTTCATGCTTGTGTTGTTAAGTGAAGAAGTATCATTATGTAGTTGCTTGAATTAGTCTTTATGTAAAAAATTTCTTTTATCTTTACTGTTGAAAATTCCATCCATTTTATTTGAAGGTACAAGTGGTACTACAAGTATCATTGTTTAATTGCTCCATTAGTCACGTCAACACTTACAATAAA
Source organism: Gossypium arboreum (assembly GCF_025698485.1). NCBI lineage: Eukaryota > Viridiplantae > Streptophyta > Magnoliopsida > Malvales > Malvaceae > Gossypium > Gossypium arboreum. The sequence continues at coordinate 4,183,505 of NC_069079.1, forward strand.
AAGAGAAAAATTGGTTTACTCTTTAATATAACATATAAAATTAATTTATCTATTTTTTTTTAAAAGATGTAGCAAAATATAATGCAACTCTTCACCCTCGAAGATTAACATTATCATTGTTTTATTTTCTTTTCATAAAGCATTTGTGTTTTGTCAACTCTGAAGGCATAAAAGCCCTATAGCCCATACACAAGTTTTGTATCGAATTTTAGATGTTTCATTAGGGCAGTAAGAGCAGTCCATTCCCGGCCCCCCATCTGCATTAATGGATTTCATTAGAAATAGTTTATCAGGTAAGATTTCACTTTCACATGAGCTTTACCATGTGCAGAACCCCCCATCATTGCAGTCATTGATATTTCACGTGAGCCAACTCAGTGATCCCACCACTTCAATTCGACTAGCTATAAATTAACTCAACAGTTCTTTCATCCACCAAGACTTATTGACACCAATCTCAGGTTAAATATTTAACTGTTTAGTATGTTGTATGCTATATATAAGGATTGATGATGCTACCATGTGGCTTATACATAAAAAAAAAAAGTAATTTATATAAAAAAAAAGCAAGACTATTTTATTATTTAATCTAATATATAGAGATTAATTTGTTTAATTTTTAAATAAAGGGAATAAATAAACCAACGTTTCTATGTATTCAGCAAATTAATCTTGGGAGCTCTATCTTTTTTGGCGTATTATAAAGAATCGATGTATAATATAAGCTTATGTATTAAGCAATTTATCCCAACATCAAAAGCAAATGTCATTTTAAGCAAGAACAAATTGTTTCAGAGCTTGAAAACAGAAGCACATGAATCAATGTATAACATTCCAGTAGTAACATGGATTAGTGATTTCAATCATCAAAAACATATATATATGCCATTGGTACCTCAAAAAAAAAAAAAAAAAAGAGGTTGATGCTGTGAGGAAGGGTTTATGGCTGATAGACACAAGGCTGCATTTTAACAAATTTCAGGAAATTTTGTACGATAGGGAAAAAGACAAGGCAAAAAAAAAAAAAAGAAGGAATAACTTGAATTGAATTGGTTTTTGTTATACATGTTGGAAACACACAATGATTGACTTCAGAAAAGGATAAAACAGAAAATGCCAACAATTTTCGGAAGCACAGTAATAAAGGTATATCAAATAATCACCCAAATGCATGCACATTCACTCAATGCTTTTCCACTGCAGCTCTCTCCATATCTGCTTTCCTGCATCCAACATTTTTGCACCAAATATTAGCATAATATGGTTCAAATTGGTAAGACTACAAGGGAACTGCAAAAAGTAAAAAAACTAAACCTCCTCTCCTAATCAAACAATCCATTGTTGGAGATTCTTTGTTAAGGGAAAAATATTATCCCTTCTTCAACCTTTCATCATAATATGATCCCCCTAAAACATCTTCTAGTCATTCATTGACTGACATGACAAATTTGGGAATAGGCATATCATTCAACTAAACCAATCCACGTAACACCTTATTATAATTAGTCCCTGAAAAAGGGTGATTTTATTCTTCCATGATGAGCCTAGTAGAGCATCCGAGCAAGAAAATAAGTGACAATCCACTGTTCTCACCTTTTAAGTTTTTAGTAAAGCAACAACTCAAAGCTTATTAGTACACTTCAAACTCCTTGGACCATACATTCTGAAACCCTCATTCCCAAATTAATTATGCTATTCCTATTCAATTGCTGTTCTCACAGTACATTTACCAAGGGTCAATGCTTCACTAACATCTAAGTTTGATAACAAAATGGGGTGAAATTCTTTTGCACAAGTTTAACTCTATTTACCCTAAGAATGACTTCAGCTAGTACTAATAAGGGTCCATGGTGTTTCAGTTTGGAAGCTTTTGGATCTTAATGTATGAAATGTATGTTGTTTTGCTACTTCTAGAATTTAAGTTGATTACTAAAACTCATATTTAAGAATAGAAGATAACAAGCAATATCCCTTTCCTTCTCTATATTTCTTCCTATATAAACAGTCCTGAGCAAAAGCATTAAGTAAATTAAATACATAAAAAAAACAAATATTATCTTCTCAGGACATGAAAGTTAATTTACTTTCCTAGTGAATGTCAACAATAATTTATCTTATATGAGTAATCTAACTCAGGTAGAAAAAAATTGCTCAAAATCTAGTCAAGTTTGAAGTCCCTAGAACAGCTTTTGGTTTAACTCCCTATAGTTTGCATAACCTCACTAACAAAGCCACCCGTTTGGAATTGCTTTTGGATCAAAAGCTGTGATGGAAAAGGGGCTACATTTTGTTGCATGTAAACTTTCATTAACCTTTGAAACCAAACATACCATACAAGTAAAGATGCCATGACTTTTGAAGAACACTTTTTAACCTAAAGGAATATAAACACTCTAGATAAAGCATATAAGGCAAGAAAAGTGCAAGCATAGCAATACCAAGGATCTTCTAAACTATTATTACTTTGAATTGATATAACTTTTAGCTTTGCTGTGACTCAATGTCAACAGCTAAAACATCAAGAAGATGATACATAAGTTAAATCGATAATCTCCACATTTTAACCTTCAAACATATAAAAGAAATAACCCTAGCTAGCATTCTTAAGATACTTTTGTAAAGACAGATTTCAAAATTAAGTGGAAAGTATTCTCAAAAGAAGTAACCTTCTTTTTTCTTGAACAATGAATTCTTAAATAATGTGAAGAAATTATGGGAGCAGTTCTAAGGAATTCATCAAAATAAAGGGCCTTTCTTCTATAGGACTGAATATAAAGATTTGAAAATAGAAAACTAGACTAGTTTTGTCACTAGTAGTAATCTTTAATTTCCCTTGCACAGCTGGTATTTAGCCTTATTTTTCTATCAAGAGGACAACTCAAACATCTAACTTTGTTGATCATGATTTCTAATTTCTTTTACAATTCTTAAACTACCATTTCTCAAAATCTAAATCTTATTTATAAAATTCTTTATTAGGTGTTACTTTCTCTTCTAATGGGATAAATCTTAAAACTACACATGAATTTTGAACTAATGCACAATTTGATACATAAACTTTGACTTAGTGTAATTATACACATGAAACTTTGACTATGGTTTGGATGTATATATGAAACTTTAATTTTGATTTAACTGTATGCATTTTAAAAATAAATACATCAATTTATTTATATATTAGACAAATATAAATAATTATGTATGCAATATCTAAACCTAAAATGGTTCTATAATGATAATTGTGTAAGTGATTAATAAAAATTAAATCAAATGTAAATTTCATAAATAAAAATACAGAAAATCAAAATTTATATATATCAATGAGTTGTTTTATGTTTGCTGATTTACTATTTTGTGGCCTAACAAGGAAGGTTTTGAAATTGATTTTCTACCATTATAGTTTTGGTCATTATTAATATTACTTTTGACCTTACATCTTACAAATTCAATTATACCTTGGGAAGCCTTCTAACCATAAGATTACTTACTAATTTACTGGCTTACATTACCTAATTTAGCTTATATGAATAAAATGTAAGATTTTATTGTTTTGTTGATATGATAATTTATATGAATTGAAAATATATTTTACTAAATTATGCTTATTATATAATTTGCTTCTTCTTCTTTTTAACATTTAAACAAAGAAATTGAAACAATTTTAGTCAAAATAGACTTATATATGCTAGATGGAAGTTTGCTTATCTTTTTGAGTGAATTACAGCTAAATACATGATTGTAAATATGTTAGAAACCAAAATTAGATTTCACCAGCACTTGAAATATCTGAGTAGGACATTAAATTGGAGTTTTATTTTATTTTGATAAATAAATAAATAAATAATTCTTATTCAATTTAAATAAAAATAGTTCATTAGTTTCATATAGTTTAGAAATGTTTAAATTCTCACGAATGATAGGAAAAAAAAACAAAAAAATGGGTTAGAGAATAAGGTGTAATGTATCAATATTATAAAAAAGAAAGGTAAATTTTTCATAAAATTAGAAATTCTACATTACCTAAAAATGATATGATAATGAAAATATCCCATATATTAGTAATTCTTATCATTACTAGAAATGCAAGACTAAGGATTCAGAATCCAAATATGAGAACATAAACATCAAATACATTGGCACTTGGGACTTTAACTTGAGGGCTTTGATTGAATTCAAAGTTCAAACTACAGGCACATTTCTTTTAGTGTGTCTCTATGTTTTAGCCATTTTTATTATAAGAACAGTGACAGCTAACTTACAATAATACACAAATAAAATTTTTGCCTTTTCTAAACCTAGGAAAACATTTACCTTGGGAGCAGCCATTAGTGTTGTTGAAGTTTGAGAGCTCGAGGTCTTACGTGCATGGGTTTTACTTCTTTTTTTTTTTTCAAGATTTAATTTACCCCTAATTAACAACTCAGAAACCTGACAGGTGTTAGCTGGTGATTGCCATATGTCCAGTAGGGGGCAAAAATAAATTAAGGTTCTAAAGCTATATACCAAAGTAAAACCTGATTTCAAAAGTAAACTTTAATTGTTCTATTCAGTGCCCAGCAAGGCTTGGCCACCAAGCAACTAACACCTGGCATGGGTTCACATATGTTAGGGGGAAGGGAACCAGGAAGAGAACAAACAAGGAGACAAGTAGCCGGTCCTTACTCACAGCAATCCATGCAGGAATCATGAAAAGACTATATAATACTTGAAACCCACAATTAAAAAAATGTCCCCAATGGTAAGACTTTATGAATACCAAGAAAGTGAGTGATTCATGGTACTATGCTATGCACAGGCACGACACGTAAACCCAAAAAAAAAAATAGCCAAAAACAAATTTAAAATAAAAAAAGAACAAGAAAGAAGAACCCTTGAACCAGGCACAAAAATTTGAACTTTAACTAAGAAAATTTAAGCAAAGGGAATATTCGAATGCAAAATGCCAGTTAATGAAGATGTTGAGCTTACCAGGGAAAAGATGGAGCCAGATGGAAACCATTTTTAAAGGAAACTTATTAGTTCTTGCCTTTTCCTTTCTGGTCTGAGCTCCTGTTTCCATCCCCATAGCAGAGCTGCAAGCGGCCATCTAATCCAACCGTGAATTGATGGTGGTGATGATTCTCCACTGGTGGTGTACCAATGTATAAGGGTGATGATCCATCTATAGAAGAAAACCTCTGGAGGTGATGAGGCAAAAAAGGAGAATTGGACTGAAGGGTCCCCCTATTGAAACCAGCAAGGCCGGAAGAGATTGTGAAATTGAGGTTGTAGTCAACCCCTTGCCCCGGTTGTGTTGTTGCCACCGGGATGAGATGGTCAGGGTTTGGAACAAACGAGAAATGCTGCATCTCTTGATGGTTTTCACCTGACACGGTGAATGGTGGTGTTGTCATTGGTTGTTGCAAAGAGTTCACTAGATGGATTTGTCCTCCAGGAAACCCTGAAGAATGATGACCTCTTGAAGAAGATGGTCCAAGTAGCCCCGAGGTAAAGTAATCCATTGGAGTCACTGGCCAAAGCCTAGCAGTACTATTAGCCTTTTGGTAAAAATCAGACTCCGCATTAGGGTCTTGATGTGCTGAAGCTGAAGCTGATGCTGAAGGACTAGTATTATTGTTGCTAACATTGCCAATACCACTAGTAAGCAACTCAGTAAAGGAGGAGTTTTGAGAAATGGGGTTCACATTTTGTTGTTGATGACCCTCCTTTTCTTTTGCTGTTCTTTCCCTAGCTCGTTCCCGAGCTTTTACACGGTTCACACGGGTCCCAGACCTTGAAAGTGATAAACTCGAGTTCTTACGAGTCTCAGACGTGCTACTGGAAGCTGATTTGGACAAGGAAAGGTGTTGTTGGTAATTGCTTGGATCACCATCTAACTCAACTTCAGCTGAGTCAAACCCTTGTTCTATTCCCCCACTCCCTCTTTTCTCATCACTCAGTTGCTTTGGTGTATCAGGGAATGAAGTGTTAAGTGAAGGAAGTTCAGCAATAGCATCAGAAGCTGCTTTAATTAGCCACTCAACAGCTTTACTAGGCTGATCATACCCCAACCGATCTTGTAGGTCATAAAACTGTATAGCTGTAGTGACAGATAACCTTACTCGCCGGTCCCTTAACCCTTTCGAAGTCCATACCTTGCTGTGCCGATCTTTCCCACCGGAGGCTCGAGAAACCCTAATAATCCTCGAAGAGTTATGCCAACCTCTAAGAGAATTAGTACCAATGGTGTCAGCTACACCACCATTTGCAACAGCAGTAGCAGCAGCCCTTTTGATGAGCTCTCCATCTTCCTCATCATCAGGGAAGTTGCTGTCACTACCTTTTTGACCTATCTTGCTTGTCTCATTCCTTCCATTACCAACTGTTGAGAACTTACAGGTTTGTGTCTGAATCTCATCCACCTCCATACCACTTTCATTACTTTCTCACAAAACCAAACAACTCAAAAACCTCCCCCCTCCCCCCCCCCCTTTTTTCCCCCTGTTTTTTCAAAGAACAAGAAAATCTGGGGTTTTTGGATTAATGTTAGAAAGAGAAAGGAAACAGTGGTGATGGTGTGAAGGGAGAAATTAATGAAAGTGGGGTTGAAATGTTCTATGCATTGATGACCATTACACAGAGGGGTACTTTGGATTATGTAGTGATAAAAGGCCTTTGATATATCACAGTCCAAGTCAGGCTCTCTCTCCTTTAAGCTTTTTGCAGCTGCAGTGCTTTCAAAAGCAAAAAAAACCTGAAAAATGGCAGCCACACCCTGCAAAGAAAAGTACAAAAGAAAAAGAAAAAAATTAAAATTAGAAGATAAGGTAAAAAAACAGCATCTGATGCTTCAAATTATGCATTTAACAAAACTCCATTTAAAAATTTTAACCACACACAACAGTTTCAAGGTTGAAAACCATGGGATGAGTGAGAGATCTGACTTACTGCCTACTGCTATATTATATGTTGTTTAACTCTACCTAAAGTGTTTCAAAGTCGATAAGCCTTTAAAAGAAGTTGAAAACGGAAAAGCTACTTGAATTGTAATTACATTGCAGCAGCTAATATATATATATATACCTTGAATCTGACAGTAAACCTCTTTTCAGCTTCACAATTAAGCTAAAGAGAAAAGACAGTAATTACTGTACAATTTGGTGAAGAACTGAAAAAAAAAAACCCAACCCTTTCTTTTTTTTTTTTCTTCTCTCTTTTCTCTTCCTTCAGTTATTTAAAGCTTTTTCTTTTAAGCTGACCCTAAAAATGGCAGACACTACCATCACCACCATTAGTGTTTTAGCTTAATAAAAAGACTAGTAAATGACAAACCACCCCATTAATAAATAAACTGTTCCTGAAATTACCAACAAAGAATAAAAACTTTCAAAAATCAAAGACAAAACGATATTTCGTTGTTTTTGCTCACTTTGAAACAATGTAAGTTGTTTACAGGTGTCGACTTCTTACACAATAAATATATCACACACAAAAAAGGGTATGTTTTGATTTTTATTTTTCCCTCTTTTAATTCTCCTTGCTCTTCACTGATTGAAGTCAAGATAATAGCCCACAACTTAAAAATCCAAAACCAGACTAACAGATCTGCAATTCACTGCTTCTTATGAAGAAAGCTTCAGCTCTAAACAGATCTGTTACCTGCAAAAAAGAGGGAAACAAAAGAGTTCTTGAGATATCATGATTAGCTTCTCAATTAACTTTGATCAAAGTCCTAAAAAAGCTACAACCTTTAATACTTGTTATTTCCTGTTCCATTTTAAAAAAGGTGGGTAATTTACATCATCTATCCTTAGTCTCAAAACAAGTAAATAGTGGTTAAGAAAATATTTCATTTTTATGCATAGACCAAATTTATTAAACACACACACACACCCACAAGCTTTACATAATCAAATCCACTCTTTTAGCTTCAAAAACAAAAGAGAATATTAACAAAGTTTAAAGAAGCTTTAGTCACATCTCCCCCTACAAATTCATGAAACTATAAAAAGCAAAAAAAAAAAAAAAACAAAACAAAACAAAACTTTCATTAGTAAGCAAAAGTTAATGAATTCACTTGAATTCTCATTAAAAAAAAAAACTTACAGCTAATTGCAAGGATTGAGTTACTTTGTAAGAGATGGTGAGACTTAAGACAGAAATGGAAAAAAAAAACTGGGAATTGGTAAAAAGGTGGGAAGAGAAGAAGATATTTAGAAGTGAGGGTGTTTCTGTATATAATATGAATATGAGGTTTAATGTGAATAAAAAGGAGAATATATATCTATATGTGTTTATATATATATATATGAGAAAGAAAATAAGAGAAAAAGCATTTCAATTCATCACCATTCGATCGAACAAATGAGCGGCTTATCGGGAAAGGACCAGACACTGCGCCGTTCCAATCTTTAAGAGATGTCTTCTTTCTCCCACCCTTTGCCCTCTTCTTCCTCTTATATTTACTAATTTGCCATTTCTTCTATGCTTTTTTATTAGGTCTGACCCAAAAGAAAAGAAATCAAGAAAATTGATTTTGGTTTCAAGAAAATAATATATTTTAACATACTTTAATTATAATCTTTTATATTAACAATAATATATATTTATATTAATAAAATTAAGATTCATTCGATAAAATATTTTTATACTACTACTAGTATTAATTATGAAATGGATAAAGATCAAAACTAGAAGCTAATATTATATTTCTTAGTGTAACCCTATTTTATAAAATTCACGTTTTTCTATTAGATATTACCTGGTTAACTTAACGTGTATATATCTCATTAAATATAAACTTATTAATTAATTTTCAATAATCTCTCATTTGATTAATTGGAAGCCTTTAAACTTTGCATATAGGTAATGGAAATTGGTTTTTATTATTTTCACCCTATCAACTTATCAAATTTTAAGGGTAAATTATTAAAATAGTCAATTTTGTTTGCCTCAGATTACATTTTAGTTACTTATATTTAAAATGTTACGTTTAATTAGTCACTTACGTTATCGTATTGTAATATTTTAATCATTAAGCCGTTAATTGTCGTTAATGGTGTAATGTTAAGCTGACGTGGTACGTTAAATCATCATTTCAAACAAAAATTTTAGGTTAAATTCTACAATTGGTCGCTATATTATTATTTTTTTTGAGCAATTTAGTTTTTTCCTTTTATATTCTTTTAACTTTCGTTTTTTTTCATTCTCTTTTGTTTCTCCTTTTGTTTTACTCCCTTCTCCATTTCTTTTAACGTAATTTTTCTATGTTTTCCATTTATTAAAACTAGTTCACAAGCTCGCCTCACTCGAAAAAATTAAATTATTAAAAAAAACAAAAGTATAGGGACTAATTTTTACAAATAGAAAACATAGAAAAACTACGTTAAAAAAAAGGAAAAAAACATATAGAGAAGCAGAAGAGAGTACTAGAAGATAAAGGAAAAAGGAAAAGTTAAAATAACATAAAATTAAATAATTTAAATTGTTCAAAACAAAAAAATATGGAGACCAGTTGTATAAATTAACCTAAAATTTTTGTTTAAAATGATGATTTAACGTACCACATCAACTTACCGTTACACCCTTAACGACAACTAACGGCTCAATGGCTAAAATGTTACAACGCGATAACGTAAATGACTAAAATATAATTAGAAGTAAACAAAATTGACTCTTTTAATAGTTTACCCATGAAATAAATTTCAAAGTATATATATATTCAAATTATTAAGGATTTGGACTTTGATTTTGGAACAGCAAATGTCAGATGTTAATTAGTATAAATATAATAAATTATGTGTAGATGTTACAGGATATTCATTTTATTAATTTTCCCATCATTTTTATCTAGCTTGAATTAAAATATGCTTCTGCTATGATAATTTAATTTTAAATAACCTTTTTGGCATATTAATTAATTTCACTTTAATCCAATTACGTACTCTTATCTCCCTGAATTCAATGGGTTTTTTTTTATTTTTTATTTTACTAATCAACCTTCTTTTTTTTGGGGATAATATAAGATGCCATTATTGGCATTGCCAACTGACATATTGATTAATTTCCTCTTCTAAAACGCGAAATTGGGTATTAGCTTCAAATTATATGGTAAACGGTAATTATTTGATTTTCTTTTATTTTATCGATAATTATTGAAGTAATTAATTAATTAACTAACACAACTTAAATTGGTTCATCCACACATATTTAAGGCTCGAATTAATTTTCACAATTTTCAAAACCTCAACTTTATCATTAAGTTAATATGTAGATAAAAATATAAAAATTTAATGGATTTCTTTGAATGGATCCTCCAACAATCTTATCGAATCAAGGTCACTTATTCCAACTAATCACATGCATCAATGAACTCAACCCCCGCACACTTTCATGCAATTGAAAACCCTTGCATAATTATCCAAGTATACTTTCCTTTACGATCACCAATTCCCGCATCGAGACTTGAATTTTTTTTTAAGTTAATTTTTAAATTTGATCATTATTCTCATATTGAGGCTTAAATTAGGTAATTATTTTCAATTTGGGCTTGAACTTTTTTTTATCTTAGTGGCTTTTTCAACTTGACAATTATTTTCAAATTAAGGCCTGAACTTTAGGATTTTCATGAATTAACTTGAAAAAAAAAAAAGAAAAATCAAACCCCAATGTAAGAACTAAATTGAAAGAAAAAAAAATGGCTCCAATGTAAGAATAGTTGTCATGTTCAAGTTTCAAAAAATAATTTAACCCTTTACCTTATCATTACAATGTTGAAATCTCTTATCACATCTCTATTATCGTCATTCTCCTCTTAAGACTTTCATAAAAACACTCAGAGCACAAATTTCAAACCCCTCTTAATTTATCTTTATTCTTTTTGTAATTACAACATCCGTTTTATAGTACGTATTCGAGATTTATAATTATCTTTTTTTAATAATGTTGTCTTTAAAGTTTAAATCTCGTTCTCTTATTAAAAATACAACATATTTTTCTATTACACCTAATATTTATTGGTTCTTAATTTACCTTTTTATTTTGCAATATACTTTACTCATTTAGCCCTAAAAACAAGATCTAACCTATGGAAGGAAGACCTTAGCAAATATATAAACCAAAATGTTCATTTTTTTTTTTCTAAGTTGAAAATTACATTTAATTTTTTTTCTTGGAAAGATAATTCATTCCATAAACAAAAATGTCAGCCCTGCATATGAAATTATTGGAATGCATGTAAACCTTGAACTAAAAATAAAGTGAAAGAACAAAAAGTTAATCTTCTAGAACTTGATTGTCTGATTGCCTAAGTTTTTATTAAATAAACATTAAATGAAAGATTAAATCTAGATTATCAAACTCTAAATCACAGTGTTTGGTATTAGAGAAAGTTGAAGAAAGCAAGAGATGGGTTATTACATGTGCTATGTATCCATTGCATAGATACTTATCAATATCATTTGCTATATATCGATCAAGACCTCCATAAATCCTTCCATTTCGAGCTAAGATTGTAAACCGTAGCTTTGGGTTTGTCAGTGTTTTTGATATACTACTGTTGTCTCTGCTTCAAATGAAAGTAGCAGTTTATGTCAGAAAATTATACTAGCTAGTTAATTGCTAGAGTGGGAAACTTGAAAAAGCTGTACCCTACAATTTTATTTCATTTAATGGGTGATGTCATATTAAATTTTTGTGAATTTTTAATATATATTTGATTAATTTAAAAAAATAAACGTTTTAAAAATTAAGAGTTGAATTTTATTTGGTACATGGAATTAAATTTTAGTTATTGTTAACAAGGATAAAGATCTATTTAATACGAAAAAATAGAATTTTATATATTTTTAATATGTATAATTATAATAATTAAAATTAAATATATTTTTTATTTTTATTTGGCTTAGGTATTTAAAAAATTAAAATTAATGAAATTTATTGTAAGAATAAGCAGTAGGTTGTTAAAGACTGGGGCCAGATTTTGGTACATAATTAATTTTGGGTGGGAATGTGTATGTGTGTTGGTCATATAATTCATCCACTCCCACTTGTTTAGGAACAATTTTTGTTTAATTAAAATTTCATAAATAAATAAAAATTAATGTTACACCATGCCAAGTGTATTCCATCCATTGGAGAAAGGGGCAATTCAAACAACTTAGTACCAACAAATCAATTAAAAATGTAGGCTAAACAATATCTTAAAAGTAAATATGATTAGTTAATGAGAAGTATTAATCCAATAATTAATGGTGCTGGAAACATTTTAATAAAGAATTTAAGTCATTAAGGGTTTAATTAATGTTAATGTGATGAATTAAAAAATATAATAAGTTGTCGGAAATAAGAACATTTGTTGGGCCATGGATGCAGCAAAAACCCACTACAATCCCTTTGCTGCCAAACAGAATGGCAGAACTATATGGGCATCCCACATTTCTGTGTCTAGTCACCCTCCCCTAATGCAGTTATATATATATATAACATGGATGACCCTATTTTTAGGTAATTTGTGGGGTTATATGAAAAGTATTCAAACCCTTAGGTGGGATAAAAATCCACTAATCTTATAATACAATATATTATTGGATTAATATAGGTAAATTATACATATAATCACAATTATAATTGTAAAAAAGTATCAGGATAATTATAAATAATCATAATTTATTATTATAAAGCAAGATTAATTTTTTTATTATAATATATTCAGACCTATACTAAAATAAATATAGAATGAGAACTCACACGTTGGTTACAAAAATTGAGACTCGAACTTGAGATTTTAAAGTTCTCAAGGCCTTAACCTTGTCTTTAAGCTATGACCTTGTTGAGAGAGTTCGACTTTGTCAAAAGAAGTCTGTGAAGCATTGTTGTATCCCAGTAAACCCTTTAATAGGTCAATATTATAACCAATGGAAGTTGTCTCCCAACTCTATGAGAGCTTAAGTGCCTAATAGGGTGAAAGCACCTCACCAAGTTCTAATGATCATCCACCAAGAAAATCTCAACATTTGTACTTACTTTGAGTTGAATATGTGCCTTATAAATTATAGAAAACTTGTGGGTAAACTCCCTAACCATTTGTGCTAACAATAATAATTATATTTTATTTTTGTCATATCTTTTACTTTATTACTTCTTATTTAATAATTTTATGCAAATACATATTTAATTATAATATTAACTTTAAGATACTCTTTTTATTTTTATATTTTAATTAAATTTTCATTAAAACCTTCTTAAAAGGTAATTAATTAATTCTACATAAAATAATTTAATGAATTAATGTCAAAGCTAAGATATAATTAAGTTAGATATATTTTAAAATATTTAATTATAACTGAAGTGAAATATAAATTTTATAAAAATAAATTTGTTTAATTTTATAATATGTAATTAAAATTTTGTTATTTTATAGCTAAAAATATATAAATGAATAAAGTAAATAAAAACAATAGATAAATAATAACAAGAATATACTTGTCTTTTTATTTAAAAGTTGTTAAATCACAATCGGATTTATGGGTTTTTTTTTTCAAAACTAAGAGGTAAGTGAGAATTCTTGAAATTATAGAGCGTTTTTCTATTGAGCATCTTAGCTCATCTTGTTTTGATAACCTTATTAAAATCATAATTTTTTAACATATTAATTTTTACTCTACCTTCCCTGAGTTCATTCTCGAAGGAACCCCATTTTATTTAAAGCATTTCGTTGGATTCCTTCCGATCTCCTTATTTTCTAATTTCGTTAGAAATCATATAAAGACAATTCCTATTTGAGATAACTATTTGTGCAAGTATTTTACGATTCAAAAGCAACTGTTTCTTGTACAGATTGTATATTAATCTACTATAACTATAGGATAACCCCACTCCGCGAATTATTGCATTTATTCGAGTGGTCCACAAACGACGAAAATCCCTTTTTTTCATATCTTTGTCCCGATGAGTTGAAACCAAATCTCTTATTCTTTATTAAGTAATAGTTTGACTAAGTCTTGAATGAGCTCCTCGAAAGCTTGATGCAAATAAACTAATTTTTTTTCGACGTCTATGAGCTATATATTCCTGTTTAATTCTGGCCATTGAATCAAAGAAATTTTGATGAATAAGTAATTCTTTCTTTCAGTTATTCTTTTCTAGTCTATTATTAACAAAACGGATTCTTCCAATGTATGAAATAAAAATTCCAATGGCTTTTGCTATTCTAATATTCCCGACCACAATTTTTCCTTTTTTCTAGGCATTTCATTTTGCCTTGAAATAAGAAATTGTATTGATACAAGATATCAAAAAGGCATATTAACTAAAATAAAGGAGTAAATAGAAATGGATAAATAAATAGTGGGTTCCATCGTTTCTATAGTTACTTCTTAAACGGTGAGGTCCTCTCTATACACCAGAGCTCATTCCTTCATTTAATTGGTAACTTATACAATTCACACTCTTCGGCTCAACTCATAATTTTCCAATAATAGACCTTTCACAATGAGATCTATCTTATACAATAACAGTATGTAAGGATGAGGATTAATTGGGCAGTTGACCCTATTAGTTCATTTTTTGCAAGAGTTGAAGCATACTCTTTTTGCTTTTTAAATAGTATATATTTTCCTCGCTTAATGGATAAATATTTGCTACTAATGGGTAATTTTCTCTCATCTTAATTTCCAAGATTGGATTTGGGTCAATCTAAACCATAAATTTCATACACAATATAAAGATATGGTAGATCTATACTAAATCTGAGGGGTAAGTGTCTTTCACCATAGTTTATTTACTTATTTATGTTTTTACTTCTATTTGTTAAGCTGAGTGGTAAGAACCTAATGCCTCTTAAACAATATAACAATTATAGGAATCTGGATTCGGATAATAGATATCTAAGGGGGTCTATCACCTCCGAATCTGCAACGAATAATAATTTTCACATCCGAATCTGAATATTATTTGAATTAGTAACATTCCAATATGTAAAATTCAAATAAGATGTCTGCAATCCGAATTGTCATTCTTACATAATACCAAATTCGGATTTAAATTTATTTAATTTTTGAATATCGAGGGGTGGCATAAATTCATGAGAGAAATCTGTTGGATAGAATAAAGAAATTTGTTTTTCTTGATAAAATACTTCTTTTTTCTTCTTCTCATGTTTCGTTTCAGTATTCTATCATAATTATAAAACATAGTGTAAGCCTAAATGACAATAAACTCAATTGTATATAACATGTACATAATAAAAAAAATATTCAATCAAAGTACCCACAATTGTTTTCTTCCCAAATGTTTGTGAAACATGATTGGTTAGATTATTAATCCAACAATATATATATTTGTATGTACATTATTCAATAATATGATACATATGTAAGCACTTACGTGTATGTGTATATATATATATATTATAAGCATAAAATGTTAATAATTACAGAAGAAATTTTTTTATAGTACAATCTCATATATATTAAAAAGCCAACGAAGTTGAAAGGAGAACATTGTCATTATTAATGTTGCCTATATTTCCATATTCTTTGTCTGAATTCTCATGTAAATAATAGACGTACAAATGATAATCCGAAATTTCTTTGAAATTTCGCATCTAACATGTTGTTCTTATAAGTCCCATTAATTTAAACACTTCAGTGATTTTTTTTTCCTTTTTCATTTTGGGTTTGAAATTTTCTAATTTAATGATTTATCAGCTTTTTTTTTTTTTTACATATATTATATGTTTTCATAGAGAAGTAATACGAGAATTGATGTGAACTTTTGTAGTACATAAATCAAACAAAACTTTTGTAGTACATAAACCAAGTTTTGTGAATAAAACCAAAGTGGCATTAAAAAAAAAAGAAGAAGCCATAGATATTGGTTTAAATGATGGCTTCCACCTTTTTGTTTATGTATTCCGTACAACCCCATTTTCATTTCCATGAAGAGGGCATGATGGAAGTTTGGCTAAGCAAATGACACACAGTACCGGCACATGCCATAGTGTTTTATTTTTAGAGAAAATAAGTTGTAAAATCATTTAATAGGGTATACCAATGCTCTTTAATCAACGTTTCGTCTTTAAATTTTGTGAATAAAAAAAACAATATTATAAGAGTTTAGTCGTTTAATTTTCTTTTATTTATACATCTTAAACGTTAAATTTAATCGAAATTTATTGAAAATCAAAACTTACTTATTTGATTAAACTCAAAAAGTTGTTATGGAATTAAGGAAATAATTAGTACCATAATTCATTAGTAATAAAAAAGAAAAAAGCGTGTTCTCGAAATCCAATGTTCAACTAGTTGCCGCTTAAAAAGAAGCCAAACTTTAATATAATCACCCAATCCCCACTTGCTCTAATCCTTCACAATTATAACTTTAAACATTAAATTAATGTATTTTAATAAATAAAAAAAGTCAGTACAAAAGAGAATTAAGGAATGAGTGGTACCACAAGTGCATTTGTTTAGTACTAACATCATGATAAGCAAAGGCCACATTCTTTCCGGTGCCCC